>NW_026652297.1:27318548-27431322 GCF_009828535.3 Hylobates moloch | reverse complement strand
GGGGGAGGGGAGGGGCGAGGAGGGGGAGGCGCGAGGCGAGGGGGAGGGGCGAGGCGGGGGCGAGGCGAGAAGGGCGGGGCAAGACGAGGGAGGGGAGAGGAGAGGGAGGGTAGGGGCGAGGCGAGGGAGGGGAGGGGCGAGGAGGAGGGGGAGGGGAGAGGGAGGGGAGGGGAGAGGGAGGAGAGAGGAGAGGGAGGGGAGGGGAGAGAGGCGACGGAAGGGGGAGAGGGGAGGGGCGAGGAGAGGGAGGGGAGGGGCAAGGAGGGGAGGGGCAAGGAGGGGAGGGGCAAGGGGGGAGGGGAGAGGGAGGGGAGGAGACGGAGGCGAGGGGAGAGAGGCGACGGAAGGGGCAGAGGAGAGGGGAGGGGCGAGGGAAAGGGGAGCGGAGAGGGGGGAGGGGCGAGAGGAGGAAGGGGAGGGGCAAGGCGAGGGAGGGGAGGGGCGAGGCGATTGGGAAGGCAGGGGTGCCAGGTGGGAGGTGCAGGTGGCCGGGTTGCCAAGAACGGGCAAACTCGGCCAGCACCTCGAAGGCACGGACTGGGTGGCGCCCCCTAACTGTTGGCTGTGGCCAAAATAAGGGTCCTGATCCGCTGTTCTGCGAGGACCCGGCCCCTGCCTGGGGACGCCGTCTGGCTTGGGGCGCCGGGCCGCCCCGCCCCGCCCCGCGGGTTCACACGCAGGGTCCGTTTTCCTGCCGCGGACTTAGAGCCGGGGCTGGCTGGAGGACCGGACAAGAGCCAGGAAGGAAACGGGAGCCCCATTGCTGGCGGTGGGAAGAGCGCTGACCAGGACGCGGGCACCTGGCGCTCCCTAGCTGTGTGGCTTGCGGCCAGTCTTTTGGCCGCTCGGAAACCTGGGCGATGGGAGGAGAAACGATTCCTGCCCACCGGGAAATCTTTTATAACTGCAGAACGGGCGTGTGTCCTCGGCTAGATCTGAACCCCCTCCCGGTCCCATGCCTCTTTCTCATCCCGGGATCCCTAAAATTGGGGACTGGGTAGGTCTCAAGGTCTGGAAAGATGCGAGCCAGCGGGGAGCCGCCTGGAGATGGGCCAAAGTGTAAATGTCCCCCTGTTCCCACCTTGTCTTTGGCCCGTAGGATTCCACCCCTCAGTCCCCAACCTAAAAGGAGCCCAAGAAGCTACTGAAGATGAGAGCGAGCCTGGTGACCAGACTGGGGCTGGTGGCCTCTAAGGAAGGCGCCTCCCCCAGACGGAGGGGGCAGGGCTGGAAAAATCCCAGCAAGATCCAAATCCCCCGGAGGCAGATAAGGGAGCTGGCGGACGTGCAGACTAGCACCTGGGCCTCTAGGGGAGGGGAGAGGCTGGAGCCAGAGCCACTGGAAGGAAGTGGCTGTTTACCAGGAGGGGTAAGACAGTCTGTGCATCCCCTTCCCTTTGCTCCTTTCTGGAACAAGTCCCCAAACACCCACTGCACGAGCCTTTATCAGAGAGCCACAAACTATCAGATTTTAAAACTTTATAAAATGGGGAAACTGAGGCCCACAGCCAATCCCTGCGCAGGCCAGCCGAATGACAGCCAAGTGCCAGAATTGCTGGCCATGTCTCAACAGAGTCACGTTCAAGCCCAGGCCCTTCCCTGCTAGCCATGGGTCCTCTGGGTTGTCCCCTCCCTGCCCAGTCCTCCTAGACAGTACCCATTCTGCTTCTCACAGGCAGAGAGAGAGAACCAGAGTGCTGGGTCTCCAGGAACTGCCTTATGCAAGCCCAAGATGTGTGGCATCACACCCCCTGCCATGCCAGAGCCCTGCCAGCCCTCCCTGGGTAGGAGGGAGCCCAGACTCCCTCCAAAGCAAGAGGGTGGGGGAGGGAGCCTTTGCCAGATCGTGCCCTGAATTTGGAGAATGTGGGGCGGCATTCCAAACAGTCTCTGTGGTGACTCTGGGACAGGAATGCATCTGGAAACAGGAAGCCCAGCCAGCAGGAATGCAGTGTCTCAGCACAATGCTTTGTGTGTGACTCAAAAGAACCTCCACACACACACCCCAACACACACTCCCCTCCAGGCCATGGCCCACTCCTCCCCCCCCCACTGCCATGCTGATGCGTCCTGGCCCAGGACCAGCTCAGAGGAACCTAAGCCCTGGGGGACACAGGGGCAGGATCTGACCCAACACCCAAAGTAGGGGGGTGCCCCCTTCCTGTGGCAGCCGCAGCCCCAAGCCTAGAGCCAGGCCACGGCTCTCTGAGTGATGCTTAAAGGAATGGGAGGGGCAGCCCCTCCACGCGCTCCTGACAAGGTAAACCACTGCCATGAGTTCCTGAGACAGACAGCGTCCAGAGCAGTCAGCCTTCAGGCAGAGGCCACCGGTGCCCAGCGGCCCCCTGCACTTCCCATGGGGAAGTCCTGGCTTCAGGAAGTGGGTTTCCTGCAAGCTCAGCTGGAGCTAGTACCCTTGGGAGGAAGCACAAAGCTGAGAGCCTAGAGAGTGCTGGGAAGGGCTGTGGTGACCTCCAGTTGTGACCAGAGGTGACCAGAGCTGTGCCTGGAAGGCTGCCTCTGATGACAGAGGGACAAACCCTGCCCCCCACAAGCCAGAAACCTGGGAGGCAGGCTGTAGATCCATTCCTTACTAGCTAGGAGTACTTGGACCATTTACTGAACCTCCTGGTCCTCGGTTTCTTCATCTGCAGAGAGGACGGTAACATTACCTATCTCGGGTTGTGAAGATTAAGTGAGTTAAAGCATTGGAAAGATCCCTAGCACATCAAAAGCACTCCCAGAGCTTAGCCATTATGACTGTCTAGCTGTGCAGCTTTGGAAAAGTCACTTTCCCTTCTCTAACCAAAGGGGGTTGTATCAGATGCTCCTTTGGGCCACTTCTAACTCTAATCTGTCACTTCAGTTAATCTCTGCAGTGCAGGAAGGGAAGAGGGCACTGCACTGGACAAAGTCCAGGAACACAGACGGGCAGTGTGCGGCACAGGGAGTGGGAGCACGCAGCTAGCTGGCTTAGGGTGCAGACAAGATCAGAGGTAAAAGACCAAAGACTGCCTGTCCCCAGCCTCCTCTGCTGACCAACTCATAACTCCGTTCTTCCAGGGGAGTTTGCTCCCGAGCCGGGCTGATTGTGTGGCTGCAGAGAACCCTGGAGCTGAAACCCTCAGGACCCCTGGGAGGAGAGCCGGCTGCCACACCAAAGAAGAAGGGCCAGAGGGGGATGTGAGCTGGAACCTACAAAGCCTTCAGAAGGCATTCAACGCCTCACTGGAATACCCATCATTTCACATGTCCCCACTCCCCACTTCTCCCCCTCCACTCCTATGACACTGCTGGCCCAGCATGGCATGCTACATACAGGTAGGAATCTGTCCATAGCAATAATCCAAACCTCTTTTCCAACCTGTCACTTCTCTGCTTAAAACCTTCCAAGTGTTCCCAGAGGCCGGGCAAGGATAGCTCACGCCTGTAATCCCAACACTTTGGAAGGCCAAGGTGAGAGGATGGCTTGGGGCCAAAAGTTCGAGACCAGCCTGGGCAACATAGCAAGACCCCATCTCTAAAAAAAAAAAAAAAAAAACTTAAAAATTAGCTGGGTGTGGTGGTGTGCGCCTATAGTCCCAGCTACTTGGGAGGCTGTAGGAGGATCTCTTGAGCCTGGGAGGTGGAGGCTGCAGTGAGGTAAGATTGCACCACTGCACTCCAGCCTGGGCAAATAGAGCAAGACCCTGTCTCAAAACGAAATGTCCCTAGAGCCTCAAGGGAAAGTTCAAACCACTTCTGGCATCGACAGCTCCCCTCCGATCTTATCTCAGTGTCCCCATCAGCCACTGCTCTGAGCTAAGCATCCCCCCAGCAGCCACCCCATCACTCAGCATTCCTCTTCTCCACCTCTCCAAGACCCAGCCCTCCTTCTGCATCACGGCCACTGCTTTGAACTCACGGGACGCTCCTCCGTGCGTTCCAAGGTAACCCTTGGCGCTCAATGCCACATCCCCTTATTCATTCATGCCAGCTCAGTCGCTGCCACTGGCCTTCTACCTCCAGGAAGGCATGAGGTGTGCTGTATCCTTCCGTATTCCCGCTGTGCCCAGAAGCCCAGTGTTGCCCCGTGAATGGGCCCCGCCATGGGCTGCACTGGACACTAGGTGGCGCCAAAGAGGCCACCCCGTTTCTGACCAGCGCCCCAGGCTCATGGATTCCCGAGCCAGACAGCCTTGATCTTTTCTATAAAAATAAAGACCTTTCTCAGGCAGCCACCCAGGCAAAAGGTGAGACAATGATATGGTGTAAATTATATCTACAGGTGCCTGAGGAGGCAACAAAAACATCTGCGCCAAGATTCCTTCCACAAAGAGCCGGAGAGCACAAAGCTGCCGGCAGGGACCAGCCAGGCACCCTGGGAAGGCCAGCTTTGATCTTCTCTGAAAAGAGAGCTGAGGCTGCCCCTCCGCAGCATCCTCTGGGACTAGCACTAGGGGTAGTGGGTGAATCAGGCCCAAAATCCTAGGCTGGCAGGGGGGACCACTGTCCCCTGACTCAACTCAAGTGCACCCCCCAGGGCAGCTCACCTGGCACTGGCCACAGGCATTCATTTGTTTTTGTGTTTTTGTTTTTTCAAGAGACAGGCCCTCTCTCTCTCTCCCAGGCCGGAATGCAGTGGCATGATCATAGCTTAAGGCAGCCTCGACCTCCTGAGTTCAGGGCTCCTCAGGCCTCCCCAGTACCTAGGGCTACAGCCTGAGCCACCCTGCCCTTTTCCCTCCTCCAAATCAATCACCAGTGAAGCCAGCAGAGTCTCCCAGGAAAGAAGTGGAAGGTGTCGGTAGATCGACCTGGCCCCGGGGGCCCAACCCTTGGTGGGCGGCCGGTCCTCAGGGTCAGAGCTTGTCTCACCAGCTTGGCTGGATGGGCCTCCTGGTCTTCCTCCTGTCCCTCTGCTTGGCGCCCTCCACCATCCCCTCCAAAGCTTCCAGTGACAACCTCATTCCCTCCATAGCACAAGGGTCCTCCTGTAAAACAGGCGCCTTTACAAAAAGGTTAAGGAACGACACGACTCCCAACCTAAAAGAGGCAAGGCCCTCCCATGGGAAATGTCAGGTGCAGGCAACTGGCAGGGGTGGGATTTGAGGGAGGGAAAATAAGAAGAAATGTATGTTTCATAAATAAAGACCCTCCACCCAGTGGTGGGAGCAGGTCATACCCAGGGCTGGCAGTAGGAAAAAGAAAGAAGGGACATCTACTTTATTTTGTCCATATTCATACATTTATAGAGCTAATATGTCAAAAACTTTACACAGTGACACCATTAGCCCCTGGCCCACCCCTCTCCTTCCCACTTCTGTGTTCGACCCTACTTAGACCCTGGCACACATAGGTTGATCAAAGGCAGTGGCCACCTCAGACTAGTGCAATGCCAGTCCTGCAGGGGAGAGGCCTGGCAAGGTGAGGGTGAGTCTCCCACAGTCCAAGACAGGTCCCAGACCTTGGCCCACCCAGCGAGGACAAAGGGGCCTCAGGTCTCCAAACTTAGTTCATGTAAGAGCAACTGCCCACCATTGTCCCTGCCATGCCAACTTATATAGGCATGACCCTGGCCCAGCAGTGAGGCAGGCTGAGGGCATGGCGGGCTCAGGCCCGAGAGCTGAGGGTGGCAGGTGCGGAGTAGCGCTGGCGGGCATGCTTCTCACAGTACAGCTCGTCACCCACCCAGAAGTGCCCACGCATCTTCAGGTTCAGCCCACAGTCGGCACAGGTGTAGCAGCCGGGGTGGCGGTACCGGCCCTCCTGGATGCGCACAGCCTGGTTCCTGCAGGGGAGGGAGAGGCTTTAGCTCAGAGCCGCAGCACCAAGCAGGAGGCCACCACGCCCAGGAGGCCTGGTCCCCACTGTAGCGTCAGGACCTGGGTAGAGCCCAAAGCTGCCTCAGAGACTAGACTTTTTTTTTTTTTTTTTTTTTTTTTTTTTTGAGATGGAGTTTTACTCTTGTTGCCCAGGCTGGAGTGTAATGGCGTGATCTCAGTTCACAGCAACCTCTACCTCCCGGGTTCAAGCGATTCTCCTGCATCAGCCTCCTGAGTAGCTGGGATTACAGGCATGTGCCACCACACCTGGATAATTTTTTGTATTTTTAGTAGAGACGGGTTTCACCGTGTTAGCCAGGATGGTCCTGCCCTCCAACCTCAGGTAATCCACCATCCTTGGCTTCCCAGAGTGCTGGGATTCCAGGCGTGAGCCACCGCACCCGGCCCGAGACTTGACTCTTGAAGCTGCACTCAGGAATCTCACTTTGACAAACCCCCTAACACACACATACCCCCACCACCGCTGCCACTGCTGGGACCCCTAATTAAAAATAATAATAATAAATAAGTCAGCCAGGCATAGTAGCTTACGCCTGTAATCCATGCCTGGGATCCCAGGTGGGCAGATCACTTAAGGCCAGGAGTTTGAAACCAAACTGGGCAACATAGCAAGATCCCATCTCTAAAAAAAATTTTAAAATTAGCCAGGTATGGTGGCACACGCCTGTAGTCCCAGCTACTCAGAAGGCTGAGATGGGAGGATCACTTGAGCCCAGGAGTTCGGGGCTGCAGTGAGCCATGACGGGACCACTGCGCTCCAGCCTGAGCAACAGAGTGCAACTCTATTAAAAATATTAAAAATTTTTTTTTTAAAGTTGTTCCTCTCACACAAAGACTATGAGTCCGTCCCACATTGCCTGGATTTTTAACAGAGCAGTGATTCTCAGTGTGATCCTGGGTCCCACAGCCAGCAGCATCCGCATCACTGGGGAATTTGTGAGAAATGCACATCCTCAGGCCTGCTGGCCTCCTGGAGAGGAGGCTCTGGCGTGGGGCCCAGCCATCGGCATTTAACAAACCCTCCAAGGGACCCAACGCACACACCTTTGAGAACCAGGATGGAAAACATGCTTTCTCAACACACGGTCCCTATCTCTGCACAGCAGGGGGACTGGATATTCTCCCACTCTGCAGATGAAAACACTAAAGCCCAGAGAGGTTAAGGGATTTGCCTAAAGTCAATCACCTGCCCCTCCCACGCTGCACACTTCAGAAATTTACCTGAGGGGGGGTTTCAGCAACCTTCCAGAGAACGTGGTTGCCTTATAAATGCCACCCAATGAGAAAAATGAGCCCACCTCCGCAGGGCACAGTGGCTCACGCTGTAATCCCAGCACTTTGGGAGGCCGAGGCAGGCGGATCACCTGAGGTCAAGAATTTGAGACCAGCCTGGCCAACATGGGGAAAACCCGTCTCTACTAAAAATACAAAAATTAGCTGGGAGTGGTGGCGGGCGCCTGTAGTCCCAGCTACTCGGGAGGCTGAGACATGAGAATAGCATGAACATGGGAGGCAGAGCTTGCAGTGAGCTGAAATTGCGCCACTGCACCCCTGCCTGGGCAACAGAATGAGACTCCGTCTCAAAAAACAAAAAAAGAAAAGAAAAGAAAAGGAAAGAAAAATACGAAAAATGAGCCCACATTGGGAAAAATGCAGCCTGCTCCAAAGGGGGAGGAAGGGGAAAGAGCAAGATTTTCCAGGAGAATGTGCTGTACCTCCGGGCAGATCTCCAGAGGCTTTGAAATTATCAAAGAGAAATCAAAAGGGATGGGAAAAGGAGGAGGAGGAGAGGAGATGCAGCCGGAAGCAGCTAGCCCAGGCTCCTAAGCCTATAACTAATGCCCCCAAAGCTGTGTGACACTGTTTCCCCTAGGGTCCCCAACTGGGTGCCCAGTGCTAGCCCCTGATGGGCCCGGCCCTTCCTGAAAGCATCCAGTGCCCTGTCCCCCTCCCCACTCCCCTGCCAAGGCTCAGGTCCCCCACACCCCCTCCACACTCACGCGATGCTGGTACTGCACTTCTCACAAGTGTGGAGCTTGGGAGGGGTGGCCAGGGCCCTGGAGGCGGGCAGGGAGGACTGGGGGCTCAGTGAGCTGGGCAAGAAGGCTGGCGTGCCACCTGGGGGCAGGGCAGACAGACACATGGTGAGAGCCCACCAACCACAGCATCCTCCCAAAGATGCTCTGAGGAGGTGGTCTCGGAAAGCACCCTTATAAGAGGACCCCTAAAGTCACACTGACAGTGGCACCAGGTAAGAAGGAAGGTGATCTTGCCAGATCCATGGCTGAGGCTGGGCAAGGGCATGAAGGAGGCAGGTATAAGGCCTAGTTTGCCCATCTAAGGCCACCTGGGGCCGTCTGTGCTCAGTGTGTGACGTGTCAGGTGAAGCAGGTGCTCCCTCTCTAATGACCCGGTAATGACAGTGTGATTAGATAATAACTGGAGACGGCAACAGGAGCGCAATGTCTCAGTGCGGCTTTCAAAGTGCTTTTCCACGCATTGTCGCATCTGAGCTCTCAAGCCACACGAAGATGAAGCCCAGGGCTATGGGGAAGCTGTCGCCCCTGTCTGCAGCTAAGGACGCTGAGGCTCCCTTGGCAAAGTCACTGCCCTCTCCCTGTGCTGCCTCCTGGGACCTTCTGAGGCCTCAGGGTCAAAACAGACAAGATTTGCTCCAAACCTTCTCACCCCACCCCCTATGCCTCTGCAAATGCCCCTTGGAGCTAAACATCAGCATTAGAACCAGCTACCTGCCCATCTCCAGGTGTGCCCTGTCCATATGGGCTCTTACATTTGCTCCCAACATGGAAATCTCACCTTCAACCTTCACAGTTGTTCCTGGAGGCCGATTTCCAGCCTGCATCTCTGTACTCCCCACTCCCCTGCTCCCTTTCCATCGCCACCCCAATGGGACTCAGCTGAGCTCCAGGAGCCCACACCAGCCACTGGGAAGGAGAGCCTTGGAGACAGCCAGGCGGGCCAGTGCCCAGGGCCAGGGGCACCATTTCCTGGGAAACCAACTTCTCTCCATTTTAAAACTCAAAGTCATAGTTGAATTATGAAGCCTCTCTGGTCACTCTCCTACCTGTCCTGTCATCTCCCTCCCCTTCTCCCCACTGTTCTAAAGGGCATTGGTGCTGAGCGCCTGCCTACTCCCACAGCAGTGCTCACTTCCATGGGAGCTGGCCAGGCCCGTCTGCCCCAATGAACGGAGCTCCCCAAGGGCAGGAGTGGTGTCATGGCCGCCTTCTATCCCTAAACTCTGCACACATCTGGTCTCTCAGATGGGCACAGTCAGTGTCTGTCACATGAATAATGGAACTCTGGCAAGCCTCCGTATGTCTTGCTCGCCTGGCATCGGTATTTAATGGCTTTCCTGGGTTAGGGCACTCCTCAGCCTGGTTCCCGAGGGCCCTCACTGCAGGGGCTTGGCCTCCACTGGCGCCCTTCCATGCTATCAGGCCCCCATTCTCTCACTCCCACACCCCAAAGCCCTCTGGCCACCAGCCTCCACCTTCCACAGTGCTTCCTGCCACCCTCTTAATGCTGTTTAAGTCTTGATGTTTTTTCTGAGGCCAAGAGGCCAAGTCAAATCCCTCTTCCTCCAAGGAAGCCCTCCCTGGAGGCCCAGCCCCAGGCCCCGCCACCACTTTTATCACTCAAATGACACTTTCCCATCCCAGCCGGCTACTGCCCACTACTGTCTGGGAGCACGCTGGTGACCCTCCCAGACCGTCAGCTCCTTATGGACAGGGACTGGGGCTTCGTGCCCTACTCGGCTCCGTGCCTAGTCCCGGGGTGAGCACCTCACAGGCACTTAAGAACGCTGGTTCACTGACCCATCCAGTCAGGGCCCGGGGTACGGGAGGGAACCTCCTTCCCCTCCCCAGCCCCCCAGGCCCTCACCTCTCTCCTCAGCCTCCAGGGCTTCCTGCAAGAGCCGAAAGGAGCTGGACTGTCGGGGGGCTGCCCGTCCCTCGCGATTTTCCTGCAGCATCTTGAAGACTTCCGAGTCCTCGTCCAGGAGGAGGCTTCCCCCTTCCGAGTCCACGCTGTAGGGTGGGAGGCAGCCAGGAATGAGGGTCCCATGCCGGAGCTTAGGCAAGCAAGGAGGTGGGGGGCAGGAGAAGAGCGTGGGGGAGGGGGAGGAATCTGGGAGGTGGAGGAGCCAACTGGGCTTGGGGGACCCCATCCCTCTCGGGGAAGCCCGTCTCCCTCTTGTCCCTCCCAGCCTTCCAAGACCCCACCCGACCCTCCGGGGCCTGCTGGTACCTGGGCCTGGAGGAACGAGGGCCCGGGGAAGGCGGCAGCACCAGCACCGCCGAGTCGCCAGCGCGGCCGAGGCCGGCCTGTGGGGAGGAGGCAGCCGGGGAGGAGTCAGGGCCAGAGCCTTGGGCCAACACACCCAGGAGGGCCTAGCCCGGCTGTTCCCAGGCCCGACGCCAGGGGGCCCCCGGCCCTCGCCGACCAGTGGACCCCTGCCCCTTCCCTTGGAGCCAAGGTGTCCGGGCTCCCAGCCCTCGCCGACCAGCGGGCCACCTGCCCCTTCCCTCGGAGCCAGGGCGCAGAGACTGCCAGGGTCCAGAGGGGGAGGAAGGCATGCGGGTTCTGCTGGGGACAGGGCAGCAGGAAGGCAGCAGGTGACAGCTAAGCACAGAGTCCTCTGTCACGCACGCTATTATCTGTGTGTAAAGACATTGCACACTGGGGCCTGGCTCCGATCCCACGGAACCAGCAGAGGGGAAGCACGCTGCACTTTTGCACTGAGGAGATGGAAACATAAAGGGATGAAGCAAGGGGTCGAGGTCCCCTGGGAGCCAGGGCCAGCCGGGCAGAGGCCCTCTTCCCAAGGAGAGCTGGTTCCTCTCCTCAGAGGCGGGAGTCTGGGCTGACCAGCGTGTCCCTGCTCTGCTGGGAGGTCTGGGCCTGCCCCATGCAGCTTTGGGGAGCCGAGCCCTCCCTGGGCCACACTCAGGCAGCAGTGCCCATCTCCAGGTGTGCCTTGTCCATCTGGGGCTCTTAAATTTGCTCCCAACATGGAAATCTCGCCTTCAACCTCACAGTTGTTCCTGGAGGCCAATTTCCAGCCTGCATCTCTGTACTCCCCACTCCCCTGCTCCCTTCCCATTGTCACTCCAATGGGACTCAGCTGAGCTCCAGGAGCCCGCACCAGCCACTGGGAAGGAGAGCCTTGGAGACAGCCAGGTGGACCGATGCCCAGGGCCAAGGGCACCATTTCCTGGGAAGCCAACTTCTCTCCATTTTAAAATTCAAAGTCATGGATGAATTATGAAGCCAGATGGAAAATTGCACAAATCCTTAAGCTAAAGCAAAAACTTCTGGATCTTAACAAAACAGCCCTAGACCCTCACCCCACCAGGCTGCTACCAGCAGTTCGCCTCGCATCTCTCTGCTCTCAGGGTTCTCTGGTAAAACATTCTATAGGTAAGGAGACTGCAGGTCAGAAGGGCAAAGTGGCTGGTCCAAGCCACCTGAAGCATCAGAGGCAGGGCTGGGACTCCACAACTGGGCTGCAGGGCAACTGCCTGGGGCTGTGCGGTCACCTGAAGGACTTAAAGATAGTTTCCGCAGGAATTCAAGAGCCACATCACATCTCCAGACAGACCACCATGGGCCCTGCCTAGGGCACCGGCCCGGGATCCCTTCATGAGGCAAGTCCTCATTCCCAGCCAGAGGGAGAGGGGCTTTTTTCACTTGGCCTCTGCTCACCAAGGCATGTGCCTACCAGCAGGGGTACCTGTGATTTCCAGAGGCACCATAAGGGAGTCCTGAGCCTCCAGCTCTCTGCAGCCTTGGCCATGTCAGGAGGCCACAAGGACACAGCACCCCTGCCTCTGCAGCTCACAGTATTCCTCTCACACACTCCCACCAGACTGCCCGGTCCAGGAAAGGAGACCAGCTCCCCGACTGGGAGAGATAATGCCTTTCTCTCCCTCCCTTCCTCCCAGGCAGTTAGGGGTTAGGGACCCTTGCCTTCACGGAAGAGACCTTTTATCTCCAAATCCAGGAAAGCTGCTCCCCCTTCATCTGCCCATCACGAGCTTGTCTGTAGCCAACACCTCTCAAAATGTGTGCTGGGGAACGCAAGGATGTTCCTGGGGGTGGGGCAGGGCAGGGGGTCAGGGGTAGAAATCCAGGAGAAATTCTGCTGTTCAACAAGTTTAGGATATAAAGAAAAATTAAGTGGATTTCTTTCTCATGGGACTACCTAGAGCCTTTAAGACTCTCGAGTTTAAGCGACTTTTTTTTAAAGAGATGGGGGTTTCACTATGTTGCCCAAACTGGTCTGGACTCCTGGGCTGAAGCAATCCTCCTGCCCCAGCCTCCCAAGTAGCTGGGACTCCAGGCCCGTGTCACAGCACCCAGCTACACAGTGATTCTCAAAAGGCAGCAGCGGGACCCTGGGACTTCTGCACCCGTGGGACCACAGCCTCATTTGTAGACTAGAACGTCAGCTCCATAGGGTCAGAGGTGTCACTCTGTTTTTCCACGAATGCATCCCTGGAGCCCAGATGAGTGTCTGACATGAAGCAGCTGCTCGACAAATATTTGCCGAAGGAATGAGCAGAGTCATCAAGGTCAGAGAAGGGAACTCAGAGCGTCTAGTCTGACCTGAGGCCCAGGGAGAGGAAGGGGGGCTGGTCCAAGTCGTCACGGCAGAGGTGAGACTGACCCAGGTGGGTCTCCCCACACCCAGCTCTGGGCTCGTGACCCGCAAGCCCCATGCCCGACTCAGCGGGTGTAGGCTAGAGCCTGGGAAGTTGCATTTTCAATAAGTTCTCAGGTGTTGCCGCTGGTTTGGGAGCCATGTCTCTGTACCTCCCACACCCTTCATTTTCCTGGACAGGGGGCAACATGACGGGGAAGCTCAGGAAGGCTTGCCCTTGAGCATGTGGTCCTGCTGAAACCACAGCCCACCAGAGGCATCGCGGAACAGAGCTAGGACTCACACTGACCAGCCCTCTTGAGACAAGCTCATTCCTGGCTTATCTCAGAACAAAGCTTCCCCCTAAAAAATCCCCCAGCCCCAGTACACCAGCCCTCGCCTAGACCACTGTTTCTCCATCTCTCAGAGTGTTGGGCCTCCTGCTCATCCTTCCCTAAACCCTCTCACCACCCCGTCTAATGTCCAGCAATACTCCTCACACTGCCTTCCTTCCCCCTCTCCCCTCCCAGAACGCCTCCTGCTTTTGTAGTTAATACCACACTGCTGAGTGCCTAATTGTTCCAAAATTGTTTTGCAAGTTTGCCTTATCTCCACAACTACATCTTCAGTTCCTTAACAAGGGGACCTATGGAATATATCTCTATGGCCACAATGCCAGGCTGGCCCCTGGGTGGGCACGCAGCGGGTCACTAGGGACCCCCTCTTCAGAAGGCCCCCAGAAAGATCCTGCTCTTTCCTCCTCCAGAGCCTCCGGGTTCTAGTACCCTCCCTGGCCACCCCTAAAGGCTCTGCTTTCTGGAATGCAGAATCAACCCGAAGGTAGGGCTCAGCAGCTGGGCCGTATCCCCATCACCCCAAAGGCTGGACGTGCCCCCCACGCCGTCCCCAGCAGCTGTGGCCCAGGGCTGTTGGCTGCCTCACTCCCTCACCATCCCCCACCATTGAAGAGGAGAAATACCACCCAGGAAGGGGGTTAGGCTGTCACCAGGGGCCACTGGGACCTGGCTGAAAGAGAGTCCAGGGGAGCTGGGGGGAGTGGGGGGAGGAGGAGACAGAACAAGCCAAGAGCAGCTCAAGGCAGAACCGCAGTCCCACTGGGGCATTTCTGGGCTGAGTCAGAGGAGGAAGGGAGGGTGTGGGTGGGAGTCAGACAGGCCCGGGTCTTGGAATGGGGAGGAATGTGTTCGAGAGATGCAGCCAGAGCCGAAAGGGAATCATCCCAACAACAGCAGCGAAACTATTTCAGCCGCAGCCCAAGAGAAACACACTGGGCAGGGAGGAAGTCAGCAGGATGGGAGGGGAGGGGGATGAGGGGAGGGGTGCAGGAGATGGACGGGCCACTGGCCACTGCTGGGCAGGTCTTGGGCACAGCACAGGTGGCCCATGACCAGAAGCGTGGCCTCCCTGGCTCAGGAGCAGAGCATGCCTATGGCCAGGAGAAGGAGGCCCTGGCTGCCCAGGTGGACCTGGCCACCTGCAGTCCCGGGGCACTGGCAACCCACAGGAACGGGAGGTGCTTCTGTTCCTCCAGCCTGTCCTCCCCCAGGGAGCCTCACCTGTCGGCTTCCGGGACGGCCCGAGTAGGACAGGTGGTCAGCAGCGGGGAGGCCCGGGGAACATGCCAGACTCTGGAAACTGAAAGTGGGAAAGGGACAGTGTGTGCCGGGGCCACCCCCAGCCTGCCCAGGGAGGATGCTGCCCCAGGCTCCCCTGAGCAGAGCTCCTGAGACTCAGAGGAGCCAGCCTGGAGCTGGCAGCCCAGGCGACCAGGATACCCACTCAGAGGCACGCTCACCTGCGGCTGATGGCCGCCTCTCCAGTGAGGGGGCTGCTGGAGGGTGGTGGTGAGAAGGGGCTGCCGGCCCTCGGGCTGAGGGAGGTTGGGCTGGAGTAGGAGGACCTTAGGGAGGACTGACTCTTAGTGTACGTCCTCACGGAGCCCT
Organism: Hylobates moloch; assembly: GCF_009828535.3. Taxonomy (NCBI): domain Eukaryota; kingdom Metazoa; phylum Chordata; class Mammalia; order Primates; family Hylobatidae; genus Hylobates; species Hylobates moloch. The sequence continues at coordinate 27,416,866 of NW_026652297.1, read as the reverse complement.
GTGGAGAGAGTGGCCGTGTCAGGAAAGGCAGGGCTGCCCCGCCGAGGCCGCCCTGCCCCCAGGCCTCACTTTCATGCACCAGTGATCAGGGTGCCGAGGCTCTCAGGGGAGGGCACCAGCTTACCTGGAAGCGAGTCGCCAGCACTTCCAAGGAGCTGTCCCCATTGGTCTGCCCTGGAGACGCAGCCTGAGACCTGAGGAGGCAACAGAGGGAGGGAATGTCACAGGGGCCCTGCACCCCACAACCCCCAAAAGAGGCCAAAACTGTTCCCAGATCTAGTTCTCAACACCAGTAAAAGCTACAGAAAATTTGGACATCCGGTTGTCAACTTTTAACTTTGTCAAACTCAAGACAAACAACTATGATCAACCACAACCATGGTTCCTTAAAAGAAAGGACAGTTGGCCAGGCACAGTGGCCCACGCCTAACATCCCAATGCTTTGGGAAGCCAAGGCAGGAGGATCACTTGAGCCCAGGAGTTCAAGACCAGCCTGGGGAATATAGGAAGACCTCATCACTATTAAAATTATTTTTTAAGTAGCTGCACAAGGTGGTGCATGCCTGTAGTCCCAGCTACTTGGGAGGTTGAAGTGAGGATCACTTGAGCCCAGGAGGCGGACGTTGTAGTGAGCCATGATTGTGCCACTGCACTCCAGCCTGGGTGACACAGCGAGACTCTGTCTCAAAAAAACACCAAGGCCGGGCACGGTGGCTCACGCCTATAATCCCAGCACTTTGGGAGGCCAAGGAGGGTGGATCTCTTGAAGTCAGGAGTTCAAGACCAGCCTGGTCATCAATAAGGTGAAACCCCATCTGTAATTTAAAAAAAAAAAAAAAAAATTTAGCCGGGCCATAGTGACGCATGCCTATAATCCCAGCTACTTGGGAGGCTGAGGCAGGAGAATTGCTTGACCCTGGGAGGCAGAGGTTACAGTGAGCCAAAATTGTACCACTGCACTCCAGGCTGGGCGACAGAGTGAGACTCCATCTCAAACAACAACAACAGCAACAAAACCCACCCCGAAAAAAGAAAGGATAGTTTGGTTCTAAAAAGTAGAACGTATATAACTTCATCAGAAAGTTCAAACATTCACTTTTATTAGAGAGTCCTCACATTACCCTGCCCTTTTCTTTTTTTTTCTATTTTGCCTGGACTTTGTCACTGATGTCGCTCAGGCTCGGGTTTGTAGATTGATTTGGGGGAAGACCACTGATTTTTTTTCTTTTTTTTTTTGAGATGGAGTCTCGCTCTGTCACCTAGGCTGGAGCGCAGTGGCGCGATCTCGGCTCACTGCAACCTCCACCTCCCGGGTTCAAGCAATTCTCCCTGCCTCAGCCCCCCAAGTAGCTGGGATTACAGGTGCCCGCTAGCATGCCCAGCTAATTTTTGTATTTTTAGTAGAGATGGGGTTTCGCCGTATTGGCCAGGCTGGTCTTTAACTCCTGACCTCAGGTGATCCGCCCGCCTCGGCCTCCCAAAATGCTGAAATTACAGGTGTGAGCCACTGCGCCCAGCCTGATTACTGATTTCATAGAAATAATCCTTTATATTTTAACCGATGGAGAAACTGAAGCCCAGAGAGGGAAAGTGAGCTGCCTCAAGTTCTAGAGCCCATGGTGACTGGGCCAGCTGCGCACTCTGCCCGCTGGAGGCCAGGGTGCCTTTGAGCGCGTCACTCCTGATCCCTTTCTCAGTTAACAAAGTTAACTCACCCCAGTTAAACAAAGGGCGAGACCCACCTGCCTCCTTCCAGACAAGTAGTCCCAGCTCCCCACCAGCGAGAGGGGCTCCCCCTCCCAGCTCCCTGGGTACCCTCTTCCAAAGTGGAACCCAGCTGGAGCCCTGGATGGGAGGTAATTGAAGTCTGGGCTGAGGGACAGCCTGCCTCATCCCATCCTGCCACGCATTCCTGGCCGTGAGGCTGCTTCTAGAGACGTAGGGCAATAGGACCCTCAGCTTCCTGGGAGAGCCATGGGATCAGGGTGAGGGGAGCTCAGGCTCTGGCTCCAGCCTGGATCCCTGCTTCCTGCCCCAGGGCTTCTGAATGCCAGAGAGGTCACCTGGGAGGGTAGGAGGCGGGAGATGGGGGCAGGGGGCGGGGGCGGCGCGTCAGCAAAAGTTAGGAGACTGGGCCGGGTGCGGTATAATACCTGTAATCCCAGCACTTTGGGAGGCCGAGGCAGGTGGATCACGAGGTCAGGAGATCGAGACCATCCTGGCCAACGTGGTGAAACCCCATCTCTACTAAAAATAAAAAAATTAGCTGGGCATGGGTGCCTGTAGTCCCAGGTACTCAGGAGGCTGAGGCAGGAGAATCTCTTGAACCCAGGAGGCGGAGGTGGCAGTGAGCCGAGATCACACCACTGCACTCCAGCCTGGCAACAGACCAAGACTCTGTCTCAAAAAAAAAAAAAAAAAAAATTAAGAGACTGGGGTCTGGGCTTGCCTGGTGCAGAACCAGAGGCCTGACTTACAGCCCAGGCCTACCTCCCCTGAGCCCTGGTCCCTCCAGAGAACCCCAGAGGAAGAGACAGTCCGAAGCTCCCGCCCTTCTGCTGCCAGACCCTCAGCCTCCTGTAGCTTTCTGCCCCATTCCCAGATGCCATGAGGTGCTCTCTACCCTCCTTCTTGGGGTCCCACTCCTGCAAACACCCAGGGACCTGAGCGACATGAAGGGAGCTGGCTTCTGCCACACCACAGGGCAGGGCAGTTGGAGAAGGAGGGGGCTTGATAGGGCTGAAGAGAGCAGGACAATGTGGGGGTGGCCAGGATGCAAGAGATGTCTGACTCAGGTTCCAGGCCTGTGCAGAGGGCTCTCCTGACTCGGGGATCTCCTGGCATTCCCGGTCTGTGACTCACTGCGATGCCCCACCCCAGGGAGCCACCTGTTCCCCCTATAGCTTGGCCTCCAGGCCCCACCCTGGCCTCACCTTGGCTTATAGGCTCAAAACCCTAGGAGTAAGGCCCAGGATGGGGCATCTGCCTTCACCAGCAGGGCCCAGAGCCATGATGGGGAGGAACAGACAGGCTCTATGAGGAATGAGCCCCCCAAGTCCTCACTTCCAGCTGGGAACTAAACAAAGGCCATGCCCTGTTGGAGGCAGGAGTCCTGGGGATGCAGCCTCGGGGATACCTTTCCCAGAAGTTTCCCCTCTTCAACCCACTTCATGCCCACGCCCTGTGCCCTGCACACTCTTGGGAACCAGTCAAACCCGGGCTTCAAGGTGGCTGGTGCCAGCTCGCCCTGCCCAGCCTGTGACTACACGCCCAGCCTGACGCCCACCTTTACCCAACCAGCCATGGGAACACCCCTCAGCCCACCCTGCTGCAGGAAGCAGAGCCCAGGACCTTCTCACCGATGTATGAAGAGGGCCCAAGAAGACCGTTTTAGTGCTGAGCTCTAGCCCTTGGGCAGGAGCAAGGGCTGCTCTGTGCGTGGGGTGGCGGGGCAGGGGGAACACCACAGGCTCTCAGAGCGGGAGGCCCTACCGGTCCAGCTGCAGCCGCAGGGGCGAGGGGCTCTGGCGGATCTTGCTCTGGGCCTCGGCATGCAGCATGCCCTCCGCGCTTTCCCCGTTGATGGCCACGATTATGTCTCCAGGCCGGAGGTCAGCGTCCTTGGCTTTGCCCCGCTCAGCCACCTGTAGGGATGAGGAGGTGGCATGCTCAGACCGTGGCCCACCTGGGGAAGGGACTTCCCACTCTGGTCCCCAAGAAACACAGAGGCTGGCTTGACCCAGACCGGCCTGCACCCTCCTGCACGTCCCTCTGCCTGCTCAAGACACCCAGCTGATCAGCCGTCCCCTCCAGGAGCGCAGGTGGCAGCCCCCGCCCCATACTGGCATTCTAATGGGCCTCCCAAAGAATGTGCAGTGGCAGAATTTCAGGAACTGTGCTTGGAAATACTTTTGATAGAGAGCCTTGCCCGTGCAAATCACACCTTGCAGGTGGCTGCCTGCACACCCCTCCTGTGAACGTTCCCAGCCCGGGCCCAGGTCAAGAGGAGACTGCCAAGAACTCTGGGGCTCTTGTTCTAGTAATCACCCAAAATGGCTGCTTGCAGGTGTGGGGATAGCAACTGGGGAGGCAAGAGCAGGCCCTGCCCTTGGCCCAGCTCCTTTTCACTCCCAAGGTCTGTTCCTGAAGTGGCCACCACATCCCCGTGGCAAAGGGCCACGGCTCCCTTGTAGCCGGCACACCAGGCAGCAGCAGATCCCTGGCTCTAGAACAGAAAAAGCAAGCCATCTGTGCAGAGTGGGGTGAACAGGGTTGACCTCGCTTCTGGCGGGACCTCCTCATCTCTTTGAGCCACCATCCTTACCTTGGTCACCATGATGGGCGTGTGGAAATCCCTGCCCCCTGTGATACGGAAGCCCCAGGGCGCCGGCCCGGCCACATCCACCGTCAGCGCCATACCTGAGGAAGAAAGGACCAGGAGGTGAAGTCCATGCCCCTACCCGTCCCTGGGGGCACTGTAAGGCAGCAGGAGAGGAGCGAAAGGGAGAAGGAGACAGCACGACAGCTCCCGGAGCAGCTACTCAGGGGCTTTGGGGTGGGTAGAGGAAGTGGCTAACTCCCTCCCTCACCCCGGTTTCACTTCCCCCCTCCCCGGGAAGCCATGCTTCTGGGTTCTCCCTTCCTTAGTCTTCAGCCCAGGGAGCAACTCCCAGGAGGGGGCTGCCCAGGCTGCCAGGCGGGGGGCTTGCTGGAGCACGGGGCGCAGGGGCTGGCAAGTGGAGGGGAAGCCAGCACCCCCTCGGTCTCCCCTCCTCTACCATCAGGGCTCAGTCCCACTAGTGCTTGCTTCCTGTCCCAAAAACCCACAGCACACGGTACTTCCTCTCCACTCTAGGGGAGGGCTGGTGAGTGGCCTAGGGAGAGCAGGGCTCAGGAAGCAGGAGTGACGGGTCAAGGAACAGGCTGGCACCAGTACAGAATGTGTAAGTCATTGGCCAGGTGAGGGACTGGTGGGGTGAGGCCAGGTCTTCACATGGGCCTCCTAGCTGCCCACCTCATTCTTGGCAAAGTGGATCACACGGGCAAGACCAGGCTCCCCGCCTCCCCCAGGGGCCTGCTGGCAGGGCAAGGAGGCCAGGGTTCATCTGTCAAGCTGGGCACACCCACCCCCAGATTCCTGATGCTGCCCAACAGACAGCCTGGGTGACAGGCCTCCCATCCACAGCCCCTCTGCTGGGCAAGGAAGTGCCCTTGCAGACAGACCCTTGTGGGATTTCCTGAGCCTCTAGCTCTGGAGCCAGGAGCCAACCCAGGCAGGAAGCCGCGGTGCCAGGCTGGGCACCACCCTGCCCAGCACCCATCCTGGGGCTGCCCGGGGGACGCAAGTGCTGTGAGAATCTATCAAGAGCACCAGCGGTCTGTCCGCTCCATCCTCGGCTGCCTTCCCCTTGGGCCCAGGCCTAGCCTCTGTCCCCAGCACCACCCCCACCCCAGTCCCCGAGGCCGGCGCTGGCGGCTCACGGCCACCCTGAGATTCCCAGACCTTTGAGCCGGTCAGTGGACTCCGCGCTGCGGGCGCCGCGGGGAGGTGCCCAGCCCGATGGCCCGGCTCTACCAGTTCTGAAGCCTCCTTCGCTCCGAGGGCAAAGTACCCTGCGGGCCGGGGGCTGAAGGAGGAGCGCTCCGGCCGGGGAGAGCGCAGCCCGGGGGGGCGCCCCGGCTGACGCGAGGCTGCAGGGAGCTGGGCCGCGGATGAGGCCAGGGTTCCGCGCAGAGAGGGGCGCAGAGAGGTGCCCGGCGCCGGGCAGGGCGGGCCGCGCGGAGGGGCGCAGGTGGGCGCGCTCACCTGGCTGCCGCTCACCTGTCGGGCTGGGCTCCCAGGGCGGGGAGGGAGGGAAGGCGAGGAGACGCCACCGCTCCCGCTGCCGTCTACCCGACTCTGGGGAGAGCCCGCCCGGGGCTCCCGGACCTGCCTCCGCCCATGTGATCCCGGGGCCGCCCCTGCCGCCGCCCCTAGCCCGGGAAGCCGCCGCCTCCGCGCGGCGAGCCCAGGAGCTGCCACCTGGCCCGAGCCCGCCGGGGGGATGAGGCAGGCTGTCCCCAGGCCTCCCTGCAGGCTGAGGCCGTCCAGCCGGTGGTGCCCGCATCCTCCCTGGAGCGCCCGCAAGCCCCCGACCGCCCGGAGCACAGCAGAGCCGGTCCAGGGACGGCCCCGCGCCCCACTTCGCAGACGGCCGAGGGGGCAGCCCCATAAAGCTCTCCCACGCCGGCCGCGCTCTCCCGCTCCGCATCCCCAGGTCCTGGGCAGGGTGGGCTGCCTGGTTGCGTCTGTGGTCCGCCTGGCTCCTCCACCCACTCCAGGCTCGAGGCTGGCGCAGATGCGGCCTTGACACCCACAAATCCCAAACCAAGGCCACCCTCCTCCTCGCCAACTCCCTTCCTGAACGCTGGCTTCTCGGCAGCGCAGAACTTCTCTGCCTGGAATGCCCGCAAAGGGGGACCCGCAGGGGCCCTAGGAGATGGAGAAAGCCTCCTGGCTGGGGGTTCACTGGGCACCCCCACCCCTGGGCTGGTACCTTCGCGTTCCCGTGGACCCTCACCTCACCCTCTCTGCAGGCCTTCACCCCCCTTCCTGCCCCCTCCCTTGTCCTCTTTCAAGCACCTGGAGCCCAGGCTGTAAGGATGAGGAGAGGGCAGCCAAGGAGGGGACCCAGGTGCCAGCTAAGGGTGGAGAAGCCGTACCTGGCAACCCTCTCCCTGGGGACCTCAGGGCCACAGAGCCGCCTCTCGTTGGGTCTCCACTTGGCCTCTGGCTGCCAGGCTGCTGTGTTTTCAGGGGATCACACCTGTGGGCGCAGCTGTGCCTCGCCTGCCTCAGGTGTGAGTCATTCCTTCCACGCTCGCTCTGTGAAGAGTGCCCTCCCCACGCCCCTCACCTGCCTGTTCCCGCGTCTCAGCCTCCTTGCGTTCACACTCCAGCCCCCCTCCTCCCACAGCCTCTGTCCTGGGTGTGTGTAAACTCCTCTCCCACTGGCTGGTCTCCGGCCTCCTGGCATGACCACCTGGCCTGATGCACCCGCTCTGCCTCCCTAACTAGACTGGAAGCCCCGTGAGGGGAGAGGCAAATACAGACAGGGTGAGCACAGCCCCGGGGGCACACAGACCTAGCCCCAAATGCACAGCTGCATCTCACCGGCTGTGTGACCTTCAGCAACTTCCTCGGCTCCTCCGGGCCTCAGTTTCCCCATGTGGAAAATGGGGAAAATGTGCCACTTACCCTCTTGTTGTAAAAATTGCTTGGCCACCGGGCGCGGTGGCTCACGCCTGTAATCCCAGCACTTTGGGAGGCCGAGGCGGGCGGATCACGAGGTCAGGAGATCGAGACCATCCTGGCTAACACAGTGAAACCCCGTCTCTACTAAAAATACAAAAAATTAGCCGGGCGAGGTGGCAGGCGCCTGTAGTCCCAGCTACGCGGGAGGCTGAGGCAGGAGAATGGCGTGAACCCCGGGGGGCGGAGCCTGCAGTGAGCCGAGATCGCGCCACTGCACTCCAGCCTGGGCGACAGAGCGAGACTCCGTCTCAAAAAAAAAAAAAAAAAAAATTGCTTGGCCACAGGCAAAAGCCAAGGATGGCACAGAGGTGTCAAACAGAGTCCCTGCCTCAAATGGGGTGGGGACTCCTGGGAAGAGACCCAAAGGAAGGGAAGTTCATCCATTCAATTCTTCCACGCAATCATTCCAACAACATTCATTCAGTGAATACTGAGCGCCAGGCACCATGCTTGCCTCTGGGAATGGAGAGTGAATCAAACAAAAGCCCATCATTTCCTCAGAGAGCCCCTCCTGCATGCCTTGGACAGACTATACAAATAGCCCCAGGTTCATCTGGCAGGGCTTTCTGATGGGTGGGTTGTGAATTCACAAAACCCACCACAAAGACAAGTCAGTGGACCCAGGCAGGGCACGACTCTATGGCACAGAAGGGGACATGTCCTGCTCGTAGCCTCTCTGTGGCCCTAGGTAAGCCACATCACTGCCCTCCCCTCCCTCATGGGTGAGCCATCCCCAGCAGCCTCTGATCCTCCCTTCACCTCCCCACTCAGGCCAGGTTGAGGCACAGAAGCATCTTTCAGGCAGGACCGTGGTGCAGGCAGCCCAGGGTCGGAGGGTTTGTTAGCTGCGGGAAGTGCCAGCGCTCCATCAAAGAGAGGGCGTGGAGTTGGTCTCTGTCCCAGGGAGGGGAGGCCTCAGCCCTGATATGTTTTATGAGGGAATCAGGGAGTTCATGAAAAAAGAGCTGGGATGGGGGAATGGCAACCAGGCCAGTGGGTTCTGAGGAATGGTCATTTCCAGGCCAGGATGGGCTGGACCTGCCCATTTAGAACCAGACCAGGGTGAGGATGGAGGTGGATGGAGGACTCGTTCTTCCAGCTGCTGTTTAACCCCTGCTGGGTCAGGCCACACCCAGGTTCAAGAAACCAGCCAGGGCTAGGCCACAGCCCTGTCAACCACGAGCCCCTCCCCTCTGTCCTGACAGAACTGGGCACCACCACCTTTCACTCCAGCCACCACCTCTTCACACTTGTCTTAGGTGACAGGCCTAGAAGACAGGATTGCCAGGAAGAACATAAAAGCAGCCCAACCTGGGCCGCTCTAGAAAAGTCCCTGACCTCACACATGACCTTCCTTCTCCAAGGGCCCCTGGACCAGGGCTGCCTGGGCATTTGGTAGATTTCAGGAAGTGAGGTGGACCTGACTTCAACATTTAATAATGATGTGACCTAGACAACTTAATTTCTCAGAGCCTGAGTCTCTCCCTCTGTAAAACGGAATCATAACCTGCTATCGTGAGGCTCACGTTAGGTAACACACGGAGAGGCCCTGGTGCCCTGCTCACCTCTCAGCAGCAGCCAAGAAACAGAGCTTCTTTTCTTGGCAGAGTGGCCATGCCTGGACTGTGCCACCACTGCCACCCCACAGGGACCTGCAAGCTCCAGGACTATAAAACCTTGTTCAAGGTTGGGCGCGGTGGCTCATGCTTGTAATCCCAGCACTTTGGGAGGCCGAGGTGGGTGGAACACCTGAGGTCAGGAGTTCGAGACCAGCCTGGCCAACATGGCGAAACCCTGTCTCTACTAAAAATACAAAAATTAGCTGGGCATGGTGCCGCAACCCTGTAATCCTAGCTACTCAGGAGGCTGAGACAGGAAAATTGCTTGAAGCCGGGAGGCAGAGACTGCAGTGAGCCGAGATCGGGCCACTGCACTCCAACCTGGGTGAAAGAATGAGACCCCATCTCACAAAAAAACAAAAAAACAAAAAAAAAACATCCATTGTTCAAGAGGAGTTTTGGCTGGCTATGCCTCACCACTCCCAGCTTCCCATAAAGGATTGCTCAAAAGCCTGAGCCCAAAGAGGAGAATAAACATACACACACAAGGGCTTTGGTGTGGAAACAGAGCACACAGAAGGAAAACAGCAGAATAGTTAGAAATGTCATCTAGCCCAGCAACCCCACGGTGGCAGCTCCACAATCAAAACAGTCTGCAAACAAGGCCACATTCAGTCCCCCATCTCTGGTGTCTCCCTGCTACCAGGGCCTGGCACTGTTCATTCTCCCAGCACTTCTTGCCACACAGCTGCCCAATTGTGGGGGCTGCCCCAGCCTGCCTGACACCCAAGGGCAGAGATCTTTGGAGGTAATAATGGTGTTTTTCCATCCTCCACTTACGCACACACCTGTCCCACCTGTCTCCCAGCACAGCCCTCCACAGAAGGAATTCCCATCTCCTAGACAGGAGGAGGCATCCCCTACCCCAAGGAAAAGGCCGCAGAGACAAGGTCCGTTGTGTCCAGGTTTATTTTACATTCTCTTCCAGAGGGGACGTGGGGCTGGGGGAGAGCCAGCAGGCAGGTGGGCGGCACACAGCAGTCTCCCTGGGGAATATCTGAGCCAGGCTAGTGATGCCCGGCCCCACAGTACAGGGTGATATGCCAGGGCCAGGCCCAGGACTCGGCAGCCCCTGGGAAGAGGTGGCCTTGGGTCCAGAGCTCTTGCCAGGCCTAGATCGCTAAGAAGGTGCTGCGTCTGTCCCCCGCCTTGCTCCGCTCCCCCACACCCAGCTGGAGGCCAGAAGGCAAAGAGGGCAGCCGGCAAGCTTGGGTGGTGGGAGGAACCCCAGCAGGCGGGGGCAGCCTTTGGTCTCTACGAGGCTAGGAAGCTGGTTCTGGTTAGAGGAACCCCGTGGGGGCAAAGCGGAGAGCTGGTCCCTGTTAGAGGAAACGCTGGAGCAGGATGGGGGTGGGGGACTTGGGGTCTGGTCTCAATAAGGCCTGGAAATGGTCTCCACTTCAAAGCAGACCTCTGTATTTGGGGAGTGGGGTGGGGAGGAAATGAAAGGGCTGTGGGAGGAATGCCTGTGAGTCGTGGGTGGGAATCAGTCCAGGGGGCTTCGAGGGGGTTCCGAGGGAAAGGCTGCCGGGGTCGTCTGCAGATGCTGGGAGCTCAGGTCCTGGGGAAGGAGAATGTGGGCGGGGGTCCTCTCCCTCCCACGAGTGCCACCGCTCCCCACCCCATCCTGGCTGGCTCCAAGTTGCCATGGAGACCACTCACACCGGGGCAACGTAATTTCCAGGGAACGTTCCGAATTTCTGGGTCCTCCGGGAGACACCTGAAAGAGGAAAGGCAGGAAGAGCGTTCCCCACTCCCTTCTTTAACAGGGATGCAGGGGTGAGGGCCTGCCCCCTGCCGGCAGTGCCCAGAACTGTAGGGGAGTTCTGTAGGGGAGCCCAGGGAGGGAATTGGATTTGCTCTCCTCCTTCCTGCCCCCTAGCGGCAGAAGCTTACATGGGCAAAGCTACACTTCCCACACTCAACCACCAAAGAATCTGAGCAAGCAACAAATGTGCATCACACTGTACACAGCACGGAGTCACTCCCCCCTTCCTCCGCAAAGTGGGGACGCAGGAGGAGGAATCACAGAACTGAAATCGGGAGAAACGTCCCTGGTCTAATAGGGCACCCTCACTTAGACATGGGTGGGAAGGCCTAAGGGAAGGCTGAATGCATTGCCCGAGAGCACCCCAACGCTTAGGAGTAAGCTTGGGACTCCGATCCAGGCCTGTCAGCCCCACAGAAACTCGTGTCTTGAAGAGGAGGAGGGGGAACCCCAGCAGGCAAAGCATCTGGGGGGCCTGGCACCTGATGCTTCCCCAAAGCCAGCACTTCTGTTGGCTGCTTTCCCTCGTGCCCTGAAGAGAACGACGCCCTAGAGGAAACTGGCACCGGCCCAGGGTCACTGATGGAGTCACTGGGGACCCAGACCAGGGTTGCCGACATTCAGAGCCCTGCCCCTTTCCCCTGCACACCCCTGCCTCTGGAGCAGCCCTTGGGGAGAGCTCCTGGTGGAAAGGACCAGGCTCACACCTGTGTATCCCCACACCCCCCAGCTGGTTCCTCCAGCCTGGGAGGAAGAGGGAATGGAGAAATATAGAAATACAGAAATGTCACAAATAGTATTATATTCCTATATATAGAAAAATAGGAATATAAACTGAAATGAACATCACTCCTGACCTTGGGTGAATGGATGATCCTGGGCCTCCCCTTCCAGGCTGGCACCCTGACTTCCTTGGGGGCAGCCCGTGCTCATCCCACCCCACCCTCGTCCTCTGCCCCGAGTACCTCCCTTTCCTCTTGGCCTCCCCAAATCCTTCCTCTGCCCTTCCAGGCCCAGCTCCCTCATTTCCTCCAGGAAGCCTTCCCTGACCTGCACTAACTAAAATGGTCACCACTCGCCACATGTGGCTGTTGGGCACTTGAGATGTGCCTGTGCAACTGAGGAACTGGATTTTTAATTTATTTCATTTGAGCTACATTTCAACAGCTGAATGCAGCTGGTGGCTGCCATACTGGAGAGGGCACAGGTCTCGCCCATTCCTCTTAAAGCACTTGTGGCTCCTAACACAAAAGTGGTACTTTTTCTTCTTGTCTGCATAGGTTTGCAAAACTTTATTAGTAGTTGTAAAAAAATTCCAAAGCAAAAGTGTATCCAGTACATTTGAATGCATCTCCAAGCACTGCCTCCTTCCCTCCCTCACCAGAAGGTAGGGGCCATTCACAGGCTAGTGCTTAATGGTCCTGGGTGGGTCAGGAGATTGGCTGGCAGCTGTACTGGGATCAGATCAGGAAGGGTGGGCTGCCAGGTCAAGCGGCTGCCCAAACAGCCCCCCAACTCCTCAGGCTTCAAAGCCTGCTTGGGGTGGGGCAGGGGCTTCTGGCCACTCTCTTCTCTCTGAGGACGGCCCATCCTTTGAAGATGAGACCTGCACAGGGCCCGCCCACTCTGGGGAAAGAGGCCATGTGAAGCCTGGTAGGTTAGTCACCTTGATTCAGGCTGAGGCCAGCCTGAGGCTTCCTGCATTTGTCCTTGGTCAGAGCTGCCCTTGGGCCAGCCCTGAGGGGCTGGGACCTTTCTCCATCCCCTCTTCCTCCCAGGCTGGAGGAGTCAGCTAGGTCAAGTGTGAGCCCGGTCCTTTCCACCAGGAGCTCTCCCCGAGGGCTGCTCCAGAGGCAGGGGTGTGCAGGAGGAATAGGCAGAGCTCTGGAGGTCAGGAACCCTGGCCTGGGTCCCCAGTGACTCCATCAGTGACCCTGGACTGGTGCCAGTTTCCTCCTGGGCATTGGCCTCTTCAGGGAATGAAGGAAGGCAGCCAACAGAAGTGCTGGCTTTGGGGAAGCATCGGGTGCCAGGCACCTCCAGTAGCCCCGTCGGAAGCTGAGTGCGGGGTGGTCGACCATGAATCTTTGCTGAAGCAGCACTGGCAGGCAGCAGCACCCCACCCACATCCCCTGGGGCCCTGAGATGCCCCCTCCCGGCCTGCCCACATACCCACAAACCAGCCATCGTCACACTGCTGCATGACGTCCACCCTGTCCCCCTCGCGCAGCTCCAGCTCGTCTTCGTTCTGGGGCCTGTACTGGTACATCGCCCGGTACCTGCGAGAAGCGTCGTCATGGCAACCAGAGAATGGGCCCAGAGGCTCTAACCCAAGTGTTGCCACTTCCTGTGAATGCCCCAGGGTCCCTTCATGCTCTCACTAGCCCCTGATCCAGCTCCTCAGAGCAACTCTGCCTGTGCTCAGTGCGGTCTTTCCCAGGCCTGCCTCCTACCCTCTGGGCCCTAAGCACTGAACCCTCGCCTCCTCTGAGCACCTGGTGCCTTCCTGTCCATTCTACCAGTTCCACACTTCAATTTTACATGCACCGACCTCAGGGCTAGAAACCCAATGAGGAGACCAAGGCCACAAGGCCACGTAGCTGCCAGGAGGGATTGGGAACATCACAGACCAGTGCCTCCTCCCTGCCCCAAATCACCATAAGCTCTTCGAGGACAACGGCTACCTGTTAGAAGTTTCCTGAATCCACAGGTGGGGACTTGGGGGAGGGTAGAATATGGGGCATTGCCTGCCAGTGACCCCCCCATGTCTGATCAAGCACCCTCAGATGGTACTCACGGGGTCCAGTGTATCTGAGAGGTGTTAGGAGAGGAGGTCCCCAGGTCCAAGGGATGGCTGGGACCTCGAGGGTGGGATAGAGCTGGACCAGCGGTGCCAAGATTCTGGAGATTGACAGGAAGAAAGGGATGTCAGAGGGAGGGAGATGATAGGTACATGTAAGCCTGAGGGAGGAGGCCCAAAATGGGCATTCCTAGTCCACCTGCCAGGGCGCCTTACACACGGCTTCATCTTAGCCTCCAAACCCCCAGGGCACAGGGACACCTGCTGTGACTGTTTCATTTCACAGGGGCCAGAAAACTGAGGCCCAAGTAAGGTGAGTGCCTGGGTTTCTGGATGCCAGCATGGATGAACCAAGAACACCCAGGGTCAGGAGCCTGGGCCGGCTTCGGGATTCCATCTAGAGCTCCCGGGGTTAGAGCTCGGTAGGTTGAGGTCCCCCAGGCCAGGGTGGGGCTGCCATACTAGCTTCTGCCCTGTCACCCCACTCCTCTGTCCCAGGTCTGTCTGGGAAGGATTCCCAAGTGTGGACAAGTCACGGGGGTGGGGGATGGGGGTGGGGAGGAGGTCAGCTCTCTGGTGGAGGCAGGCTACCTCACCTGGGTCTGGGGTCTAGACTCCTGGGTGGGGAAGGAGAAGCCAGTGCGACGGAGGGAGGTCTGTCCCCCCCAGTCGGTGGGGTCAGCTGGGCTGCGCGGGGCTGAGGGGGAGCTGGGGTGACGGGCTGAATGGGTGGCAGCAGTCAGGCGGGGAGACGTGGGGAGCTGGGGGCTGTCGTCACAGAGCCGGAGCCGGGGTTCACGAGACACCTGCACGTAGCTGGCAGGGAATATGCCTTGGCGCCCCGTGCCCGTGATGCGCCCCTCGTACCAGTTCTCGTTCACCTTGCGGATCAGGCAGATGTGCTCTCCCTGAGGGGGGAAAAGTCAGTGTCTGTGGGGCCTTCCTGGTGCCGTGGACCCACGGGTGCCTCATCTGGGCTGTCTCATTCAACCCTAACGCCTTGGACACACGAGGGATCGGAATCGCAGGGGGCCAGCAGGTTACCCGAGTCACACGGTAAGAGCAGGAGCCAGGAGCCAAGCCCAGGCTTCCCGGGTGAGGCTGAGGCTGATACTGGGTCCTGCCTCTTGGGAAGCTCAACAGGGGTGCATCCGCCCTCAGTGTTCATAGCAAGGTCCCTCCCCAGAGCTCCGATCACAGGTGAGCCCGTGGCTAATAATGCAGATCCAAACCCAGCTCCACCAGGCCAAGCTGTGTGGCCCCAGGCAGGCTGCTCTGTCTCCCTGAGCCTTGTTTTCTCCTATGTTAAGAGAATAACCATACTGTCACTATGAGGTGTGAACGAGACCAACAGTCCACTCCTTAGACACGCTGGACAGGCGCTACCACTACTGCCCTGCCTGGGTCCTGTTCCTGCCTCGCGCTGGGGGACCCTGTCATGAGTGTGTCAAAAACACACTCCCCAGGACAGGCAGGGAGTCCTCAAGGCCACAGGCTGGCTGACATTAGGTAGAACCACCCCCTGGGAGGGTGGCCTCCAGCCCTTGCCTTCCCCTGCCCTCTCCTGCCCCCCATCTCTCTCCATCCAGCCTTCTTCCCCCTCTGTCCCTGGCTGAGAGGCATTCACTATGGTCTGTCTTTGGCTGATTTTGGGAGCATGATCACTGCTCCCAAAATCAACCAAAGGCAGACCACTTCCCTGCTTTCTAGAACAGCATTTTTCAAACTTGTTTCACCACAATCTACAGTTAAAAATGTTTTAATAACAGCCCAGAATACATATATATGTGCATACACAGAACTGCCTGCAGTATGATAAAGCACTTTCTGTCCGCAACGCATGCTAACATTTCTGTCTATACCTTTAAAAATGCTGAGTATGATCCCCTGCAACCTGCAGTTGAAAAAATAGATATATAACTCTAGAAGTTTATGATGATCTTTTAAAAATGGACCAAAATTACTTGGGAGGCTGGGGCAGGGACAGGGGGATCTCTTGAGCCCAGGAGTTCAAGGCCAGCCCGGGCAACATAGTGAGATGCTGTCTCAAAAAAAAGCAAAAAAAAAAAAAAAAAGACTACACTAAAGGAAGCATAATGAAAGAGACTGGGGAAAACTTTGAAATCCTGGGTGAAGCCAGGTACATCAGACTCTTTTTTAAAGAAGTGTTTTTAGGCCGGGCACGGTGGCTCACGCCTGTAATCCCAACACTTTAGGAGGCCGAGGCGGGTGGATTATGAGGTCAAGAAATTGAGACCATCCTGGCCAACACCATGAAACCCCGTCTCTACTAAAAATACAAAAATTAGCTGGGTGTGGTGGCGCACGCCTGTAGTCCCAGCTACTCGGGAAGCTGAGGCGGGAGAATTGCTTGAACCCGGGAGGCAGAGGTTGCAGTGAGCCGAGATGGCACCACTGCACTACAGCCTGGTGATAGAATGAGACTCTGTCTCAAAAAAAAAAAAAAAGTGTTTTTAGTGCACATATTTACCTACATCTTTGCCTGCCCCCACCCACCCCTCCATCTCCTGCCTGGCCCACCTTGCGGAAGGACAGCTCCACCTCCAGGTCACCCTTGAAGGTGTACTGGGCCACAGCCTCTCCATACTCCAGCACCTGGTAGGTGGGGGGCTTGATAGGCTTAGGGATCTCATCTGCGGGCAGCACCTGCGTGAAGAAAGGTCATGAGAAAGATTTGGTCTGCGCATCAACATAGCACAGACTGGGAGTTCCTGTGAGACAGCAAAGAGAAGGTGGGCCTGCCCTTAGGCAGAGAAAAGATATAAACCCCAGACACAAGGCCTGGGCGCAGCCAGGCATGAGCACAGCCAAGGCGAGCTGGAGGATAGGGAGGAGTCTGGGAAGGCTCCCTGGAAGAAGAATTTTCCATAGGGGTATGTGGAGCGGGCATTACTGAAATGAAAAACTCCAAGAGAAAAGATGGAAGCCAGTCTGATTGGAGAGTTTAAGTTGGACCACAAAAGAAAATGAGGCGTTCCAAGCAGCAAGGGGAACTTGGAGAACTGTTCCAAAACTGAAGATTCACCCTTTTCTCACTGCCGAGAACTGGGTGTCCCTGGGTTCCAGTGTCTTGGTTCCTCCTCCCCATCTACCCCAGCCGGAGCCCAGAATCCTCATGTTCTCTTTGCTTCACTCTGCCCATAAAAATCAAGCAGCCAATAAACTATTTCACACAAAGATAGAAACGACTGGCGGAGTGAAATACTGTATATACTTTGTGAAATTTCAGGACCAAGTGGATCATCGTGCAAGCAAGGGAGCCCTAATGATACCTATCAAATCAAGAGCCTGAATTAAACAACAACCCAACCCATGGGTCAAGGAGGAAGTCACAAAGGAGATGAGAAAACAGAGTTGATGAAAAATCAAAATGTGTGAGATGCAGCTAAAGCAGCATTCCAGGGAAAAAGAAGTTTCAAATGAATAGTCTAAACTTTCACCCTAAGAAACTTAGAAAAATAACAAATTAAACCTAACGCAAACAACAACAAGGAAATAATAAAGCAGAAATCAATGAAATCAAAAACAAAAACGAGAGAAAAATATCAATAAAATCCAAAGATCAAGTAAATTAATAAAGCTCTAGCCAGAATAAGAGAAGACACAAATTGCCAACATCAGGAATGAAAGAGAACATATCAGCCGGGCGCAATGGCTCACGCCTGTAATCCCAGCACTTTGGGAGGCTGAGGCGGGTGGATCACCTGAGGTCAGGAGTTCGAGACCAGCCTGGCTAACATGTAGTGAAACCTCGTCTCTACTAAAAAATTACAAAAATTATCTGGGCGTGGTGGCGCACGCCTGTAGTCCCAGCTACTTAGGAAGCTGAGGCAGGAGAATCGCTTGAACGCGGGAGGTGGAGGTTGCAGTGCACCAAGATCCTGCCACTGTACTCCAGCCTGGGTGACAGAGCAAGACTCTGTCTCTCAAAAAAAAAAAGAGAGAGAAGACATCACTACATATTTTACTGACATTAAAAGGATAGTAAGAGACTATAACGAACACCTTTATGCTAGTAATTTGGATAACTTGACATATCTTAACAGTCACAAATAGCAAAGATAACCTATCGCCCTTTATCTGTCAAGCCCAGAACCTGTCTCTGGAATCAAAAGACCTGGATTCAGATTCTGGATCTTTTACTTAATAACTTTTCACTGAACCTTGGCATCCCCATGTGTAAAACAGAGATAATCTATCACTCTCTGGGCAGTGAGAGGAACCAGGGCGGTAATACACCTGAAAGAGGTTATGTGTGTATATGTGATTTATAAACTGTTGCACTTCCCACTCTTGCTAGTTGCCATTAGGATGATTCCCAAAGACAGCTTTAGAAAGATGGATCTGAATGGTGAAAGTCTGGGACACGAATGGTTGAGGAGCTGGCTGCTGGATCCTCCCCTGGGCTGGGCTCCACCCTCTTTAGCAAACATTTCCTGGGGTCATGCACAGCATTGGGCCAGGCCCTGTGGGGGCCAAGGACAATTCTGAGACACGCCCCAGCCCCTCACAGTTTTTTGCCTTAGGAAACCCAAGGTTTGCACTAAGTCTCTCCCAATCCCTGCGCCCTCCCAGCCTAGCCCCACCTACTCTTGTCTCTCCTGCTCACCTCCACATAATTAGCAGGGAAGATGCCCAGGCGGCCGTGGTGCTCTCCCTCCAGCCAGTTCTTGTCCACCTCCTTGTGGATGTAAACAATGTCACCCTTCTGCAGAGTCAGCTCCCTGCAGGCGAGGACGAGGACCGCAGGGTAAGCTGAAGCCTTCCCAAGCCTCCTTCCCTTCAGACCCTGCCCAATACACCCCAGTCCTCTCACCCCTTGGGGATGCCCACTGCAGCCCAGTCCCCCTCCTCATCCCCCTCTGGGATGGCAGAGATTGCCTTGGATGGAAGGGGAGGGGGAGGAGGGCGCTTACTTGGGGGACTGTGCCTGGAAGTCAAACTTGAGCCTGGCGGCCTTCCTCTAGGCAGGAGAAAGGACAGAGTGGGCTATCTCAGTTGGGTGGGTGGCAGATCCAGGATGGCAGCCTTGGGACCACTCCAGGTCCCCCACACCTGGTCCCCTCCTTACCTTCTTCTCTTCCCTCCTGGCTGGGCTGCGCCCTCCGTTAGAGGCACTAGGGTCTGTGGAGAAGCACAACCTCAGCTTGGGGAGGCCATACCTGGGGGATGGGGTTGGGATGAGGTTGCACCCCCACCTAGGGCAGGCACTGGCAGAAGCAAGGGGCTCTGTGACCTGCCACCCCTGGGGCACCAGCATGCCTGGTGGGTGGGCATCTCCGTGAGAAAGAGAGCAGGGCTGGGTCCTTACCTCGGGTTGAGGAAGGGTAGACAAAGTCCCTCCGACCTAGGAAGGGGCTTCCTCCATCAGCCATTCTGTGGGGGCTCAGGGACCGGGCGGAACCCAGGTAAGGTGCATGCGGGGAGCTGGAGCTCCAGGCTGAGGCCGGGCTGCACGGGGCACAGAGACTGAGCCTCCAGCCTGGGGCTCCGCGCCCCACCCTGGTCACCCCTAGACCGCTCTGACCCCCATCGCCCCCATCCCTGCCACCTCCTCCCAGGGCGTCTCCCGGGTCCTGGGCTCTCCACAGGATGTCCTACTTCCCAAGTCGCTGCGCCGGGAAGGGTGAGGCCCGGCAGGGCCCAGCGGGAGTGCCTGGGCCGTGGCGGGGCCGCCCTAACCGCGCTGCGCCCCCGGCGGCCGCGACCCCCGTCCTCTGCTCGGAGTTAGCTGCCCTCGGTGGCGCGGGAACGGCGCCCCGCAGAGTGGCGCTGCGGTCCCTCCCGGACACTGGGCTCTGCGGTTCCCTCCTTCCCCGGCTGGGCCCCGCGATCGCCCCCGTCCGCCCCGCCCGGCCGCGCCACGTTCCCTCCCGCCCGGCCTGGGACAGCCCCCTTCCTCCTCCCGCGTCTCCCACTCACCCGGCCGGGGGCCGCTGCTCTGGGGCCCGTCGGGGCGCCAGCGAGCTCTGCGCGGGGAAACGGCGCAATCAGGGCCCGCGACCCCGGGACCCAGCGGCAGCCGAGGCCGCCGCCTCCGGAAAAGTTCGCGGCTCGGGAGGGGAGGAGAGCGGGCGGGACGCGGGGTCCTAGAGGCGCCCGCGCGGCCGATCCCGGGAGCGGGGCGGGAACTAGGGGAAGGGGCGGGGGTCCCCGAGGCTGCGGCCCGGGGGCGGGACGGGGCGGGCGCCCGGGCGTCGGGCTGACGTGTAGTCCGCTTAGGAAGGCTCCTCGGGGTCACTTGCGAAAGTCGACGCCCTGTATTTTATTTACGGAGGAGCGAGCCCGCCAGCGCCCGGGAGGGCCTGAGGCCGGTGCGCGCCGCTGGAGGCCGGACCACGGCTGCCTGTCCTCCGCCCAGCCCAGCCGCCGAGGCTCCCGGCTCGCCCCGACCCTGCGGTCGCCGGCGTGCCCCGCGGGTGAACCCTGGGAGCTGGTACCTTGGGGGACGGCAGTCGGGTCTCAATTGCCCGCAGGTCCTTGTCCAGCTCGGCGCTCAGCTTGGCCAGCTCTCTCTCCAGCAGCACCTGGGGGCGGGGAGAGGCTGGGCAGTGAGGGGCAGCGCACGGTGGGGGTGGGAGGCAGCGGTCAAAGATCGACTGTGAAAAGCAAGGCCAGCGCACCGGGCCGGCTTAAGGGCAGGCCTCAGCGCACGGGCCGGGCTCCTGCCAGGAGGTGTGGCCCAGGGTGCCAAGAGGGCATCCCCGCCACGGCCTCTCACCTGCCCTGCACGCCCCGGGAGTGCCTACACGCTTCCTGATCCCGCGATTCCGCAGTCCTACCAGTTTCTGCCAAGTTATGTCTCTGTTCCAGCACCAATGGGGCTCCCCATTTCCTCTCCCATCTTCTCCCGCCCTCCAAGGCCTGGCTTCACTGTGTCCATCCAGGTCCCCCCGCCACCCCAGGGACCGGAGCCCCCACCCCCACGCTGCTTCCTGCCAGCCTCTGCTATGGGTCTCCGCCGGATCAGGCCCTCGGAGCTTCTCAAGGGTCCAGCTCCACCTCCAAGAATATTTCCCGATAAGCCCAGTGCACACTGTGACCACTCCCTTCTCTGCTCCTGCTTTGGCCAACACATATTTATTTAACACATGTTTACTGAGCGCCTCCTGTATGCCAGGCACTGTCCTGAGTGCTGGCATTACAGAAATAAACCATGTGGGACTGGAGAGAGACCTCTTAGTTCGTGGCCTATGCCCATGGTCACTGGGCCCCCCCAAACCCTAATATCCCTGGTTTATCAGGCTGCTGTCCCCAGCACCCTGCAGCACTCACCTCAATGGGCTGGGAGGGCATCTCACCAGGGTCGTCCACCAGCGGTTTCTTGGGCTGAAGGGTAGGAAGGGTGTGTCAGAGCGGTTGAACTCACTTTCCAAAATACATCAGCTGAGGGTGCATGCACACCCTGAGAGCCAGCCAGCACTCACCCTCTGCCCAGTCTCTAGTTCCTGCAGAAACTGGTTCCAGGACTCTTCCGTCCAGACATTGTCTACTTTTTCTCGGCGTCTGAGCACCTGCGTGGAGGTGGGTGGGTGTCAGCTTGTGAAGAGTGCTACTGGGACACTGGCCAGGCTCAAAATGCAGGCTTGCAGGCCCCTGCCCTTCCCCTGGGCCCACGGTGTCCTCCAAGGGATTCAAGCTGAAAGGACATCGTGGCACAGGGTCTTGGCCATACAGCATACAGCTGGGGCTGACCAGGGAATATGCTGGGTGGGCTACCTGATTTGGTGGCTGCAGCACAGTGGAGAATGCTCCAGGTCTGTAGCTGAAGGTGCTTCTAGGTAACCCTTCAGAGTGGTCCCAGCTTCTTCTGAAGAAAGGGAAGGACATCTCTTCAGCTTCCTTTTAGGGAGACTGAGGCAGAAGCCAGCATACAGCCCTCTCGCCCTGCCCTTGTCCCTGCTGTGGGGTCTACTCTGCCTCTGACTGCCCTGCCCTTACTCTGGAAGCAAGGTTAAACTGTGGAAGTGTGTGAGCTCCAAGCTTAAATTCTAGCTCCACTGTTTAGTGGATGTGTGACTTTTGAACAAGTTACTTATCCCTCAGAGCCTCAGGCTCAGAACCTGTAATATAGAAATGATTTGGTGAGAGAACACATGTGAGGTGCCCGGGAGAAGGCCTCACACATATATTTGCTCCAGGTGTGGCCCAACCCTCTCCTGCGGGCCTTTTTGCTAAAGTGTCCTATATGTGTGTTTGGTCTGGCCCCATGACTGTGGCTATGTGCGTCTGTGCAGCTTTGAAGAAGCTGGTCTTTCTGGGTGCTGTGGCTGAGTGATCATACACCCATGGGCGAGGAAAGCCAGAGGCAGCCCTGCCCTGCAGCTCTGGCCAAGTTATTTCTGCTCCCTGGGCCTAGTTCCATGAGGGTGCTGGATTCAGTGACTCCATCTGTGGGACCACCCCAACCACTGCAGTACAGCATGGTCACATCTGCCTTAGCTCCCCTCCAGGGCCCCTTCCTGGCTGGCTTACATGGAATGTTCCAGCCTCTCTTTGAAAGTTTCCACCGAGAGGAACCGCTGCATTGGGCTTATCAAATAATACAATGTCTGACCAAGGGTTGGGATTTGTTGGCTGTAATAATGACCCCATTCTGATTTTGGTAATAATAAAAGTGACTGTGAGAATGGAATATGTCATTCCTAACCTAAAGGAGTTTTTTTTTTTTTTTTGAGACAGAGTCTTGCTCTGTTGCCCAGGCTGGAGTGCAGTGGCGCGATCTCAGCTCACTGCAAGCTCCGCCTCCTGGGTTCACGCCATTCTCCTGCCTCAGCCTCCCGAGCAGCTGGGACTACAGGCACACACCAGCACGCCCGGCTAATTTTTTGTATTGTTTTTAGTAGAGACAGGGTTTCACCATATTAGCCAGGATGGTCTCGATCTCCTGACCTCGTGATCTGCCCGCCTTGGCCTCCCAAAGTGCTGGGATTACAGGCGTGAGCCACCACGCCCGGACTTGTAATCATAATTAAGCCTGTATATTACTAATGTTTGTGCAGGCTTGCTATGTGCAAAACATGATGCATGATACACACATGATCACACTGAACCCTCTGGGCATCACCACTTAAAAGATGGGGACACAGAGGCTCAGACTCGGTGAGGTACCCACGGTCACATGGCTAGAGGCAGTGCACAGGCTTAAACCGAGAACTCAGCGTCCAAATCTT
The DNA here is from genome assembly GCF_009828535.3 of Hylobates moloch. NCBI lineage: Eukaryota > Metazoa > Chordata > Mammalia > Primates > Hylobatidae > Hylobates > Hylobates moloch. The sequence goes on along the minus strand of NW_026652297.1, from coordinate 27,394,191 downwards.
GAGCCCTTTGCCTCTGAACCTTATCGGTGACGCCCAGAGCTACAGGCCAGTTTCAGCCATGCTAATGAGACAAGTCCTTCCCTGCAAGGGAATAAGAAACTCAAGGATTTAACTCTGAGAGCAAAGATCCTGATTCCCACGGTGGTGCTGACCCCGCCAGGGCCCCAGCAGCCGGGCGGGGCCTGTGGTTTGCACAGAGGAAAAGAATGTCATCCTTATCCCTCCAAGGGGCTCCTCTCTCCGTGCTATCAGGCGGGAACTTGGGTTCTTCCATATCCCTTGGTTTCTGTCAGGTTTCAAAGTAGACAGTGCCAGGTCCAAGTTCCCCTCAACAGTTCTGTCCACGGCTGTCTGGCTGCCCCACTCCCGGTCTCACAAGACCAGTGGGATCTTTGGGGCAGAGTTCCTGCTGCTGACCACAAACGCATCACAGGCGTTACTGGCCAGGAGCGGGTGCCAAGTCCACTCCTGCCCACCCTTCCCCTTTGACCCTGTAGGGAAGAGAGTCTATGGGGGTGGTGGAGACCCAGAGATGGGACAGAGCCCAGAGGGACAGGGAAGTCAGACCCCACTCCTGGCTGGGCTCCGAGGCTGTGCCGGCTGTGGTCACGAGGGGGCGCCCGTCCCATGGTGTCTCGCGGGCCGCGCCCCTCCGCAGCCCTCGGCCCCGCCCCACTATGCTCACCCGCTGGAAGATGCTGCCGGGCCGGGCCTGTGGGCAGGTCTTTGCTGGGCTCCTAGATGCCTGGGGTCTGCAGAGGAGGTACACGAGGAAACCATTGAAGGTGGGAGGAGACAGGCCGTGACTGGGGCTGAGGGTGCCTGGGTGATTATTTAGAGTTTCAGCACCACCCCCTTGCTCCTGGGTGGATGGTGGGGACAGGGTGGTTGGTGCTCAGGGACACTGAACGTGGGCATTGCCCCCAGAGCTTTACGACGTTTACTAAATCTTCAAAACAACTCCGAGTAGGTGATGATCTCATCTTATAGATGAGGAAAGGGAGGCCCAGAGAAATCCCGGCCAGGGAGTGGCAGAGCGCACATTCCCCGTGCAAGCTGAGGCTGTTAATTACCACCTACCCGGGGATTTGAAGTGCTCTGGAAATGAGCTATAAAAACCTCTCAGGTTGAACTGAGCCAACTGGAGAGCCCCAAAGCCAGGCGGGGCTGCAGGTGCCAGCCCCAGGGAGGGACGGGCGCAGGCGCAGGGCTATGGCAGGCAGGTGGGCCCGCATCCCCCTCACCTCTGGGTGGCTCCTCGAAGGTCCAGTCCAGCTGCAGGTCTGCAGGAGCAGAAGGGACCAGGTCATGGGATGGGGCAGAAAGCAAAGGCAGGGTGCCCCGGGAGGCAACCTCAGCCGCTCCCAACATCCCTAGAGCAGGGGGCTGAGGGCTGAGTCAGGGCCTGAAGAATGTCCCAAGGGAGGGAAGGAATTAGGAGGGCAGCTCTCTGGAGGGCTTGAAATGCCTCTGGCAGGCTTGGGGCCTAAACGAGCCAAGCGGGCAGCCGCCTTGCCCAAGCCCTCCTGCTCCTCCCTCTCTGTTCCCACACACACCCTCTCCTGACCTTCGTGGACTTGCCCTCACCACTCCGGCTGGGGAAACTCGACTTGCACCCTCTTCCAAACGCTTTCCTTCCCGATTTGCCCAGACCCACTCCTAGCTCCTCAAGGTGCCTGGGAATTTCTGGGACTTCACGGGAAGAGCTACTGACCCACTGCTCCCCACGGCGCGCGCGCGCACACACACACACACACACACACACACACACACACACACACACACACGCATGCGCTACAACGGCGCCTGCCTAAACGCCAGCCACATCAGCCCTCACTGGACCCCACACCCTCCTCCAACTCCTGGATTTGTCTGCTTTCCCCCATAGTAAACTGTAACCAGTAACCATAAAGACCTCACCATCTCCAATCCCCCTCCTCCCTGTCTCCCTAAACAGGCTTTTGCTCACCACTGCCCATCCACTCACTCTTATCAAGGATGCTGGTGACCTCCACGTTGCCAAATCTGACTGTCAATTCTAAGTCTTCATCTTAACCCATCAGCTGCATTTGTCACTGCTGGTCTCATTCTTTTTTTTGGAATTCCCTTTCCACTTGGACCCAGGGAGATCTCTCCGTTTTCCTCCTACCTCCCTGGATCTACCTTCTCAGTTGCCTTTTTGGTTCCACCTCATCTCTCAAACTTCTAAGCATCCAGGTGCGTGGGGGCTCAGTCCCGGGGCCTGTTTGTCTCACTATCTCCCCAGGTGATCTTGTCTAGTCTTATGGATTGTTGTTTTTCAGAGAAGGGATCATGCTATGTTGCCCGAGCTGGACTTGAATTCCTGGGCTCCCAGGAATTGAATTGAACTCCTCAGCCTCCCAAATAGCTGAGACTGCAGGTGTGTGCCACCACACCCAGCTAGTCTTAAGTCTTTTAAAACGCCATCTATTCCCATGATTCACAATCTTGGCTGCTAGTTAAAAGTTTAAAGTTTCCCCACTAGAATTACTGGGGAAACTTTAAATCAAAATCTCTCTCTCTCTTTTTTTTTTTTTTTTTTTTTTTTGAGACTGAGTCGCCCAGGCTGGAGTGCAGTGGAGTGATCTCAGCTCACTGCAACCTCTGCCTCCCAGGTTCAAGCAATTCTCCTGCCTCAGCCTCCGGAGTAGCTAGGATTACAGGTGCACACCGTCACGCCCAGCTAATTTTGGTATTTTTGATAGAGACAGGGTTTCGCCATGTTGGCCAGGCTGGTCCCAAAATCTCTTTTGAATGAGTCCCAGGTATTTCCATCTGCAGTTTTAGACCTTGTCCCGTGAACTACAGACTTGGATATTCATCTGCTTACTCAACCTCTTCACTCAGAGGGAACATGTGTCTAAAACTGAACATCTCTTTTCTTTTTCTTTTTTTTTTAGGAGACAGAGTCTTGCTCTTGTTGCCCAGGCTGGAGTGCAGTGGCATGGTCTCAGCTCACTGCAACCTCTGCCTCCCAGGTGCAAGCAATTCTCCTGCCTCAGCTTCCTGAGTAGCTGGGATTACAGGTGCACGCCACCACACCCAGCTAATTTTTTGTATTTTTTAGTAGAGATGGGGTTTCACCATGTTGCCCAGGCTGGTCTCGAACTCCTGAGCTCAGGCGATCCACCCACCTCGGCCTCCCAAAGTGCTAGGATTACAGGCGTGACCCACTGCACCCGGCCTGTGAGTGCTACTCCTACAGTCTTTTCCGTTTTGACAAATGGCAACTCCAATCTTCAACTTGCTGAGGTTTAAAACCATCCTTGACTCTCTCTTCCAAGCCATGTCCAATCCATCAGCAAATTCCAATGACTGCAATGTATTCAGAGTCTCACCCTGTCCCACCAGGGCCACTGCTACCGCCCTGGTCTAACACACGATTATCTCTCCCCTGGATTGAAGCAAAGCTGTAAAGGTGGCCTTTTCTCCCTAGCCCTTACCAGGCAAGGGAACTGGTTCCACCATTCCTTCCCCACCCCGCAGCCAGGCACAATCTTTTCAGCCATTACTCGTCAGAGCATGGCACTCTTCCTCTCAGTGGCTCCTCCTTATTTGCACCGTAAAAGCTGAGGTCCTTATAATGGCCCACAAGGCCCCACGTGCCCTGACGCCACCACCTCTCTGACTCCATCTCCCACCACATGCTCCTCGCTCCAGGCCAGGCTCTCCTTGCCCGTCCAGGACATGCTTCTACCTCTGGGTCTTCGGAGCTCCCTTTGCTGGAATGCTTCCCCCAGCTCTGCCAGGCCGACTCCTTCACTCCCTCCACGGTCTGATCAAATGCCACTTACAAATGACCTTCCTGGCCCCTCCTGGGTGAAGTAGCAGCCTCCCTGCATGGGGCACTCTTCTAGTCTGGCTTTATTTTTCCCTAGCCCTTTCCACCATCTGCCATGTCAAAGGTGTCTCTGTTTATTGTGTGACTTCCTTTGATCTTTGGCACCTAGGATAGTGCTCAGCACGTGGTACATGCTCAATAGATGGTCAAGGACTCACTGAATGGATGGGTGACCTCGGAGCCAGCTCATAGGCACCCCCAGGGTTGGCTGCATTTTGAGTTGTGGAAGAAAGCAATGCCTCCAGTAAGGGAATGACCGCTAACAGTGGCATTCCAGCCTGGCAGGGAAATCAGAGAGGGACTTCAGGAAAGGAATGGCTTCTTAGTCCCCTCAGAGGACACTGGGGGACAGTGGCTGGTCAGTGTCCTTCTTGGGAATGCTCTAGAGACCGCTGCTGGCCCCGAGTACAGGGAGGGGATAGCCTGTTTTCAGGACTACTCATTAGAGCCGGGGAGGAGGTGGAGAAGAACGCCTTGAGCAGCTAAGTCCCCTTTTCTTTCCCTGTCTCTCCAAGCCCCAGGGGCCAGAATCCACTTTGGCAGGGAGAGGGCCCTGGAAGGGTATCTTACCTGGCATTTTCCGGTGAATCTGCTGGAACATTCTCCGGTACCAGTCTCTGGGTCTGTCAACACTCTGGGATCAGCAAATGCAAAGTCAGTCCTCCCTGTTTATTCACCTTCCCAATATCAAGCCACAAAAATTTTTCCCCAGTGAGTCCTTTCTCTGGCCATCCCTGAACCCCCCATAGGTGGGCTGGGGAATGCTTCTCTTGTGATCTCTTTAATAACAATAGCTTCGTGTAACACGTCCTATATAAATAAGATATATGGCAAGATCTCCATCGAAGTGTACGCAATAATGTTATGAGATTTGGGGCAATTTACATTTTTTCTCTTTGCTTTTCTTTATGTCTAGTGTTTCTACAAAGAACACTTTTCTTTTTGGGGGAGACAGGGTCTCACTGTGTCACACAGGCTGGAGTGCAGTGGCATGATCATAGCTCACTGCAGCCTCCAATTCCTGGGCTCAAGCAATCGTCCTACCTCAGCCTTCTGAGTAGCTGGAACTACAGGCGAGCACCACCTTGCCTAGCTAATTTTATTTTATTTTTTTTTTTATAGAGACAGGGTCTCACTATGTTGCCCAGGCTGGTCTGGAACTCTTGGTTTCAAGTGATCCGCCCACCTTGATCTCCCAAAGTGCTGGGATTACAGGCATGAATCACTGCACCTGGGCCAAAAATGACAGCAACAATGTAGGAGTGAGATGCGTGTTTCACATCACCTGCTTCATCCAAGCCTCAAAACAGCCCTGGGAGGCAGGAAGGGTATGTTACCAGCTCCAATTTCCAGAAGAGAAAATGGAGCTGGCTCAAGACACGAAGGTGGATGGAAAAGGGCAAGGTATCCCCAGTCCAAACTGGACCCCCGGATCCTTCCACGCTTGCCACAGTGAGAGACCTTCTCACACAAGACTCACTCACTCATTCGGCCATTCATTCAGCAACCATTTCGTGAGCGTGGTGACAGGCCCTGGGGGTATGAAACTGAGAGAGGGTCCCCTGCAGGCTCAGCCCTTACAGCAGCGGTTCTCTACCTTTGAGACGCTGATGGGAGTTCTAGATCTGTACCCTGCACAAACCACTTGAGCAACTCAGGCACACGAGGGTGTCTGCAGCTTTATGAGGTTTACGGCCCCTGAACCCCACCACGGTTGAACCCCTGCTTAATCTGGGATGGTTTGGGCGTGGCCTTTATTATCCCACCCCCACTTTAATGCACAGAAGTGGAGCTCCCTGTAGATCTCTGGGCCCCATCTCTCCGTGGCCCCCAGCCCTGGACTCACAGATCGGGGGGCAATGGGCATGCCGCTCTCATCCACGGGCCCGATTCCCTCGTACTTGACCCAGCGCTTGTCCCGACGCTTGCTGTCCTTGGTCCATGTGGCTGACCAGTTCTGGGTGTGCTGGGAGGCAGGGATCTTTGTGCTTGCAGAGGGCTTGCTCCCGGGGCCTGGCCAGGTCTGATACCACTCAGGGTCTGTCGGGTGCGTGCAGGAGAGCATTAGTGAAAGGCAGAGGTCTCCACCTGAACCTGTGTGTCCCTTAGCTCCTCAGAGCATGGATCTCTGTGGGTTCAAAGTTTCAACATCGCCTTGTTTGTTTGAGTGGATGACTCAGAGCACCACGGGCCTCTGTTTGTTTAAGTGAATTTAAATGGATTTGATCTTGAGAATGCTGTGCCTGGCCCTACCCCCATCCTTCTTTCCTGGGACTATCCTAAGTGCTTTCAGAATAAGATCTGGAAATCATTACTTGTAGAGAATGCAGGGGACATCCCAGCTGGGGTGTGGCAGTAAAGATGCTGGGCTTGGAGGGGACAGACTTGAATTCAGACCCCAGCTCTACCACCTATTGGCTGCCATGGCCTGGGGTACATCAGTCACCCTCTCAGTGTCTCAGTTTCCACTTCTGTAAAACAAGGGTCATTGTGACAAGGATTCAGTGACATCTAGTGTGTGTGACTGTACCCAGCACAGTGCCTGAGTCGAGGGGCTCTCAATTAAGGTCAGAAACCCATTCCCCAGACATGGTTGTGACTGAGTCCTCAACTTACCCATAACTGTTAGCCTCTAAGTAGCTAGGGCAGCAGAATAAGGGCTTTGAGGCCAGATGGACAAGGGTGTGAATTGCAGCTCAGCCTCTGTGGCTGAACATCTTTGCAAATGGGGTTCCTTATTGGGAAGCTGTCAGTCATCATCACCCCTACTTTGTCAGGATATCGAGGGGTTAAATGAGGTGAGCCTCGTAAAGTGTTTTTACAGTGTCCGGCATGCTCTGGGTGTTCCATAATTGTGTGGGTGGTTTTTTTTGGTTTTGTTTTGTTTTTGTTTTTGTTTTGGGACAGAGTTTTGCTCTTGTTGCCCAGGCTGGAGTACAGTGGCACGATCTCAGCTCACTGCAACCTCCACCTCCCAGGTGCAAGTGATTCTCCTGCCTCAACCTTCCAAGTAGCTGGGATTTCAGGCACCCGCCACCACGCCCAGCTAATTTTTGTATTTTTATTAGAGACGGGGTTTCACCATGTTGGCCAGGCTGGTCTTGAACTCCTGACCTCAGGTGATCCACCCACCTCGGCCTCTCGGTGTGTGTGTGTTTTAAGTGACAGAGTCTTGCTGTGTCATCCAGGCTGATAGAGACAGGGTCTTGCTATGTTGCCCAGGCTGGATAATTGTTAAATGAATAAATTCCTTTACATGGCACCTGTCTTAGGGGAATGCTCGATAAAGGATGTCACTTCAGGAGAGACATATTCAGGGCTGGCCTGCACCCAGGAGTTCCCAGGACCTCTGGACTGGGATCTAGAACTGCCTCTCTAACCTCCTGCTGGGCAGCCTATTGGGCCTGAATGGGACAGTCTCCACCCCTTCCCAAGCCAACAGATACCCACATCACCTCCACCCTTCCATCCCCAGTCCCTGCAGGAGGTCCTCCGGTGCCCAGGGCTCCTGCACGCTTCCTTTCCCTGGCACCAGGCTGGAGGGCAGGGGAAGGGATGCATCAGCCTGCTCTCCCCAAGCAGGTGTCTCTTGCAGAGTCAGCAGGCTCCGCAGGGAGGGGCTCGTAGTGAGCCCAGAGGCCCCTGAGGAACCTCCTCATGGCCTTGAGAACCCCATCTCCAGCTGCTGCCCCTCCCGCTTGACACAGGGCAGTGCCAGATGGCAGGGCCCTGACCCTCCATCTCTGGCATGAGGCTCCTGAGCAGACCTACCCGGGTGCCAGGAAGCATCTCGTCTTGGTGTGTAGCCCCCATTGCACACAGTCCTGGGCGCTGGGTCGTGGAACTGGAAATTAAGGGTGTTGGAGCCACCATTCCGGATCACGGGCACCTGCGGGGAGGGGCCAGGAGCGGCAGCTCAGGGCCCAGCAGGGCGGGAGGGAGGGATGGCTACTAGGCACAGCCCACACCCCTCGGTGACGGTCCCAGTCCCACCTGACGATTTTGTGGGAAACCAGCAAGGCCCCCCAGAGCTCTCTTCAGCCCTCCCTCCATCCCTTTCATCCTCTTGCCCCCATCTGACCTGCTAGAGTCCCAACCAACTCCGGGCCCACGGGACACTCTCCTCCCTACTGACCCACTCACCCGTGTCCCCCCGGAGGAAGACCCTATGTGGGACTGGAGGTGGCCAGGGATGAAGTCGTCCAGGCTGAGCCCAGTGGGGAGGCTGCGGGGTGGGCCCTGCATGCTTGGGTCAGGGTCGGAGGACTCCGGGCAAGCCAGCTGCTCCTCTGCGTGTCCTCTGTGGGGAAGGAGGAAGGAAGGGAAAGCCCTGCTAGGCTGGGCTGCCCATGCCCTCTTGGCTCGACCCTGGGGTAGGGGAGGAGGGGCCGGCTGTGGGAGGGGGTCAGGACCAGCTGGGTACGAGCTCAAGGATCCAGGAAACAGGTCACGCCAGGCACCCGCCTGCAGGCTGCCCGTGCCTGCCGGCTCCCAGGGGCACAATGGGCCACTTGTTAGGCCCAGGGCAGGAGCTCCGGGTGGGAGTGGGGGAGGGGGAGCTTGGGTGAGGAGGAGGGGAGGGGCTGGCCAGGAGCCGATGGGGCTCTCCGTGCACAGTGCAGCAGGCTTCCCCACTCCCCCGGAAGGAAGGTGCAGGGGAAGTGGGGCAGCTGGCAGAGAGGGGGCCTGGGCACACAGGAATTTGTTTTAGTTCCCTCTGCCTCTTCCCTCTGGCTGCTTCCATCTCTGCAAGAGATGCCCAGGCCGTGTGGGCATCTCTTGCCTGCGGGCACAAGGGATTACTCAGCCACCCGCCCACTGCCCTCCAGGAAGCAGTCAGCAGGGCCTTAAGCCCAGTAGGGCCAAGGGGAGCGTCGGGGGCATTTCCAGGCAGCAAGACCCACTCTTGCGAGCTCACAGGGAGCATTGGGCCCTTCTTTGGCCTCCTTCACAGAATGAGGACTCAGAGGGCTCCGGGTGGGTGGAGACAGAAGCGGTGGGTGAGGGCAAAGCTGAAGCTGCTCATGCCCATGGAGAGGTGGTGCTGGATGCCCTGGGGTGTTCTGCATGTGGGCAAGTGTGCACGCACATACACGCGCACCCTGGCTCCACTTTCTCCCGCCCCTCCTGGCTGTTTTGTGAGTGGAGGGTCTTCCCTGGCAGCACCATGCCCGCCCGCAGCCAGCTGCTTCTGCCTCATCCCAAGGCTGGGGAAGGGGAAGGGAGCCCTAGGCACCCAGGGAATGGAGGAGCAAGAGGGGAGCCCGGGGGCGGGGGTGGAAGAGGACAAAAAGGGGCTCCCAGTTTGGGGTGTCCAAGGTGGCTTTTTGGCCCAGAGCACTGTGCTATGGCATCCATCCCTCTGCGTCTTGGCTGCTGGACTGGACCAGAAACAGCCAAGCTCTGCCACTGCCCAGGACTGGATGGAATCAGGTTTGCCTGTGCCTGTGGGGTCCTTGGGGGCTCTCAGGGAGGGCTGCAAATGCATCGGGAGGAGCTGTGTATGTGTGTGTTGGAATCTGGGTGCAGAGCTGTGAATATGACTTCTGGGGGGGCCACCGGGGGGACCACATGAGCTGCACGGGGGTTGTGGGTACAGAGGGGTGTCAGCTGAACAGTGGTGGGAGGTGCAGTCATATGAGCAGTGGAAGAGTTGGGGGCCCGGAGGGGATGAAGGTAGAATAAGGCTGGGATGACTCAGCCCCTGGACCCAGCTCCTGCCCAGGGCTGGCGAGGGTGCAGCCAAGGCTGGGGGCAGCTCCCTGTCTCTGGTTTGAGTCTGTGGGGACTCCTGACATTCGAGTTGCTGCGACACAGCTCTTCTGTGCCCATGCCTGACTGGGGGGAGTGGAGGGCTGAGGCTGGAGGAGGAACAGATCCCCAGCTGGGTCCAATTAGGACTCCCACCAAAGCAAAACAGGCAGACACACCCCAGTCCCCACACACCACCTCCCCTTTCGGGGGGAAGTTGAGGCAGGGTGGGGTGGAAGGTCAGGAGGCCTGGAGCAGGCCAGCTCCTCGCAGCGCCCCTCCCTGCCCAGCTGACTGCTTCCGGCCAAGGGGCCAAGTTGCCAAGTTGCCGCTCAGCAGCTGCCGCCTGGGCCATCAGCTGACAGCACCTTCCTTCCCTGACCTCCCCGCCCACCTCGTGCTCAGTGAGAACTGCTCTCTTGGAGGATGGGCAGGGCAGGAGGTCCCCTACGACCTGTAGTCAGAGGTTGCTGACCCTTGGTGCCCCCATCTGCCCCTTCTCAACCCTGCTCCCTGCGACGCCCCCCCAGGAACCTCTAGGGAAGGGTGGTCCGAGTTCTTCTCTTGGCAGCCAGGTCAGGAGACTTAGGGAGGACTTCCAAGGAAGAGGGCAGCATCTGGGGACTGGTCCCCCATGTAGCAGAGAGCGGAGGGGTCCTCCCAGAATTCAGGCCGCCCCTCCAGGCAGGCAGCCAGCCCCGGGAGCGGGGAGAGGTCCCGGGAGCGGGAGAGGGGAGGCGGTTCTGCTGGGGTGGGCACCGGCCTTCCTGCTCTGAACACTGCCCTGGCTTTGGGGGCCCGACCCTAAGCGCTTTCTCAGGTATTTCTCAGCGACAAGGCCACGTGGACAAGGACAGCTTTTCTTGAATTTCGCTTTTTCTGGTATGAGGGCTGGTGGGTGGTACTTCCCACCTCTTCCCAGAGTTTGGGACCCGGACCCCGGGGAGGGGCTCGGTGCGGTCCCCTGGGGTTGGGCACGGATCCCTCCCGCCGTCCTCGCCTACTCCCTGCCCCTCCTTCCCCGGACCTACCTTCCCCGGCGAGCAGGTGGCTGGGCCCGAGGCCGCCCGGGAGCTCAGGAGCATCCCTGCCCGGCTGCTGCCTGGCGCGGGCGCTCGAGGAGGAAGGGCAAGGAGAAGTGCGGGCCGTCGCGGTCCTCGTGACCGGGTCAGGACGGGCCGGGCAGGGCCAGGCGCCCGAGGAGGAAGAGGGAGGCCGAAGGGGAGCGCGCCGGAGGCCGGACCGTGAGAGTCGCGCGGCGGGGCAGGCGGAGTTTGGGTCTCGGATCTGGACGGCGGGCCGGGGCTGGGCCGGAGAGGAGGGGCGTGCGAGTGCTCTCCGTCCGTCGGGGCGCGCGCGGGGACACTGGTGGCCCCCTGCCGAGGAGGCCGGGCCGGCGGGGAGGCGGCGCCGGGAGGGGCCGCCGAGGGTCCCCGGGGAGCCCTCTCTGGTTTCCCAGCTGCCATCCTGGCCCCTACCGCAGGGCTGGCGTCGGGGAGGGGTCGGGCGGCCCGACGCGGGCCACTCAGAGTTTCCAGCGACATTTCCAGAGTGTGGGAAGCGAGCGGCCTCGCAGCGGAGCCAGGACAGAGGCAGGAGTGGTGAACCGGGCGGAGCCAGGACAAGGGGGCAGGAGTGGTGAACTGGGCAAGCCGGGAGAGGCGGACAGGCCGGGAGCGAGATGAGGGCGCACCGCAGGTAGAGTGGCGGAGCGGACCAGGGGAAGGCCCCGCCGCCCCTCCGCGCTGGGGGACAGGGTGTGCCTGCGGCGGCGCGCGGCCGGGAGTGTGCAAACAAACACGCGCGCGTGCACTGCAAACGTGGGGACGCTCACACACGTGCAAGCACAGGGAGGAAATCAGCCCAAGGGAGCGGCCGCCCTGGGCGTGCCGCGCCCCTGAAGAGGATAAGGGTGGGGTCCCTTTGGCGGGGATGGGATTAGGAGGGTCTTGGTGTTCCCAGACACTGTGTTTGCTTTGATCTGCCTGCTTTTCCGCTGTTCTCGCTGCTCTGAGCTAGGTCCCCAGAGCCCCCGCCCTCTGGCTCCCCATCCATTCTGGCCATCCCCTCTCCCTGTCTCTGCCCCAAGCCTCTGTATGGCACTTCAGAAAGTGGGAATGCTTAAGGAACATTGAAGGGCCGTGGAAACACTCTGGAATCCTTTCTAGCCCTTGAGTTGGCTCAGGGATCCCCAAGCCCCAAACCAACCAACCAACCAATAGTTACTGATCAACTTTAGATATGAGCTGGGAGTGATCAATGCTAAATTATGAAAACTAATATCTCCTGCATTCCTACTGGGTGTCAGACTGGTGCCAGAGGCCACGAGGAGCTTTGGAGTATTTTCCAAGCTCACCACTCAACTCAAAGTTTGGAGAGAAAGTGGAGAAAAGACTAAGTGATTTTCACCTACCACCATTACTGCTTTAGTCTTATCTTCTTCCTCATTCTGGTAAAGGAGCTCTCCCCATTGCCTTGAAACATTACATGTGAAAGCTGGAGGAGATATTTGGGTTGAGAAGCTTCAGATAGGCCTGCTGGCCTCTAGGGCCTGCGGGGCTGCCATGTAGACACAGACAGCTGCACCAGCAGCAGTGGGACCACTGGGGGACACATCATAGGGAAGCAGGTCCAAGGCTTCCCAGGAAAAATTTTTACATGATTCCAAGGGTTCTGAGTCTGCCAATCGTGGGGCATCTATGTAAAGGCAACTGTTGCACTGAGCGGGAAGCTGAACAAGATGACCTTGAAGACTCCTTCCAAGAACCTCTGACTCTCCAGGAAGGCGGAGAGATGGGGGTGGCAGGGGCACTGCTGTGGAGGACAGCTAAGCAGTGGAGGAACCCTGGGACACTTCTAGAGGGAGGCAGCAGTGCACTGCCCCTCCCCTGAAGCTTAGAAACCTGCTTACCCACCCCAGGTAGCCTCTTCCCTCCCTCAGGGATAAAATAGGTGCCCATTTTCTTAGACACACATTTTTCCCACCTGTCAGGGTCCTTGGGACTAAGAAGGACCACATCGCTTTCACTTTCTTCCTTCTTCTCCCAAGATGGTGAAGCTGAAGCTCTTCCAAGGACTCCAGGAATCCTGGCCATACCCCCTCACCAGCAGCAAGCTTCTCTTATTCTCTAGGGCTCTGACCTGGACTCCAAGATAAATATTTAGTGTAGAGGGTGCAGCTGAGCTGACAAAGTTCCCCACTTCCTGTTTCTCACAAAGGGAGGTGGCAGCCATGGGCAAGGAGCTGGGGACTGGCTACCAGTTTCATCTCTATGGGAATCGGGCATTGAGTAAACAGCTTTGTAGGAGGAGGCGGGGTAGGTCTACGGGAGACCTGAGCTTTCTTCCTGAGCCGCTTTGACTTCTGCCTGTCTACTTTGGCCTGGGCTCTGCCGGGTTTATCACCTCTCTCAGGTCAGAATCCACCGTGTTCCGTGGTGCCCATCTGGCCTCACAGCCGAGAGGATGGGAGACAGTGGGCCACAGGGCAGGGAAAACATAAGGAAATTTGACTGATTCCTCCCTTTCTGCCCTTATCTAAAGAGAAGAATTCCTTCTCTTTGAAAAGTAGATTAAGGGGGGAAAAGTAGCAGGGTTTGGAGACTGAGCCAGGAACCAAGTGTCTGATTTCCCGACGCCTCCCTCTACCATCAGCTCCCCTTGCTGCCTCCACAGCTGGCACGGTTAGGGAGAGGCTGAGGCTAGGAAGATTGTCCTAGATAAGGTGGCTGGCCGGCTGGCTGTCAACAACAGAACAGATTCCTTTCCAAATCCCACTGCACTCTCTCCTTTGCACACACGATTCCCCTGTCTAAGAGGGGCCTCCTTCCCTGCAAGTCGCCGCTCCCCCACCTCTGGCACTGCCCTTTGTAAGGGGCTGCCTCTGCCTTCTCAGAGCCACCTGAGCCACAGTAAACACAGTTACATAACTGCCCTGTTTTCCCAGCTACCTGATCCCAGGCACTAGTATCCCCCGCTCAAGCCCTTGAGGCTGCACCTTTTGTTCTGTGGGTAGTCCCCAACATCACCATCAACAGGGGTCTGTCCACAACCCCTGCCCCCACCACAGGGGAGGATTAGCCACGGGACTACCAGTAAATGTGGCTCTTCACAGGGTGGGGGAGAAGGCGGTGGAATGCGGGTCACTCTGAAAAGCAACCTCTGTCACCAAGGATGACAAATGAGGGGAAAGAGCACTGAAGTGAAGGCGGGGTGAGTGGGGTGGGCAGAGCACCCAGTTTTAGTTCTCAAGTGGGAAAAGGGAAGCCAGGGGTCCCAGAAGACATGAACCCGGACTCAGTTCTTGAGGAGCGCCTTGCTCTGGTGCTGGGAATCGGCAATTCAGATGAGTCACCCTCTGAGATCTACCCTGGGCAGCTAGGGGGCCCTAGCTCTGTACCTCAGTACCCCCATGGAGATACAGGGCATCTGCTCTTCCTTTCTTCTCCTCCCCAGGGATGAACTTCAGGTGCTTTGAGTAGATTTTTCGGGGGGTTTTGCTCTCAGAATTCTGAGTGTTTTCTTCCTTCCTCTAAGCTGAGCAGTCAGACCAGAAGGGGTTAGCGCAGAAAGCACTGCCCGTTTCCAGCAGTTTGGACTTCTCTAGAAGGCCACAGTGACACAATAGTGAGGAATTGAAACCAAGTCACATGGACATACCAGCAAGAATCTGGACTATGTTTCATCCCCTGGGCTCCATCTCTTTCTCCTGGGTCCTCTCTTGATTCCTGCTCCTGCAAATGTTGCCAGCCAAATTCTACTGATGGCCCTTTCCATGCCAACCACTCATGGGAACAGGAGCAGGCAGAAGAAGGGAGTGCAAATGACCCATTTTGGGGCTTAAAGGGCCTCCTATGCTGACAATGGCATGACGTGGCTCATCTGGAATTCAAGATTTCTGGTAGAGTCACTGTAGAGTGAGGGATCTGAGTGAAAAAATACCCAGTACAGGTCAAGTATGGTGGGTATTGGGGCCTGGCAGCCAGGATGGGTGCATGGAACCCCATAGGAATAGAGAATGAGGCTCTCAGGCTTGCCTGGCACAGACCTTTCCCACAGCACACGCATGATGTAATGGGCATCTATTCTGGGTTCTCAGGGCCAATCTCCCAAAGGCTGCGGGAGAACTCAGCCATTTGCCCAATTTATCCCGCCTGTCCTCAAGGAAGTTCTGATACTGACATCACATCCACAGCTGTTCTCTCTTCCTCTTTTCATGGATGAGCAAACAAGCACAATGCACAGATGGGGTGTCTTTGAGAAGAACTGAGCTGGGTGAACCTCTCTCAGTTCTCAGGAAAGATGAAACAAATAAGTGGCTGTCAGCTCTAGAAAGTAGATTTTATAAGGGAAGGATAAATAAGTGATGACCTCAGAGGGAAAACCAAGCCAAGTCAACTCAGCCACAAAGGAGGGCACGGACCCAGGAGCTGAGAAATTAGGTCTGCATCAGCCTTCTTTCCCAGCTCAGGTAGACTGCGATGGGTAGGATAAGAGGGCTGATCTGTTGGCCCAGTGGATACCATAAGGTACGGCTCTGGCCTCCAAACAAAGGAGAACCTTGTCTTCTCATCTCCTTGAATTCTCTGATGAACCTTCTCCTTAATAGCATCAACATTAAAAAATCTGCTTCATTTACCATTAAATTATTCATCTACTGTATCAAAATTATATTTTCTTTCTAAAGCCTGAAAGTTGTGATAAAAAGAAAAAAAAGCAAGACCATGCAATTACATGCAGCAGGCAACAAAGTGAGGAGCAGATCTAGATGGAACAACAGGTTAATATGAATTTGCATTGAAGTCCTCCATTTCCAGGCTATTAAAAATCCTTCCACAATTCCAGAAATATGGGCAAATCTTACCGAATTTTACTGAAGGTTTAGCTAAGGTGTAGGGACATTGCTACATCAGGATGCCACTGGGATAACAAAGAACCCAGTGCTACTCAGCTTATTGGAAATTAGAAACCTGGGCCCGTTTTCTGGCCTGTAAACTGCACTGTGGCCCTTAATGTGATTATATTTAGTGTAAAAGTCACCTCACTTGGGCCTGGCAGTGCTGGATTTAGCTTTTCTACCTCTACTGCCATAACCTGTAGAGTCCCCTCACTGACACACTTTCCTCTCCAGGGCCCCGGCTCTTTCCCTATCCCCAATTCCCCACTTGCCCAGGGGAGCTTGTTTTTCCTTGTGAATCCACAGCACCTCATGATATTTCTACTTTTCAGAGGCATGTAAAGGCTAGTCTGACACTTCCTGTTCTTGGTAGGCCAACTCCACATTCAAATCCTCTTTGGCTGCCTTGACTTCTCCAAGATGGAATTCATCGTTTCTATTATTAGGATCACATGCACAGTCATTAAATTACAAGAATACAAAATTATTTTTATCCTTGGTAAAGAATGTATGTTTTCTGGGATGTCTTTCTTCCTTTTCTTCAAGTAGTGGCCTCTACTGGAGAAGCCGCAGAGGAGGCTGGGACTTGAGTAAGAAGGAGGCCAGGGTTGGGGAGTGGATTCTGAGTTGGGAGAAACAGAAACACGTTGCGGCCACCATAGCTGCTTTAAAACGAAAGGGCTGGAGAGACGAAAGAAAGAGGTCCTTTTTATTGTGATGGGATTCCCTCCCTTGGGAGGGGAGTTCCTTGGTATCATCAGAGACCAGACCAGACATCCAAAGCCAGGCTTTCTCCTGGGCTCTGGAATTATTAAATGAGTAAAAGCCAAATATAAGTACCTCCACCAGGAAATACAGGAAATAAAGACACAGGGAGCCAATAAAGTTATCATTTAGGGGTGTTTTCTTTTTTTAAATCTTAAGATGACCTCTAATTTACAGTACAAAAGTCCTAAAAAATTAATTTCTTGTTCACAAAAAAGACATTAGATGATTTCGGCCAATAAGTAACATTTCCCTCGCTTTCTTTAACATAACTGAAAGCAAGACAAAGTAGGCAATCTCTAAGCACAAGCAAATAATCCATCATTCAGAAGAACCTTGAAAAAATATCACACCACCAACTGGTCTGACGTCTTGACCACCTCGCCATTTAGGAAGGAATACTGGGGCTCCTTCTTGGAAAATGCCTGCTGACAGATCTATCGGGAAAAACAGCTATTGGGGTCACCATGCACTGAGAAAAGAAAAGTTAGGGATTTACAATGTCATCCTCAAAAAGTTCCGTGACAAAAGCACATCTTTATTGCCCCAAATCGAGATCTATGATAGGCCTGCTCCTCATTACATGCATTTCATGTTAAGAGTATTTGGAGACATCTAGGTCAAGGGAGTGAAGGAATGTGGGCAAGAACTTACTGGAAGGCAGTGTGCTTGGCCCTACTTTAGAGCTGCTCAGAGGGACAGTCCGCCTCCATGTCCTCACTTCTTGATCTTAAGCCATCTAGACTTGTCATGAGGGCATAGAAGAGGAGATGATGCATAACCCTGTCTCAGACAAAGGTGTTATTTAGCAGGTCTTGCCAAGGTGGCAGAGGCATGAGGCCAAGGCCTCCCGGGAGGGAATATACTCTCCAGTATCATCTTTACCTTTGTGACTGCATAGATGAAGGCAGCTAACACTGACCCCATTCACTCTCGCTGGCTAGATATAGGCAGATCAGGTCCCAAGCCCCAATGTAATATAGGCTCCCTCTTTCACACTCTGTCAATGGCACAAAGCCCTATTGTTAATACAGTTCTCTGCTCACACTCAAGGTAAGAGTAAACAACACTGTCCTTCGACTACACAACTTTCTTCCTCTACACACATCTGCTCTTTCTGACAGCTTTCCTCCAGGCGTCTCATCACAGCAATACTGAAAGGGACTGTGGCAAGCCAGTTTTGGGACCCGTCCTCCAGGTAACCCGACCCTCCTCAATCCACTGCTGGGCCTTCCTAGGCTGT
The DNA here is from genome assembly GCF_009828535.3 of Hylobates moloch. Classification (NCBI taxonomy): domain Eukaryota; kingdom Metazoa; phylum Chordata; class Mammalia; order Primates; family Hylobatidae; genus Hylobates; species Hylobates moloch. The sequence goes on along the minus strand of NW_026652297.1, from coordinate 27,376,674 downwards.
CCTTTACTCACCTTCTAGCAGATCTCAGAAAAGATGTGGACCCGGTGCCAGACAAGGTGGAAGCCATGGTTACAACCACAAACAATTTAGGAAATTGGAGCCCAGACCCACAGATGGGCCCTGGGTTCACCCTCCCTCTGCCATCTTTTCTGCCTGGGCAAGGAAAGCTGGGTAATGCTTTAGGAGAAACTTGGGTTCCACTGTTACTATAACAACTAGAATAAATATTGGGGATTCTAGAATGGTACCTCAACAAATCTTCATGGTTTAGGAAATAATTTTCAATGCAGAGATCAGAGAGAAAAACCCGATAATTAATAAAAAGAAAAATTATGAATCAACCAATCTAGGGCAAGCTCTTCCTAAACCAGTTTAACTGATTGGTCACCCAGATTGGTCAGGATGAAAATTCTTTTTTTTGAGACGGAGTCTTGCTCTGTCTTCCAGGATGGAGTGGTAATGGCACAATCTCAGCTCACTGCAACCTCCAACTCCCTGGTTCAAGCGATTCTCCTGCCTCAGCCTCCCCAGTAGCTGGGATTACACGCATGCACCACCACACCCAGCTAATTTTTGTATTTTTAGTAGAGATGGGGTTTCACCATGTTGGCCAGGATGGTCTCGATCTCCTGACGTCGTGATCTGCCAGCTTCAGCCTCCCAAAGTGCTGGGATTATAGGTGTGAGCCACCGTGCCCAGCTTGGATGAACACTCTTAAGAGGTTAAACTTTATAGATATGGTACAGTCGAAAATTTTGGAGATCAGCTACCATATTTACATAAAATAGGGCAGGGTAGAGGGAACAGATTTTAGCTGGAGAGACTCTTGAGTAATGACCATGAACAGCAAAGCCCAGCTGTGTCTCATGCAGGCATGGCTTATAATATTTTTCCTATAGAGATCAGCTGTGCCTCAAACCGTGTGTTTTTAAAGCACTCAGAGAGAAGAAGATCTAAGGGACAATGCCAAAAAGGCTAAAAGGGCCCCAAAGTTATCCAATTTTTAAAAATCTTACCCTTGCTCCTTAATGACATTCAATAATAGTCTATTGACAAAACAAATAAGGGTTTCTCTCTTCCTATTTTGAACAATGTCAGTCAGGAAATCATCCCTAAGTTATCAGGATGGCAAAGAAAGCTAATCTTAAGAAGGCAAATCTTTGCTATTGAGAGAAACTTGCTTCATTGAATTGTTCATGGAAGAACCAAAAAAGGCAATGAAAGACGTGAAAAATACTGATGTTCCTGGAGAGGCTGAGTCTTTTACTCCTAGGCAAGGAGCAGTATCAAGCTCATCAGAGTGTGATAAGCAATTCCTACCTTGCCAATCAATATCCAGTCAAAAAACACCAGCAAATCAGCAATGTCTCTACTTGTAACCAAAGTGTCACCTTGAGAGTTTAAGGAAAACGGAGGCTATTTTTGTTTTATCATTCTATTAAAGACACACACACACACACACACACACACACAACACATACACACACACACACACCTTTGGCTTGTTGTTTTGCTTTTGCTCTAAACATTCAGAACACAGAAATAAAAAAGGGATATATGTTTTGAACTTACATTAGATGAGTTTTCAAATTTTTAAAAGAAATAATCATCTGATCGATTTAAATGTCCTGTGACATGTATGTCACCAAAAGTGAGAAACCTGGTCCATGTGAAGCATCATTTTCAAAATGGCATTTCAGAAAAGTTTACAAAGGAGTCCTGACATGCCTGGGGAATTGTTTTGTTTTTGTTTTCCTAAATGGGAGAAGTTGCAGAAAAAGAAGGTCCCAGTGGGCCTTCCACAAGGAAGGTCCTGTGAAGGAGAACACAATAAAACTGTTTCCAGTATCTTTAGCACACACAGGGGGAAACATTCAATAAAACAGAAGAGACTTTGAAAGCACCAAAACTGCAGAACTTTGACAGCAATTAAAATGTCTGTTTAATCATGGCCCTAGACAGGAAAAGTAGTCTTTGAGCAAACCCAGGGCAGGGATCCAGACACCTTGGGAGCTGCTGTTTACATTAAAACAGCTACAGAACGGAAGGGATAACTTTATCTTTAGAATTCAACCGAATTTTCAAACCTAACCTCTTCTAAGAGTTAGTGCTGCTCTAAAACTTACTCAGGTTTTCTTGAACCAGGACCACTTACCTCTCTACTCTAGCTGATTCCTCGACAGCTCAGAGGGAACCAGTGAAATACTGTATACAATTTTGTGATGCTTCTGTCAAGGAAGCTTGCTTTATCATTCTGCTCTTTGAGACAATAGTGAAGCCATTCCTAAATAATCATCCCTAACAAAATATTATTTTTTGCTTATAAGGATTTACAGTAACTATTTCTACTACTGCCTGCTTATGGAGGCCCCGTAAGAGTGGTTTCTACCTGTGGATTGTATATGTGTAACAGCCTTAATGAAAAGGAGAAAGGGATAAGGTACTAGCAGCTCTGCAGTCTGTCACGTGGAATGACTTTCATCAGTGAAATTTCCAAAGACGGAATCTTTTCTAACCCTGGGATTGGAAGAGAAAGGAGCATAAGGATATCTAGGTGCTTAATACCCGATTTAAGTTCAATGACAATCAGGAAAAGACAGTTACTAGAGACTTTTTCCTCTTTCTTTCACAGGTTTTACTCACAACCCATTCAGAGATCCTTTATCTCCTTCCTATCTTTTTATTAACAGAGCAATCTATGCAGGCAGATTCCAGTCCCTAAGAGTGCCTTGATTTCTGCCATAAACAAATCAGGAACTGTTAGAAAAAAAGGTATAGGAAAACAGAGATAGATGGGCTGAGTCTTCATTCTTCTAAAGAGAAGTATGGTTTTTTGGGAAAAAAAAAAAAAAAAAACACCACCAAAATTATGTTGTTCTTTGTTTTTCTGGTTTCCTGGAAACTCCCAATACGAAATATTACTGTCTGAAATACTTGCTTTAGTGCTAGACTGCCGCATCACAAATGACACTAAGGAATGTCATAAATGTGCACGTTCCATACTCTGATGTAATGTTCCCAGGCATGTACATTCACTGCAGAGCTGACCAATGACTATTATGACACGGCTCCTGCGATGAGGCTGGTCAAAATGGGAGCCCCAAAATTTCCTTCACTAGTTGGTTGTGACTTGAAAATCAAACTAAGGGAAGATAATTCACATACTACATCTGAACACTTGTTTTTTGCATTCCAAAATATGCTAATGGAGGCTGAAATACCATTCAACCTAAAGAGTAACTGATACAGAAGACAGGAAATCCTCAATTATCCAATGTTCTTTAGCAAGACCTTCAATTCGCAAGGGGACCATTGAACTCTTGTCAGTTTCTACTACCCCAGCTGGTTTCAGTAATACTGACAGAGAACAACAGAAGGATGATGGGAAGGCAGATGCGAGAGCTGATGCCAACAGCCTAGAAGGGCATATATACATCTTGCTGTAGAAGGTGCTGCTGAGGGCATTTATCAAATATTTAGAAAGTGACTTCCTTTACAGAAGTCACCTGGGGTTCAAAAATGAAAGTAAAATAATCTGGCAATTGTGAAAGCTTTCTGAAAATCTTTCTCCTCCAAAGTCCTAAGGAAATTTAAACCAATCATGCCCATGGTCAGATGAACAGATTTTAAGTAACTCTAAGAACATCCCTTATTATTTTTTATTTTATTTACTAGAACATATTTAAAGGAACTGAGAGTCCAGAGAAAGTAGGTTATTATGGAAAACATTTCCCTTCACCCTTAAAATCACTGGATTTGGGTTATTCACTTTGAAGTTCTACCATGATCCAGTTTCCCATCAGAAGAGAAGCACTTTTAGCCACTGAAATCTAAGAGGACTTTCTTCAATGACACCCAGCAGAAAGGAAAAAAATGAAAAGGAAAAAAATCTTCTTGCATTTGAAAAGTTATTAGTCTTACATGAAAGACATTACCTTCCAAAAAACAATAATGAAGACTGACTAGTTCAAGTCAGAAACCCAGGTTTGCGGTTTCCAAGGCCCTTTTATTAGGGGAAGTTCCCCTTTATAGCACAAGACTTCACAAATGTGTTGCCAACAATCAGATTCATTTCTTAAAATTATGGAGAAAAAAGGGAAAAACAAAACAGATGCACTTTTTATATATATTGAACATAAATTAAAAGAATTTATAAAACTGTCACCTTTTTACAGAATAAATGCAGATTGAATTATAAATGCACCTCCAGGTTGAAGTTGTTTGAGTTGCTTTTCATTTTCCAATAATAAATAAATAAAATTTGTTCTTGAGCTTTAGATCCACCTGAGCCACGGCACGACTCTAAGTCATTACTGGGCTTTCTTCCCTTGGTTGCTCCTGTGTGCAGCATGTGAGTGTGCTGAGGTTATGGATTTCATTGGCCCATCAGCCTGTATGCTATCCTTTCGGGGTGGCATTCGCTCATTAATTCGGTCCAGACCTCGCGCTTCTTCAAAACTCCGGATCTTGTGCTGAAGCGAGAACCCTCTGATGGCTACAGAAAAACAGGAAGCAGGTGGAGAAAGCTCAATTAGGCAGCAAAGCAACAGGCTTAAAAAAAGTTTCTTAGCACACAGCAATCTCCTAGAGAAACACACAGAAAGGTGGCTATGGTGCACATGTCTAGTGAAAGTCATGGGCAATGTTTGACTGAATCAGTCTTGTCTGCAGCTACTGCTTCCTTAAAGCCCAAAGGGCATCTGAAATTGTGAAAGTAATTTTCATAAAAGCTCTATATGCATAATCATGGTAGACATATATCTAACAAAAACCTAACAAGTACTTACTGGGCCCCAATACCTTTAAGAAAGAGTGTCTTATGCACCAGAAACATACTCAATGCTAGAACAATGGCAACACTAGAATAATTGAACAAGTTAAACCCAGGGTAGTTGCTTTTAGCACAAAGACCACATAGACCACAAAAAAAAGTAACAAAAGAGCTAATCTTTTCGTTTAGGACAGCTTTTTATCTTGCACAACCAGGACCTGTACATAAGTTAAAAACTTAAAAATAGCTTCTAGATATTTTCCTTCTGATTCAACTTTTGTAACACCAAGGAAAGGCATTCCCATTTTGAACCATCTTACCTAATAAAATAATTACAAGTATAATACAAGTTTATCAATTCCAATGGTTTTCATAGAAACAAAGTTAATTTAACTTGCCTACCTTAGGGCAACCTCAGAAATGAATTGAACTAAATTCCAGTCTACTTCTGCCTCTGCTCTTGAAATCTTTTAGAATCGCTGAAAAGGCTGACCTATTTGGCTCTCTTTAGAATCAAATGGATGTCTCTTGTACATGGAAGGGATACAGAAGTAAACCACTTGACCTCTCATGACCAGTTGCTTAAGCTTCTGCCATTGCATTAAGGCCGATAGAGCCCAGAAAAAAAACTGTAGCTGTGGTGAAGGTTATTTAAAATTAATGCAAAGATAGGACACAAAGGAAACACCTGCTTCGTTAACATGCCTAGAAACAACTATTCCTTTTCTCACTGTTATAGTTCTGGTGATGCAATAATAAAATATTTGAAATGTTGATAAAGCTTCGAAAAACCAGTACACAGACACATGGATCACATCTATCAGAGTAATATGGCCATACCTTCCCGGGCCTCTACCGCTTCTACTGTGGCTGTAAGAGGGCAGGAGCAGTAGCATGCAAAAATGAAGACAGAAAAAGAGTGAGTAAACCAACAGCACTGATGGCAGCACAGCCATCCCAGGGGCCCATTTTTTAGCCTATCCCCATCCATAATGAAAGTCAACTAGTTAGAGAAGCAAGAAGATTATTGCGAGAGACTCAATTGGGGTGGGAGGAATATGGGGTGGGGAGAGTTTCCAATATTTTTAACATTTCGGGTGCCACGGAACATTGCTCTTTTCATTTTAAGTAGCCAACTGCTACTTTATATCTTGATATCCACGTATCAAAACAACATGTAGAATCAAATAGTTTGACATCACAATAATCCTTAGTTTGTAAAATATCTCAGGTGATATTAAATGAGCTACTGCTGGGTCCTATTCAAAAAGCTTATTTACAACTACATCTTATTGCTCTCAAGCGACTTATTTGGAGTCCAACTGTCCTATTAATTACTTCATTAAAAAAAAAAAAGAGTGGCCTTTGAACAGTAGACTGGCATTTGGAAGGAGAGAAAAATAGGTTCCATGTGAAGGGTTATTTCTTGTCCAGGAGTGGAGTACAAAGCTAACAAAAGCATAGAACTACTGAATTCCTAATGCAAATGTGTGTACCCATCTGGGCTTAAAAATATAGCAGAGGCTGATGTTTCCAATCCATATGGCTTCCATACAGTGTTCAAGAGAGTAGACCAATAACTAAGAAAGCCCTCTTCTTTCTTAGCAATGGAAAAGGAAGCGACTTAAAAATTAGTACCAACAGGTAAACTTCCTTGCATCTCCTTTCTCAGACAGTAAAAACGCTAATATATGAAAAGGTACAGGGTGCCACAAGAAAGATCCTATTAGGAGAACCCTGTCAGTTACTCCAGTACCAATTTGCCAAAAGAAGGCAGTGAAGAATGAGCAGTAATAGTTTGCTGCTATTCCCAAGGCTTTATATATCAATATGAGAAGAGAAACTGAAAGAACTACAACATTAACTACCTAATGCAATGTGAAAAACGGATAATTGGAATCTACTTATGAAGTGCTTTCATTTGTCGACCATAGGCAGGCATGTATTAAATCACTGTCACACCCTCTCTAATCTCCTTAAGTAGAACAAATAACCTTGACAAGAAAGCTACAGTGCCTTCTAACAGCACATCACTGATGTAACTGTTAGGAAATGGGAGAACAAAGCATTGCTGAAACTGTATACTGAGTGTTGGTCTAATTAGAGCTTAAAAGCTACATGGTAAAATGTGTATGATATTACCTTGTTTGGAGGCCCTCCCTGAATTGCTATTCGCATTGGGTATAAAGATAGCAGCCTGCAGTAAGGGCCATTATAAGAAACAGTCATATCAAACTACCTGAACTTTTGTTTTCCTTTTTAACATCTTAACTGAAATAGAATTCATATACCACAAAATTCACTTGTTTAAAGTATACAAGTCAATGGTTTTAATATAGTAGAGTTGTGCAACCATCACCACAATCTGTGCTTAGAATATTTTCATCGCCCCAATGAGAAACCCCCCACTTATTAGCAGTCACTTCCCATTTCCTTCCCTCACCTCTTCCCCTTAATCCTAGCTGAACACGAATCTACTTTTTCTACAGACTGGTCTGTTCTGGACATTTCAAATGAGTGGCGTCATATAATATGTGGTCTGTAGTGACTGACTTCTTTCACTTAGCATAATGTTTTCAAGGTTCAGTCATGTTGACATGTATACCTGCATTTCATTCCTTTTTATGGCTGAATAGTATTCCATTGTGTTTACCACATTTTGTTTATCCAGTTTATGGACAATTGCTTTTTTCCACTTTTTGGCTATTATGTTGAATGCCATTTATGAACATTTGTGTACAAGGTTTTGCGAGGACATATTTTCACTTCTTTGTGGGGTATGTAGCTATGACTGGAATTGCTGAGTAATAAGTCAACTCTATGTTTAATCATTTGAAGAACTCTCAGAATGTTTTCCAAAGCAGCTGTACCATTTCACATTCCCACCAGCAGTGTTAAGAAGGTCCCAATTTCTCCACATTCTCATCAACACTTCTTATTAACTGCTGTCTTTTCACAGCCATCCTACTGACTGTGAAGTGGTATCCCATTGTGGTTTTGATTAGCATTTTCTGAATGTCTAATGATGTCAAACATCATTTCATGTGCCATTTGTATGTCTTCATGGGAAAAATGTCAATTCAATTCTTTACCCATTTTTAACTGGGTTGTCTTATTATTCAGTTGTAAGAGTATATTTTTTAGATACCAATCTCTTAGGAGATATATGATTTGAAAACATTTTCAACCATTCTGTGGGATGTCTTGTCATTTTCTTGATAGTACCATTTGCAGTACAAGAGTTTTTAATTTTGACGTAGTCCAATTTATAACTGATCTGTTTTAATCTGATGGTCTTTGTGAATCTTGTCCTGTCCTTGGCTTTCCCCACTATTTTGGCTACTGGGATGCTTAGAGTCACATTTGTGGCTATTGGCTTTATTTTTGTTTACCTTTGTGCTTCAATTTCCAAGCATATTTATTTTACTCCACTGTGTTTCATGTATACTGTAACTCATGCCAATCCCTCTTAGATCAAGGTGAGACATACATGAATGTATGTTACATGGCCATATGGGATACTGTTGGTTGAAAGCTCTCCAAGTTAAGTTATATGAACAATAAAAGGTCTTTTTTAGTTAATGCTCCAGTTTGCCGATGAGCTGGTGGAACTGAGACTCCAATGCAAAAATAACAAAATAAACTCACTTCCTGTGAATCAGTAAGAAACTCTAAAGTTGGCTCCAACTTTACCTTTGTTCTCACACATTACTGAAGATTTCTATCAATTTTGGAAGTATCAATAAATGGTCCTATCTTGATTGAAACACTCATATTCAACTCATACATTAGGGTTGAGCTCAAAAGGTGACCAAGAATTAGAAACAAATTTCCAAATAACATAGCTATATAATTCTGTTGCTCAGCCCTGATTTGCAGATTTGCTTTCTCAAGGTTTAGACAAAGTTGGTTTCAATTAAAACAATTTTGTGGAGCAAGAAATTTTCATAATGTTCACATAAGGATGCTATAGGACATTCCTTTTTTTCTCTTAACTCATGTTACTGCCTATTACTCTATCTTTGTTGTCAGAGTTGCTCTCGGAATATCTCAGATGACTAATTACCAAGCAAAGCAATGGTGGGAACATACTCTGCTCACAAAAAACTGCACATTTATTTGAGAAAAATATTCAATCGGAAATAGTTTACTGATACTTTCTGTGAAACTAAAGGAACTAGGAAAATAAACTATACTTCCAAAGAGAAAAATGTTCAGACTTCCTTCTAAATAGCTGAACTCTAATATCTCAGTATTCTATTTGAAAGAGAAGGAGGAATTCAATCTTATAAAAAGAAAAATAGGGCTGGGCACGGTGGCTCATGCCTGTAATCCTAGCACTTTGGGAGGCTGAGGCGGGCGGACTGCCTGACCTCAGGAGTTCGAGACCAGCCTGGGCAACATGGTGAAACCCCGTCTCTACTAAAATACAAAAAATTGGCCAGGCGCAGTGGCTCACGCCTGTAATCCCAGCACTTTCGGAGGCCAAGGCGGGCGGATCACGAGGTCAGGAGATCGAGACCATCCTGGCTAACACTGTGAAACCCTGTCTCTACTAAAAAAAATACAAAAAATTAGCCGGGCATGGTGGTGGGCGCCTGTAGTCCCAGCTACTCGGGAGGCTGAGGCAGGAGAATGGTGTGAACCTGGGAGGTAGAGATTGCAGTGAGCCGAGATTGGCCACTGCACTCCAGCCTGGGTGACAGAGCAAGACTCTGTCTCAAAATAAATAAATAAATAAATAAAAATAAAATACAAAAAATTATCCGGGCATGGCGGTGTGCGCCTGTAGTTCCAACTACTTGGGAGGCTGAGGCAAGAGAATTGCTTGAACCTGGGAGGCAGAGGTTGCAGTGAGGCGAGATTGTGCCACTGCACTCCAGCCTGGGCAACAGACCAAGACCCTGTCTCCAAGAAAAGAAAAAAAATGGGTTTGTCCCTGTTAGTCAATAGCAATGAAATTTCTACAAAAGAAAAAGGTCTCCTATAAATGGCAGGATGGTCAGGCACAGTGGCACATGCCTGTAGTCCCAGCCACTCGAGTAGCCGAGGTAGGGGGATTGCTTGAGCCCTGCCGTGAGCTATGACAGTACTTGTAAATGGCCATTACATTCTAGCCTGGGCAACTCTGTCTCTTGGAAAAAAAAAAAAAAGAAAAAAGGCCAGATGAAGGATGAGGTGGGAAAAAAACTAAGTAGAAACAATTCAACAAAACAAGGGGAGCAAAAAAAGCAGTGAAACTTTAGTTTAAGATATTAATGCTTCAATACCAATTTTCATACCTAGTGTTAGTCACCCAGTAATACAATCTCCTGTCTCTTCCCCTTGTATGTTTATTCTCACAAACATCAATCTTTTCATTCCAGGATTCCAGAAAGCCCTTTCCTAAGAATTCAGCTCCCGGGTAAATTTCAGAATTGGTACTCTGATTGAAGAGGTGATTTTGGCACTGGAATAGAATATGGCTGCAGGGAAAGAGGCAAACTCCCTCTCTGAATGAGAAACTGCAACCCCCTCAAACTGTTTTTCTTTAAGGTACAAAATATACACAAGGCACAGCAGGTGCACAAATCTGAAGTGTACAGCCCAATACATTCTTACATATGTATACACGTCTAACTACCACCATGATAATGATACAGAACATTCCTACTACTCTAGATGTTCCCTGTGCCCTTCTGGGACAATATTCTCCCACCAGAGGAAGTGACATTCTGACTTTATTATCACTGGTTAGTCCAACGATTCTTAAATGTTATATAAATCAGACAGTCTGTGCTCTTTTTTGTCTGGCTTTTGAAGTTTACCATAACGTCTATGAGATTCAACCATGTTGTAGCATGTGTCCATAATGTGTTATTTTTTATTGCTGAGTATTATTCCATTGTATAAATAGAATACAGTTTATTTATTTATATTTCGGAATACAATTTATTTATGTAGTCTACTATTGATGGACATTTGGGTTGTTTCCAGCTTTGAGCTATTATGAATAAAGCTACAGTGAACATTCCCATGCATAACCTTTGGTGAACACATCTAGTTTCTCTTGGATATATACCAGGTGTGGAAATGCTGGGTTACAGGGTAGACGTATGTTTACCTTTACTGCCCAATAGTTTTCTAAAGTGCTTGAATCAATTTACAAGCCCTTCAGCAACATACCTAGTTCTAGTTCTCCACAAACACACCAATACTTGGTATTGTCAGACTTTTTTTTTTTTTTTGGAAACAGGGTCTCACCCTGTTGCCCAGACTGGAGTGCAGTGGCACAATCATAGCTTACTACAGCCTTGAACTCCTGGCTTCAAGTGATCCTCCCACCTCAGCCTCCCAAAGTGCTGGGATAACAAGTGTGAGTCACCACGGCCAGGCCCAAACTTTTAATTTTTAGCCATTCTAGTGGGTATGTAATGGTACCTCATTGTGGTTTTTTTTTTGTTTTGTTTTTTGAAACAGAGTCTTGGTCTGTGACCCAGGATGGAGTGCAGTGGCGTGATCTTGGCTCGCTGCAACCTCCACCTCCCGGGTTCCTGTGATTCTAGTGCCTCAGCCACCTGAGTAGCTAGGATTACAGGAGTATGCCACCACACTCAGCTAATTTTTTGTATTTTTAGTAGAGGTAGGGTTTTGCTGTATTGGCCAGGCTGTTCTTGAACTCCTGGCCTCAAGAGATCTGCCTGCCTCAGCCTCCCAAGGTGCTGGGATTACAGGCGTGAGCCACTGCTCCCGGCCCTCACTGTGGTTTTAATATCTATTTCCTAGATGAAAAACTATAATAATATTAAGATCTTTTCATATCTTTATTGGTCACTTTGGTTTTTTTTTGAGATGGAGTCTCACTCTGTTGCCCAGGCTGGAGTGCAGTGGTGCGATCTCAGTTCACTGCAAGCTCCGCCTCCCGGGTTCAAGCAAGTCTCCTGCCTCAGCCATCCGAGTAGCTGGGATCAAAGGTGCCCATCACCACACCTGGCTAATTTTTCTATTTTTAGTAGAGATGGGGTTTCACCATGTTGGCCAGGCTGGTCTCGAACTCCTGACCTCAGGTGATCCGCCCACCTCAGCCTCCCAAAGTGCTGGGATTACAGGCGTGAGCCACTGTGCCAGGCCTATTGGCCACTTTGATATCCTCTTTTGTGAAGTGCCTGTTTAAATCTTTTGACTATTTTTGAAATTTGTTTTTTTCCTATTGATTTATAGTTCTTTATATATTCTGGATACAAGGGCTTTGTGAGACATGTGTATTGCAAAAATTTTCTTCCATTTTGTGTCTTGACTTTTTCCTCTCTTAATCATGTATTTTTAAGAAGTTCTTTATTTTAATGAAATTCAACTGGCTTTTTGTTTTAAGGTTAGTACTTTTTGTGTCCTACTTAAGGACTCTGCCTACCCTAGTGTCTACTCTCCATACTTTCTTCTTGTTTTACTGTTTTGCTTTTTATATTGAAGTTATAATAAGCCATTCTGATTTAGGTTTTCTGTATGGAGGGAAGTAGGGGTGAAGACTCATTTCCCCGCTTGTGGTATAACCAACTGCTCTTGTGGCATTTTCTGAGGAAAGCCCCCATTTGTAAGTGTGTGCTGACTGTTAGGTAATGGGAGCACACCTTCCATGGAGGAGCACTCTCATACTCACCTGTCTCGATAGTCTGCTTGCCTCCTGAGAGGACGCCCAGAGGGAGCGTGCCTGTGGGAGTCAGGCCCTTGAGAGTCAGCACACTCTCACTTTCTTGCCTGCAAAGGAAGACCAAAGCCGTGGGTTAATGCCAGGGAACCCTCTGTTCAGCAACTCAAAGATATTGAAAGAAGTGAAGAAAGAGAGCAGAGATGGAAGATAGGTTCTCCTACCTCCTACGCCTTCCCTGACTCAAAGAAAGGGATGTTTTCTACAAATATTTTCATTTTAAACAATCAGCCAGTTCTTGTTTTTCAATTAGAAGCACTTAACAGCCAGGCACTGTTCTAACATTTCCCATATTTTATCCCATTTAATACACCTAACAACCTGTGCGCTAGGACCTATTATTATTTCTACTTTACAGGCAAGGAAACTAAGGCACAGAGATGAAACCCAAGATCACACAGGTAAGAAGAGGTAGAGCCAGAATCTGAACACAGGCAATCAGGTTGGAAAGTCCACACTAAACCACTACATTCACTACATCTAAGCTACTAACAAATCAATGTTTGCTGGAACATTTTTAGTCCCTTCAACATGTTCACTGAATCTGCACTCAACCTAAAGACCTGCAGTTTCAATACTAAATTCCAATTCTAAAAAAACTGTTCTGAATTCGACATTTAATTTACTCTCAAAATGCCTTTAATCCACACTGTAATGACAGACATCCTTACCGAAGAATTGAAAAGACCCGTGCCATCTTCCCAATGGCTCTGATCTTATTCCTGATGATCTCCTTACGAACTGTAGTGCTTCCTTAGAAAATACAAAGAATAAGTAAGTTAAAGGGATGTGTTAATAGGCTGCCTTTAAAAAATTCAGGATGAAGTGTCTTAAGTTAAAGAAACAATTGTTTTTAAAAAAACAGAAATGAAGGCTTAAGTTTGTTTAAACAAACAAAAAAATCAGGAAGTTCTAAGGAGCAAGAGAAAAAATGACCCAGAAGATAAAAAGATGAAGTAAAAAATGAGAGGCCACAAAAAAGACAGACTGGGTGGATCTATGAGAGGTAGGAACTTATTTGTGGTTGTGAAACGTAGAACACAGCAAAGAATAAAACACACACATACATAAACAAACCTCACAAAGAAAGCTGCTACAGCAAAGATGTCTTTTGATAATGCTGTGGGCCACCTTAGGGTGCAGGGTTTGGCCTGCCAAATGGCAAGTGATCATTCCAGTAGCTGTCTTCTGTATGTAAACACAATACCCAGCTAGCTCTCCTGAACTTAGGGCTGCTTTCATTCTATAATCTTCACTTACATTAGTGAGTTATTGCCTCACAATACTACCTACAACTGTGCACTATTTTAAAAAGCAACAACAGAAAAAGTTAACGCAAGACTTTAAGGGTTTTTCTTATCTAAGATTCTGAAAATAGCCCACACATGAGAAGCCAAGGTCCAGCATGCACCAGGTGACTACAGTCAAAAGTCAGAAAAAGAAACATGGCCTCTCCTTCCTCACATTCAACCCTCAACACCCTGCCGGATCATGCAACAGGTCCAGAGAAAACATATACATTAAAACCGAAGGGGAGGATGGAGAGCCTTTCTGAAGTTATTTAACTACCAATTTTAAAAGTCTAACCAATAGACTATGGTGGGACAGAGAGTAAGCATTAAGCTCTTAGCACGGTTTAGTCGGATACCTTTCTGATAGCTTGGAATGTAGTGATCTTCAGGGAGAAGAAACACCAAGAAACAAGGAGATGAAGACAGAAATATGAGAAGAGAAATTTATGTTTACATGGAAAAGAGAAAAAAAATCAAAGTGAAATGCAATAGGAGAAACAGGCTATTATCTTTACCAGCTCATAAGAGATATCCTTGGAATCATGATACAACATTAAATTACACATTTATTTTGTCAGTAGTTTCTTCCATTTCTTAAAAGTTTATGGTTTTACATTAATTCACATCTATGAGCATCCAACATTTTCTACCCCCACAGATCATGAAAATAACATTAAACAAAGATATTATTTGCAGAATAAATGATGCCAAAAACAAGGAACAAAAACGGAGGACAGAACAGTTTACAAATCTCTTCATAGGAATAGTATGTTTTTTTGTTTAATGGATTCTATAGCTTCTCTTTCAGGGGATATAATCGTTCTTCCTTTTTTTTTTTTTTTTTTTTTGAGATGGATTCTTGCTCTGTCACCAGCTGGAGTGCAGTAGTGTGATCTTGGCTCACTGCAACCTCTGCCTCTCAGGTTCAAGCAATTCTCCTGCCTCAGCCTCCCGAGTAGCTGGGACTACAGGTGCGCGCCACCACGCCCCAGCTAATTTTTGTATTTTTAGTAGAGATGGGGTTTCACCATGTTGGCCAGGATGGTCTCGATCTCCTGACCTCATGATCCGCCCGCCTTGGGCTCCCAAAGTGCTAGGATTACAGGCGTGAGCCACTGTGCCCGGCCCATTCTTCCTTTTTAAGTATTTATTTATTTTTATGTTTGTGATGGGAAATAATAGGAAATATATGTGTTTTTGTTTGTTTGTTTGTCTGAGACAGGGTCTCCCTCTGTTGGCCAGGCTAGAGTGTAGTGGCAAGATCTCTGCTCACTGCAACCTCCGCCTCCCAGGTTCAAGTAATCCTCCCACCTCAGGACCCCAAGTAGCTGGGACCAGAGGCACTCACCACCACATCTGGTTGATTTCTGCATTTTTAGTAGAGATGGGGTTTCGCCATGTTGCCCAGGGGGATATTCGGTTTTTCTTTTGTTTTTCACTTGGCTGCACTATTTCCTCAAGAAGAACTGGTTCCTTCTAGTGATCTCCTATACTATAAATAAAAACACTCACAAGCTATCTTCCATATGCTGTTGATCTTCAGTGCGGAACTTGAAGCATGAGAGTGTATGGTAATTTCCTCTAGATTCCCAAAGGGAGTTGTGTTTTCTCCACGATGGAGATGGTTTATCCTCACAGTTAAGGGGACCACCTTAGCACACAGCCTGGATAGGATGAGGCTGGTTTGTGCTTGGGTGACCACCACTTTTCCAGAATCTCTTGCATTGTCAGACAAGTCAGGACCTACTTGTATAATCAAACCTCCCACAGCACACTAGGAAAAAAAATACTTGGCTACATATATAATAAAATGTTACTGTATAAAAAGATCCCTCACACACCAATAACAAAAAAACCAAAATGGGGCTGGGCGTGGTGGCTCATGCTTGTAATCCCAGCACTTTGGGAGACCGAGGCAGGCAGACCACTTTGAGCTCAGGAGTTCAAGACTAGCCTGGACAACATGGCGAAACCCCATCTATACTAAAAATACAAAAATTAGCTGGTCATGGTGGCACACGCCTATAATCCCAGCTACTCGCAAGGCTAAGGCAGGAGAATCGCTTGAACCCAGGAGGTGAAGGTTGCAGTGAGCAGAGATCGCGCCACCGCACTCCAGCCTGGGTGACAGAAAAACACTCTGTCTCAAAAAAAAAAGGATAGGAGATATGAATTGACAAGTCACAAAAGTGAGATAAACATGGCCAACAAACACAAGAAAAAATTGTCCATTAGTCTCATAAAAATATAAACTAAAAATTTAATTAAAAACTTAATAACACCAGACTATAACAAGTATCATAAACAGTATTGGAGACAGCACTGTGACTATGCATCCTGCAAAATGTAAACTGGTACAGCCTTTCTAGAGGCTGTATCAGAAATTTCTATCTGTATCAGAGTTGAAATTTTAAGTACTAATTGACACAGATTTTCAATTTCTAGAAATTCATCCTATGGAAATAATCAAGAAGTGTTATTCTTGATTTTCTAATATTGCTTTACTTCCTTTCATCTGACATATTTATTTACTGTTTTTCCTCCCTACACTAGCAAATAAGCTTATTGAGAGCAAGGACCTAAACAATACAGTACTTGGTATATATCAAGCATGTAATAAACATTGGTTAAGAGAATGTGCACATTTTTATCTAAACAAATGTTCAAAACTATATGGGTTTTGTCAGCAAAAACTTGGGAAAAACTCCAATTTCCAACACCACCAGGATTAGTTAAAACACTGATCAACATGGACAACTACAGATCCATTAGAAACTAGTCGGCCGGGCGCGGTGGCTCACGCCTGTAATCCCAGCACTTTGGGAGTCCAAGGTGGGCGGATCACAAGGCCGGGAGATCGAGACCATCCTGGCTAACATGGTGAAACCCCGTCTCTACTAAAAAATACAAAAAATTAGCCGGGCGTCGTGGCAGAAGCCTGCAGTCCCAGCTACTCGGGAGGCTGAGGCAGGAGACTGGCGTGAGCCTGGGAGGCGGAGCTTGCAGTGAGCCGAGATCGTGCCACTGCACTCCAACCTGGGCAACAGAGCGAGACTCCGTCTCAAAAAAAAAAAAAAAAAAAAAAAAAAAAAAAAAAAAAAAAAAAAAAAAAAAAAAAAAAGAAACTAGTCTACAAAGAAACTCCACAAAAATAGTGTACTAGATCTTATTACATGACCTCATTCTCATTAAAAAGAAAAAAAAAAACAGAGGAAAGCTATGTGCAAAGATAAAAGACAATTAACACAGTATACATTAAGATGTTGGCCGGGCGCGGTGGCTCACGCTTGTAATCCCAGCACTTTGGGAGGCCGAGGTGGGCGGATCACGAGGTCAGGAGATTGAGACCACGGTGAAACCCCGTCTCTACTAAAAAAAAAAATACAAAAAATTAGCCGGGCGTGGTGGCGGGCGCCTGTAGTCCCAGCTACTCGGAGAGGCTGAGGCAGGAGAATGGCGTGAACCCGGGAGGCGGAGGTTGCAGTGAGCCGAGATCGCGCCACTGCACTCCAGCCTGGGCGACAGAAAAAAAAAAAAAAAAAAAAAAAAAAAAAAAAAAAAAAAAAAAAAGATGTTAACTGTGGATATCTATAAGATGATGGAATTATGGGTGACTTTTTTTCCTTATTTATGGTTTCTCGTATTTTTCAAATTTTATTTTTCTACAATGAACTAACTTTATTTTTAATAAGACAAAGAAAATCATTCAAAATAAACTAAAACCGAAACCAAACCTCTTCCTAGTTTTAGTTCAAAGGAGGAAAAGTTTACCTTCTGCTTCATCATCAGAAATCAGTTCATCATCAGAGCATATGTTGAGCACATTTACCAGCATCTCTGTGACTAAGATAAAATAATCCAAAATTTACGCAATTAATGAGGTACTTTCTCTAAAATAATGTGGATATCTAAATAAACACATGTTAAGTAAGCATAAACAAAAATTATTTATCATTATGTTAGTAAGAATAGCTATAAAAAGTAGCATAAATGTAAACTTTCAGGTTTAAAAAGAATTTGGGTAGATTACTTGCTCCAGTAAAAGTCTGGAGTCTTTGAAGATCTATTGCATAATTACTTGATTTTACTGGATTGCTGTTCAGAGCTTCTTCCCACACTGATACACATGTGAGAAAATTTTTTTCCCATTTTACAAAGTTAAGCCAACAGGCCTATGTCCAACAGGCTTAGCTAATTTGAGTAGTTGTACAAATAAAATTGTAAGGACAATAAATTCTGTTTAAATCTCTTCAGTACTGAAGAAATCTGAGGGAATGACAAGTAACTGTTACTTTAACATCTTGATCATAGTAGGTCAGCTACTTTAAATTGATATTTACAATAAGAAAACCATAATATATTAAAATTTAAGAACCAATTACATGCCATTTACAAATCTATGTAGAGGCTGGGCACTGTGGCTCACACCTGTAATCCCAGCACTTTGGGAGGCTGAGGAGGGAGGATCACTTGAGATCAGGAGTTTGAGCCCAGCCTGGCCAATATGGTGAAACCCTGTCTCTACTAAAATACAAAAATTAGCCAGGTGCAGTGGCACGTGCCTATAATCCCAGCTCCTCAGAAGGCTGAGGCAGGAGAATTGCTTGAATCTGGGAGGTGGAGGTTGTAGTTAGCCGAGATCATGCCACTGCACTCCAGGCTGGGTGACAGAGCGAGACTCCATCTCAGAAAAAAAAAAAAAAAATCTATTTAGAGAACAAACAAAATTAGAAAACATTTCTGAACCATGGAGGGGCTCATGCAAATATAAGGTGTGCTCAGTCACCAAACAACTGATGAGACATGTGCTTTAATTCTCTTACCTTTTTCCCCAACAAAAGGCAAAGACCATGTGAAAACATCCATAAAGTTTGGAAGCCAGTAGGGGTGTGGAGAACAGTTAAACTGCCTGATATTCATGACATTATTTTCGTATTTCAACACAGCAGCTAAAAAGGAAAAAAGCAAGAAAATCTGGCACAGAGGAACATGGCATGGCAAGTGGTATGCTTTGTACAGCTGTGTACCTGCTATGCAGAATTCGAGAACTTTCCATTTGTAAAGTCAGTACTTGACTAGGTAAAGGGCAGACGGAAAATTTTAAAGCCTTTTATTTAGTTCATTCTCTTAAGAGTTATTCCAAGGAACAAAGTTACCTGAACAGCTCATACAATAAAACTACAAAAGAAACTGAAACTTTGGAGTCACTGCACAGTAACTATCTCTATAAACCTCAAGATCCACATGAGGAAAATTTCCCCATAATTTCCTTTTATAGGCCAAATGGTTATAATTACAACTCTCCTTTGAAGGCAAATATCACTCATTAAATGGACACAGCCTGTTTTGCTAGTCATTAGCCAGAGTCAAAGATTGTATACACTCTCTGGGAGTTTATATATTGCAGTTATCAACTCATACTGGAAGATACGAATGGCAAACTTGGAGCATTTTACAATTAAATGTTCAAAATTAGATTAAATCATCTCTGTATTCAATATAGTGGATTTTAAAATTGCCGATTTCTCCAATACACAGCAGTATATTGCCAGCATGCTATAAATGTTTAATATTAACCGTTTAGATACTTGCACACATACTTTGATGCCAAACTGATTTTCTTTATATTTTGAAAGTCTTAAAATCCAATTCGTTAGCCTTTATCACCAGCAATGTTGTTTGCACTATTCTCTTAATTATTCTGTGGTCATACAATAAAACAGGGTGTAACAGTTCTCTAGAAATGATAGATATAGGTCATGTCCTCATTCCTGTTTCTTTGCTATAGGATAATCTAGTGTTCTTAAAATTTAAGTTATTGAATGTCTAAAATGTACACCATACATTTTTTTTTTTTTTTTTTTTTGAGACGTAGTCTCGCTCTGTCGCCCAGGCTGGAGTGCAGTGGTGCGATCTCGGCTCACTGCAAGCTCTGCCTCCTGGGTTCACGCCATTCTCCTGCCTCAGCCTCTGTGAGTAGCTGGGACTACAGGCGCCCGCCACCACGTCCGGCTAATTTTTTTTTGTATTTTTAGTAGAGACGGGGTTTCACCGTGGTCTCCATCTCCTGACCTCGTGATCCGCCCGCCTCGGCCTCCCAAAGTGCTGGGATTACAAGCGTGAGCCACCGCGCCCGGCCCACCATACATTATTAAGAAAATAAATTATAGTTTCTAGCTCTTAAAAAGCCTAACACTGGCTATGATGTACATGTCCCATTATTTTCACGTGTACGTATTTTATTTAGTTTAGGTAAATATGTCATATACCATTATTCAACAACTCCCTTAATTTCTACCCAGGAAAAAGAAGCGGGAGGTGAGTCTCAATAGTGAATGACTGGAAACAAGAGCTTATAAAATTGCTTTTGGGTGTGTTCCCAGTGGACAGAAGAAAACAAGAATAAGAATCTTTAAAAATCATGATTAAAGGTCTTTCATGTAACCAGTGGAACTAAGAAATACCTGTAGATACCAATAAGTCTAAAGAACATGAAAGAGCACTCCTAGCACTTTGGGAGGCCGAGGCGGGCGGATTGCCTGAGCTCAGGAGATCGAGACCAGCCTGGGCAACATGGTAAAACCCCGTCTCTACTAAAATACAAAAAATTAGCCAGGCGTGGCAATGTGCACCTGTAGTCCCAGCTACTCAGGAGGCTGAGGCGGGAGAATTGCTTGAACCCAGGAGGCAGAGGTTGTAGTGAGCCAAGACCGCACCACTGCACTCCAGCCTGGGCAACACAGTGAGACTCTGTCTCTGAAAAAAGAAAAAATATATGAAAGAGGCCAGGTGTGGTGGCACACACTTGTAATACCAGCACTTTGGGAGGCCAAGGCAGGAGGATTGCTTAGGCTCAGGAGTTTGAGACCAGCCTGGGCAACATAATGAGACCCTATCTCTATAAAAAATATTTAAAAATTAGCCAGGTGTGGTGGCATGCACCTGTGGTCCCAGCTAGTTGGGAGGCTGAGGTGGGAGGATCACTTGAGCCCAGAAGTCGAGGCTGCAGTGAATCAAGTTCGTGCCACTGCGCTCCAACCTAAGTGACAGAGACCAAGAGAAAGAGAGAGAGAGAGAAAGAAAGAGAGAGAGGGAGGGAGGGAGGGAAAGAAAAGAGAGAGAGAGAAAGAAAGAAAGAGAGAGAGAGAAGGAAGGGAGGAAGGAAGGAAGGAAGGAGGGAAGGAGAAAGAAAGAAAGAAAGAAGGAAAGAAAGAGAAGGACAGAGAAAGAAAAAGAAAAGAAAAAAGAAAAGAGAGAAAGAGAAGAGCAACAGTAGAAGGAAGAAGAAAAAGAATAATAGAGTTCCCTTTTTCAGAAAAGAAGGCACTTGTATGGGGAGTAATTGAGTACCCCCAGGGACTGGTTCAAATGCCACATTTTCTGCCTTTTTCCTTCTAAAATGCTTAAGAAACAACCAATGAAAATAAGACTGTTTTGAGATAAAAGTTACTAATTATGTCAAAGCTGACAGAAAACTCAGGTAGAATGAACTGTGGCTTTTACTTTTTTTTTTTATTTTTTAGAGACAGGGTCTTGCTCTGTTGCCCAGCTGGAATGCAGTGGTGTGATCACAGCTCACTGCAGCCTTGAACTACTGGACTCAAAGGATCCTACTACCTCAGCCTCCTGAGTAGCTAGGACTATAGGCATGCTCCACCTTGCCTGGCTAACTTTTAAATTTTTCTTTGTAAAGATGGGGTCACATTTTGTTGCCCAGGCTGGTCTTGAATTCTAGGCCTCAAGTGATCCTGCCCTTGGCATCCCAAAGTGCTGAGATTACAGGCATGAGCCACTGTGCCTGGCCAGGACTGTGACGTTAAAAGTTTGCTAAAGAAATAATCAAGAACAAAACCAGGTTAGATTGACACAAAAAACAAGCTAGCAGTGAGTGAGCTGTATAGTGCCTGCTGACTTAGGTGGCATGTTTCAGCTTGGCACACTGATAAATCCATTGAGCAATCAATAGATACTCTTTTTGATGAAGTTAAAAAAGAAAGTGAGAAAGGAACACCTTCATTACAAATAGGAGATCTAGGGCCACAAGAGTCCTTGAAGACATTTAACAACACCAACAGTCCACACCATTGATAAGAGAATAAATAAGAATAAAACCTAAGTTGCTAATATACTGGAAATATCAGGAAAAAGGAAATAACAAATGAACTTAGGGAGAAGCAGAGCACTGTAGGACAGATAAGGCTCAGAGAAGAATGTTAAGTTAAATGAAAACATAAGACTAGGACAGAACTTAAGTCAAAGACATGCTTTTTAAAATAGACAAGTCACTGGAGGACAAACTAAAATGACTGACCCAAATCGGATTTAAATGAGATGTGCCATTCCATAGTTTACTTTCAAATAGAGTAAATATGAATTATATTTGGCCATCTTTGAAACTTATCTCCCCAACTGCATATACAAGGTATAACTATAAAGTAATGAGACTTAAGAAACCACCAGCTACAAACACACCAGACCTTTGCATCAGATGAGTGTGGTCCTTTGATATTATCACATCAGGTACAATAACAGTAAAATCTGTATTATTATAGTAATTTATATTTTGAACAACACTTTAATATCCATTTTCCTTATTCCAACTTATCTTCAACAACCCTATATAACAGATATTTTAAAGATGAGGCTCAGAGAAGTATCTTATTAAATGTGACACACTTAAAAGTGAAGCAGGACTAGACTGACTCCTTGCTTTGTGTTCTTTTCAGCACAACTTGTTGCCTTACCATATAATTAATCCAGAGATGCTGCCATTACTCAAAACGTTTTTGGAACTCCTCTTTTGGAAGTGCCTCCAGAGCCATTGCATCAGCAACACGAGAAAAACCAGTCTCATTACCTTATAATCATACCTTGTTTCTGACCCCAAATGGTATCATCTAGCTTGATCACTCACCTTATTTATCAGTCTTGACTCCGAATGACTTTTGGCTGTCCAAAAATCAAATCCACCCTCAAAGGACGAAGATTTCCCATCATTGAGGATAATCAAAAGAATGTGTCGCAGACTCTGAAGGCAATGCCAAAAGAGGAGTTCCAAAAATGTTTTTGAACAAGGACAGCATTGTTGGAATAGGTGTGTAGCCTCCCAAGGTAACTACTTTGAAGGGACAATACTCATTTGGATATGTTTGTTCTGGCATGTTTATTTTCAAAGTCCTATTAATTTATAGTCATACTTTATAAACAACAAAATAGTTACAGAAATAGGAAGTTTTTAGTAGGACCACTGCCTTGATAGAAAACATAAACTATTAATCATAAAAGTTTTAAATTAAAAAAAAGACTTTAACAGGATAAAGTCTTAGAAGTAAAATTTCTGGAACAAAAGGCATGTATATACCCATTCTCCTTTTTTCATATGGGAAACTGAAGATTAGAAAGATAATGTGACTCACCCAAAGTCACAGTATTCGTTTCTGGCAGGGCTCAAACTAAAAATGAAGTTTTTTTTTTTTTTTTGACTTTGTACACTAGGTCACTCTACCTAGACCATATCTCAAGAAAAACAAAAATAGCTTAATAATTCACAAAGATTAAAATACCAGTGGTGACTTTGAGATACTGTTATAAACACATTAAATTCACCAAAACCAATAATTTATGCTAACTATTCTGACATGAGCCTGAAGCAATTTATTCTTCTTATACTTTGATTCTGTAGTATCAATCTGACCTATTATGATCATTATTTATACTCACAAAGAAGCCAGTAATACTTAGGAGATAAAGACCAAGCAGCAGCATAAATTCTGAATTTCTTGGCCTTTGTTTCAACTAAGACCCCTTTTTTTCTTATTTAAAATTTATATTTTAAAATGACACAAACACACATACATACATACAATTAAACCAGAGCTCACGTTTACTAATAAATTCAAACTCAAATATTGCTGGACTCCTTTACCTTTATTGTTATAGACATCTAGGTAATTGGGGGCAGAGAAAATTGTAATAAGTGATGGAAAGCCTGTTGCTTGACTCTTCCTGTACATTCGATACCTGAAAAAGAGATGAAAGTCCATCTGTCTTCATATTAAATGCAAAGGCTCTGCAGTGATATTTGGTACAATTTTAATGTAACTTACCCAGCATCTTGGGCTTCATGGGCTCTGATAATTGATAGTAAATTATTGTTCTGCAAAAATTCACAAACTGCAGGGTAACTGGAAAAGAAAATTAGAAAACATAAATCCAGAATTAAAACAATTTTTTTTAACAGGAAGATGGGGAAGTCAACATGATATTAGCTGATTTTGTTTCAAAATTACAAGTATTACACACTACTGAAATTTTATGAATAGCTTAGTACTCATCATTCTGTTTCTCTATTTCACTAATATACCTCACTACAGATCAAACATGAAAACAATAGATAATCCTACAATAGAAACAGCTCCTCCATCCCATCTTTTAATTTTTTTGTCTTAATCCATAATATAACACCAAAACTTTTATCAATGTCTTGATATTACAAAGTACAACAGTAGTGTGTGTGTGTGTGTGTGTGTGTGTGTGTGTGTATAGTAGGTGCTAAAAATTCAACACATACTTTTCTTCAATTGTCAAATTGTTAGAGAAATAAAAGAATATCCTTACAGCTTCACAGGTAATATCAACACCAAGATAATATTATGCAGGAATATATATATATATGTATATGTATATATATATATATACATATATATATATTTATTTTTGAGACAGAGTCTTGCTCTGTCGCCCAGGCTGGAGTGCAGTGGCGCAATATCGGCTCACTGCAAGCTTATGCAGGAATATTTTAGGAGTAGATGTAAATATTTTAGCCAACCATATTCTAAAAAAAGATATAATATTCTCATATACTCCTAAAATATTCTTTTCATACTATTACCTCTCTGAATGACAAATACCTGATAGGAAGAACTGGAGTATACAAAATTAACCTGGAATTACTTAGACATTAATTATTTAGTTTATTTTTAAAATCTTTGTTTCTCATTATGCTCATTAGAAAAAATTTACTTTTAAAGTAGGTTGTAGGTGACGTCAGCAAGATAGCAAAAGAGAACGTCTCCAGCCCTGGTCCTCCTACAGAAACAATAGTTTGGAAGCCATCCATGGCCATAAGTGCCATTGTGAGAACCTTCGGATTGAGGTAGGTGGTTATGAAACCTTGGTGGAGCCCAAGACTAGGAAGGGCTGCTTTGAGAAGGTAGACCCACTGACCTTTCAGCTATAGACCCAGAATCAGCCCGTCCCTTGTAAACCTGGCTCCAGTCCCACCTGTGTGCAGTCCTACCACCAGCTTCATCTATCCTGGGAAGGAACCATGTCTATTGATGTCCCTAGTAACAGATCCACCAACCAGACCCAACTGCAGACTCAAAGCAGCACTCTGACCTGGCTCCAGCCCTGCTCTAATGTGGCCAAGAGGAAGTCCTGCCTTAACAGGGACCTTGTGGAAATCATGCCTGTCCATTCCTCTGGTAAAAGGGCTGCTGATTGGACCCAAACATAAACCCAAACCAGCCTGTGACCCGGCTTGGGTCCCACCCTATTGAGTTCCAGAGACAGCTCTCCCCATCCATGGGACATACTTGTCCATGCCCCTAGTGGTAGGCCCACTGACTGTGAACCCTAGTGTAGCTCCATAATCTAGCTTCAGCCCTGCTTAATCACAATACCACAGGCAATCTCATCAACCCAAGGACTCAACAGGAGAAGGTATTTACTTGACGAACTAGTCCATACTGGAAGGCCCCTGCTCCTTCAAATGCACAGACTCCATTGCAAGGCTATATGAATTATAAAGAACCAGGTAAAAATGACACCACCAAAGGAAACTAATAAAGCTCTAGTAATTGGCCCTAAATAAATAGAGATGTATGAATTGCATGACAAAGAATCCAAAATAATCATCTTAAAGAAGCTCAATGAACTACAACTAAACAAAATCAGGAAAGCAATAAATGAATAAAGAGAGATGTTTAATAAAGAAACAGAAACCATAAAAAAGAAGAAAATAGAAATCCTGGAGCTGAAGAATACAATGACTCAACTGAAAAGCTCAAGAGACAGCTTCAACAGCAGACTCAGGCAGAAGAAAAGAACTGGCAAACTTAAAAGATAGGTCATTTGAAATGATACCATTACAGGGACAAAAAGAAAAAAGAATAAAAAAGAATGTGGAAAGTATACAGGACTTATGGGACAACATCAAGTGAAAATAATACAGGCATATGGGAGTTAAGGAGAAGAAAAAGGGGCAGAAAGCTTATTTTTAAAAACTAAAGGCTAACAGTTTAACAAATCTGGGGAGGAAAATCGACATTTCAATTCATGAAGCCCAAAGGTCTCCAAATAAGTTAAACACCGAGACGCATTATAATTAAGTTGTTAAAACTCAAAAAGAAAAAATCTGAAAGCAGCAAGAGAAAATCTGCTTGTCACGTAACATACAAGGAAGCTTCTATAAGACTATCAGTGAATTTCTCAGCTGAAACCTTGCAGGCCAGGAAAGCGGGAGATAATATATTCAAAGATGCACCTGGCCGTGGTGGCTCGTGCCTGTAATCCCAGCACTCTGGGAGGCTGAGGAAGGCAGATCACTTGATTCCAGGAGTTAGAGACCAGCCTGGCCAACATGGTGAAACCCCATCTCTACTAAACATATAAAAAATTAGCCAGGTGTGGTGGTGTGTGCCTGTAGTCCCAGCTAGTCAGGAGGCTGAGGTAGGAGAATCACTTGAACCCGGGAGGCAGAGGCTGCAGTGAGCCAAGATCACACCACTGCACTCCAGCCTA
Organism: Hylobates moloch; assembly: GCF_009828535.3. Taxonomy (NCBI): domain Eukaryota; kingdom Metazoa; phylum Chordata; class Mammalia; order Primates; family Hylobatidae; genus Hylobates; species Hylobates moloch. Next base: position 27,350,123 of record NW_026652297.1, on the reverse strand, counting down.
GGTGACAGAGCAAGACCCTGTCTCAAAAATAGAGTAAAACCTGAGATTAATTACATTAGGTGCGTGAACGGGGAGTAAAGTGTAGAGTTTGTATAAGTCATTGAAGGTAATTTCTTCTGAGCATAAGACAGACTGCTATAACTATAAAATGTGTGATGCAAACCCTATGAATAAAAAAGCACAATAGATACACAAAAGATAAAAAGAACCAAAATACCCTACTACAAAAATAAAAATCAAATCACAAAGAGAAAAAGAGAGGAATAGTAGAACCATAAAACAGAAAGCAACCAACAAAATGGTAATAGTAAGTCCTTACCTATCAATCATTACTTTAACTCCCAAATCAAAAGATATAGTACGAGTGAATGGATGAAAACAAGACCCAACTACATGCTGTCTACAAAAGACTCACTTTAGATTTAAAGACACACATAAGCTGAAAGTAAAAGGGTAGAGAAAGGTATTCCATGCAAATAGTAACCAAAAGAGAACATGAGTGGCTAAACTTTTATCAGACAAAATAGACTTTAAGTCAGAAATCATCACAAGAGGGAACAAAAGTCATTATATAATGATAAAAGGGTCAATACAACAGAAAGATATAACAATTATAAACATATATGTACCCAATATCAAAGCACCTAAATATATAAAGCAACAACAGATCTGAAGGCAAACATTGACAGTAATAAAATAATAGCAAGTAGGACGGGCATGGTGGCTCACACCTGTAATCCCAGCACTTTGGGGGGCCGAGGTGGGTGGATCACCTGAGGTCAGGAGTTCAAGACCAGCCTGGCCAACATGGTGAAACTCTGTCTCTAGTAAAAACACAAAAATTAGCTGGGCATGATGGTGCATGCCTGTAATCCCAGCTACTTGGGAGGCTGAGGCAGGAGAATTGCTTGAACCCAGGAAGCGGAGGTTGCAGTGAGCCGAGGTCACGCCACTATACTCCAGCCTGGGCGACAGAGCGAGACTCTGTCTCAAAATAGTAATAATAATAGCAAGTAACTTCAATACATCATTCTCTGTAATGGATAAATCATCCAGTCAGAAATCAATAAGCAAAAAACAGAACTGAACAACACTATGGACCCAATGGACCTAATACGCATATACAAAACCTTTTGCCAAATAACAGAAGAATAGAATTCTTCCCAAGTGTAGACAGAATATTTTTTAGGCTATATGATCACAAAGAAGTATCAACAAACTTAAGAAGATGTAAATCGTCCTGAGTATCTTTTCCCACCACAATGGAATGAAACTAGAAATCAGTAACTTAAGAAAACAGGAAAATTCACAAATACGTAGAAACTACACACCACACTTTTGAACAACTATTGTGTCAAAGAGGAAATCAAAAAGGAATTTTAAAATTATCTCTAGATAGATCAGGATTTCGAGACCAGCCTAAGCAACACCACAAGACCTCGTCTCCTCTAAAAATTTTAAAAACAATTAGCTGGGCATGGTGGTACATCCTGTAGTCCCAGCTACTCAGGAGGCTGAGGCAGGAGGATTGCTTGAGCCCAGGAGTTCAAGGTTGCACTGAGGTATCATTGTGCCACTGCATTGAGCCTGGGTGACAGAGCAAAACATCCTATCTAAAAAAAAAAAAAAAAAAAACCTCAAGATAAATGAAAACAAAAATATACATATCAAAATATATGGGATGCAGCAAAAGCAGTACTTACAGGAAAGTTTATAGTAATAAATGCCGATTAAAAAAACGAAAAAGATCTGAATTAAACAACCTTATTTTACACTTCAAGAAACTAGAAAAAGGAGAATCAAATAAGCCCAAAGTTAGCAGAAAAAAGGAAAGTTTAGGGCAGAAATGAATCAAACAGAGAATAGAAAAACAACAGAAAAAAGTCAACAAAACTAAGAGTTGGTTTTTGAAAAACTAAACAAAATTGACAGGCTGGGCGCGGTGGCTCACGCTTGTAATCCCAGCACTTTGGGAGGCCGAGGCGGGTGGATCATGAGGTCAGGAAATCGAGACCACTGTGAAACCCTATCTCTACTAAAAATACAAAAAATTAGCTGGGCGTGGTGGCGGGCGCCTGTAGTCTCAGCTACTCGGAGAGGCTGAGGCAGGAGAATGGCGTGAACCCGGGAGGCGGAGCTTGCAGTGAGCTGAGATTGCGCCACTGCACTCCAGCCTGGGCGACAGAGCAAGACTCCGTCTCAAAAAAAAAAAAAAATTGACAAACCCTTAGCAAGACTAAGAAAAAAAGAGATACTTAAATAAATAAAACAAAAAATGAAAGAGGAGACATTACAACAGATGCCTCAGAAATAAAAGGGATCATAAGGGACTATTACGAATAATCACACACCAAAACACTGGAAAACCTAGAAGAAATGGATAGAGTCCTGGAAATATACAACCTGCCAAAACTGAATCAAGAAGAAACAGAAAGCCCAAACAGACCAATAGCGAATATGGAGATTGAATCAGTAATCAAACAGTTCTCAACAAAGAAAAGCACAGGACCAAATGGTTTCATGGGTGAATTCTATTAATCATTAAAAAAAGAATTAATACCAATCTTTCTTAAACCTTCCAAAAAATAGAAGAATTCTTCCAAACTCACATTATGAGGCCAGCATCACTCTGATACCAAAGCCAAAGACACCAGAAGAAAGAAAAGTACAGGTGAGTATCTCTGATGAACACAGATTTTTAAATCCTCAATAAAACACTAGAAAGCCAAACTCAACAACACACTAAAAGGATTATATACTGTGGCTAAATGGGATTTATCCCTGGGATAAAAGAAGGCAGAGTATCACTTTGTTCAGCCTCAGCTGGGAACATCCGTCCTGGGTGAGTCACATTTTTTATCTCATTATTCCCAATAGCTACATTCTATAATGTTGCTGCAAAAACAGAATTAGCAAATAATGAAACACTACTGCTAAGGGAAATACAGGGTAAAGTTCCTGTGAGCCTCCAGTCATAACATTTTCACCCACCAATTAATATATAACCTTGTTTCAGATGTGTTTCTGTGTAACAATACTTCAGGTCATTTACACTGTTGATTCATTAACATTGAACTCATGGCCAAAACCACCATAACTTATGCCTAAACAAAGCTTATATCTAACACTTGCATATTTTCTCTGTAAGACACACCACAGCCTTCTTGTGCTTAGGGACCCTAGACAGCAGCACTTCAGCACTACATTTGGTGGCCATTCTAAATAGTGAAATCACTCATGAAAAGCACAAAAACATAAAACATGTTTCACTAAACAGAACTCAAAAGAATGCCTGTTTACAATATGAGGGCTGCAAAAAGAAGGTAGGGCATCATTTTGTTCAACCTCAGCTAGGAACATGTGAGTGAGGCGGCTCAAACTTTTTGTTGCACTGCACACTGCATTCCCATGAATGATTATGAAACCTCCGTAAGTACTGATTTGGGTGTTACAAATATATCTTAGTAAGTGGGGGAATTCACAAATATGAAACCCACAAGTAATGAGAATCAACTATATATCCACAGGATTAAGTTTTAGAAGTAGAATTTCTGGATCAAAGGCCATGTACAAATGCCTTTGAGAGATATTGCCAAGTTGATGTCCACAGAAATTATACCAATTTCTATTCTGACAACAATGAATATGTATTATGCTCTTTATTTTAAGCAATGTAAAAAGAAATAAAAGTTAAATGATTTCATCACATTAGTCACTGGAAAAGTTGGCATGGAGGAATGAAAAATGGTTGTTGGCTGGGTGGGGCCTGTAATCCCAGCACTTTGGGAGGCCAAGTAGGGAGGGTCACTTGAGTCTAGGACTTCAAGACCAGCCTGGGCAAAACAGCCAAGACCTTGTCTCTACAGAAAATTAAAAAAGCAGCTGGGCATGGTGGCACATGCCCATAGTTCCAGCTACTCAGGAGGCTGAGGCAAGAGGACTGCTTGAGTCCAGAAGGTTGAGGCTGTAGTGAGCTGTGATGGTGCCACCGCACTCCAGCCCGGGTAACAGAGAGAGACCTTGTCTCAAAAAAAAAAAATTTAAAAAAAAAAAGAAGAAGAAAGAAAAAAAGACTCTTTACTATCCATCTGACAAGGGATTAATAACCAGAATATGTAAGGAGCTCAAACAATTCAATAGGAAAAATCCAATAATCCAATTTAAAAATGAGCAAAATATCTGAATAGACATTTCTTAAAAGGAGACATAAAATGGCAAACAGGTATATGAAAAGGTATTCAATATCACTGATCATCAGAGAAATGCAAATCAAAACTACAATGAGATATCATCTCACCCAGTTAAAATGACTTTTATCCAAAAGACAGGCAATGATAAATGCTGGTGAGGATGTAGAGAAAAGGGAACCCTCATACCCTATTGGTGGGAATGTTTAGTACACTACTATGGAGAACAGTTTGGAGGTTCCTCAAAAAACTAAAAACAGAAGTACCATGTAATTCAGCAATCACACTACTATGTATGTATATAAAAGAAAGGAAATCAGTATATCGAAGAGACATCTGCACTTCCATGCTTATTGCAGCACTGTTCACAATGGCCAAGATTTGGAAGCAACCTGAGTGTCTATTAACAGATGAAAGGACCAAGAAAATGTGGTACATATACACAATGGAATATTATTCAGCCATAGAAAAGAATGAGATCCTGTCATTCGCAACAACATGAATGGAACTGGAGGTCATTATGTTAAGTGAAATAGGCCAGGCACAGGAAGACAAACTTTACATGTTCTCACTTATTTGTAGGAGCTAAAAATTAAAACAATTGAACTCATGGAGATGAGAGTAGAATGATGGTTACCAGAGGCTGGGAAGGGTAGTAAGAGGGGAAATGGAATAGTTAATAGGTAGAAAAAAACAGTCAGAAAGAATGAATAGGACCTAGTATTTGATACTGTGAGATTTAAACAACGGGGTGACTATAGTGAATAATAATTTAATTGTACATTTTAAAATAACTAGAAGAGGCCGGCCACAGTGGCTCACGCCTGTAATCCCAGCACTTTGGGAGGCTGATGTGGGTGGATCACTTGAGGTTAGGAGTTCCAAACTAGCCTGGCCAACATGGTGAAACCCCATCTCTAAAAATCACAAAAATTAGCCAGGCATGGTGGTGGGTGCCTGTAATCCCAGTACTCGGGAGGCTGAGGCAGGAGAACTGCTTGAACCTGGGAAGTGGAGGATGTGGTGAGCTGAGATCACACCAGCCTGGGCGATCGAGCAAGACTCCATCTCAAAAAAGAAAAAAAAAAAAGGTGGAAAAAAAACAACAAAAAATAAAATAACTAAAAGAGTATATAACCGGATTGTTTGTAACACAAAGGATAAATGCTTGAGGTGATGGATACCTCATTTACCTTGATGTGATTATTATACGTTGTATGACTGTATCAAAATATCTCATATAACCCATAAATATATATACCTACTATGTACCCACAAAAATTTAAAAAAAATTTTTTTTAAAGAAAAAAGGTTGTTTAGAAGAATGCTAAAAGTAATGGCAAAATCAAAGTTTCATGTGTGTCTGCATGTGTGTATTCTAATGAACACATTATCTTATCCAATTAACAGAGATTTTTAGGGAAATAAATACATGTATTATTTGCCACAATAAAATACTGGGATTAAAAATAATTTAGATTTCCAACTTCTCTATGTCTTCCTTTTTTTTTTTTTTTTTTTTTTTGAGACAGAGTCTTGCTCTGTTGCACAGGCTGGAGTGTAGTGGCACAATCTTGGCTCACCGCAACCTACACCTCCCAGGTTCAAGTGATTCTCTTGCCTCAGTCTCCCAATTAGCTGGGATTACAGGCGTGTTGCCACCACATCTGGCTCATTTTTGTATTTTTAGTAGAGATGGGGTTTTGACATGTTGGCCAGGCTGGTCTCGAACTCCTGGCCTCAAGTGATCTGCCCGCCTAGGCACCCCAAAGAGCTGGGATTATAGGCGTGAGCCACCACGCCCTGCCTGTCTTCCTATTTTTGAGTGTCTAATCATAATGAAAGCTCCTGTGAAATTTAAAACAACAGCCAACTTCCAGGAAATGTACTGGGCTTAGTTCACAATGTCCTGTTCTTTTTATATCTTAGTCTATACTAGTGGTTACAAAAGTTGGAGAGCTTTTGAAAATACAATAGGATTCCTCTCAGACCTAGTATATCAGAATCTCTGGGGAAAGAGCCAAGAAAGCTTTAATTTTTTAAAAAAAGTGTATAGATAATGTTTAGGAACAAATAGTCTAGATCACTTAGAGTCAGACAAAAATATCAGAGCACTGCAGGATGTCCAATCTTGTTTGGTGTATTACACTTCTTAAGGCATAATACCTAAGAAAATATAAAAAGCCAAACAAACAAGTTTCTTGCCTCCTATTAATCGAAAAATTAAACAGGAGTGCTTATACTACACAGATCTGAAATATAAAATGCTGAAAAATACTCTGATGAAATGAATTACAGTTTCCTTTCATAATTTTCGACCTCAAGGACTAGCTTACCTGTAGAAATAAGAGCACCCTCGGACAGTGTTGTGGGTATAGTGCTCCAAGGTCTTCTCATTGCCATAATCCTCTGAGGGATCAGACCAAAGCAGGTCACACACAGGTCCAAAGGCGGGAGGTTCCGTAAACCTGTCTAACTAGAAGACACACAAAAGCCAAAAGAAAAAAATCAGGAGGAGAGCAAAAGGCTTCTTGGAAACTAGTATGTGTCAAAGAAAAACCCCTTTCACCCACAAGAATGTATTAGGAGAGAAGCCAGTGTGCCCCTAAAGGATTTTCCTGCAAGAAAAGGAACACTTAACAATTTTAGACACATAATTTTTATTATTTTTCTGCAATAATTTTTTTTTTTTTGAGACGGAGTTTCGCTCTTATTGCCCAGGCTGGAGTGCAATGGCATGATCTCGGCTCACTGCAAACTCTGCCTCCCAGGTTCAAGCGATTCTCCAGCCTCACCCTCCCTAGTACCTGGGATTACAGGCATGTGCCACCACACCTGGCTAATTTTGTATTTTTAGTAGAGACGGGGTTTCTCCATGTTGGTCAGGCTGGTCTCCAACTCCTGACCTCAGGTGATCCGCCCTCCTCAGCCTCCCAAAGTGCTGGGATTACAGGCATGAGCCACCACGCCAGGCCTGCAATAAATTTTTATAAACATCCCTGTCATCTAACCATACTGTAGTAAAGGACCCTCTTACATCCTAATCGTAAAGCAGCACTAATTTAATTCAAATGTGAAATCAACCACTATAGAGATATACTATTTTAGAAAGACTATGACTATATAAAATTAATTTTAATTGTCTAGGTGAGCCAATGTTACCATGAGAGCAGAAATGTTTCACAATGGTTCTGTTCATTGCAAACCTCATTCCAGTGGAGATTTCTTTATTTTAAAGAATGCTAATTTTGTAAGGGTGTTTATCCTTTCCAGTCTATGCAGTTGAGGTATTTCAATACGAGTTATTAACTTAAGCCTTTAGTCACTGCTGCTTTAGTTCAAAGCATAAAAACCAAGAGAAAACAAGTAATAGAATAGCTGAATGCCAAGAAGAGAATTTCTACTGCGTGAAAGAGCTTTTTATTGATACAATTGATTCAGAATTATAAAATTCATATTTTACTATGTAAAAGAGAAATGCTGGTTATTTAAAAGACAGTAAGGCAAGAGAAAAGCCAGTACGTATAGCTACACCCTCTTACCCTGAGGAGACTTTCTTCAGAGAAAATAGTTTTATAAACAGAAAAATCTTTAGTCTCAGTACCTATAAGAGAGGATGAGTATCCACCACTTTGATTAAAAAAGAGAGAGACAGGTAGAAGAATTCAAAGGTAGAGAAGATAAGAGGACCATGTACAATTAAAAATTGGTCATCTTTTTCCATAATGAAGATACAGAATCTTGGAAATAATAATCACCAAGGAAGGCAAGGAAAACAATGAAACTGTATCATCTAAAATGTCAAAGCCAATGCATTTCGGAGCTGGCAGTGTCCTCAGACCATCCCTTCCAACTTCCTCATTTCATAGAGAAGAAATGTGACTAAGAGGTTCAATAACTTGGTCAAGGTTACACAATTAATGGCAGGACTGTGATTAGAACCCTGGTTTCCTTCCTTTTGCACTGTGATATAATTCAAAGTTTCAGGACTATACTATAAGAATGTTAGCTTTCTCGTTGGTAAAAACATAGAGCTCATAAAAAATTTTAATTCCTTCCTTCCTTCTTTTTCCTTCTTTCCTTCTCTCCTTCCTTCCTTCCTTCCTTTCTTCCTTCCTTCCTTCTTTTCTTCCCTCTGTGCCCCACGCTGGAGTACACTCAGCTCGCTGCAGACCCCCTGCGTCCGACTCCCGTGATTCTCCTGCCCTGGCCTAAGGGCTACCTGGGATTGCCTGCGCGCGCCACCACCCCTCCCTGGTTTTTCTCCTTTGGCTGGAGGCGCGGTTTCGCCATGTCGGCCAGGCTGGTCTCCAGCTCCTGACCTCCGGTGGTCTGCCCGCCTTGGCCTCTAGAGGTGCTGGGACTGCAGACGGAGGCTCGCTCACTCGGTGCTCGGTGTTGCCCGGGCTGCAGTGTGGTGGCGTGGTCTTGGCTCGCTGCAGCCTCCGCCTCCCAGCCGCCTGCCTTGGCCTCTCAGGGTGCTGGGATTGCAACCTCTGCCCGGCCGCCCCCCCCTTCCCACCGTCTGGGAGGTGGGGAGCGTCTCTGCCTGGCCGCCCATCGTCTGGGTTATGAGGAGCTCCTCTGCCCGGCCGCCCCGTCTGGGAGGTGAGGAGCGCCTCTGCCCAGCCGCCACCCCGTCTAGGAAGTGAGGAACGTCTCTGCCTGGCCGCCCATCGTCTAGGATGTGAGGAGCGACGCTGCCCGGCCGCCACCCTGTCTGGGAAGTGAGGGGCGCATCTGACCGGCCGCCCCGTCTGGGAAGTGAGGAGCGCCTCTGCCCGGCCGCCCCGTCTGGGAAGAAGTGAGGAGCGCCTCTGCCCGGCCGCCCCGTCTGGGAAGTGAGGAGCGCCTCTGCCCGGCCGCCCCGTCTGGGAAGTGAGGAGCGCCTCTGCCAGGCCACCCATTGTCTGGGATGTGAGGGGCGCCTCTGCCCGGCCGCCCCGTCCAGGAAGTGAGGAGCCCCTCTGCCCGGCCGCCACCCCGTCTAGGAAGTGAGGAGCGTCTCTGCCCGGCCGCCCCGTCTGGGAATTGAGGAGCACCTCTGCCTGGCCACCCCGTCTGGGATGTGCGGAGCGCCTCTGCCCAGCTGCCCCGTCTGGGAGGTCTACCACAGAGGCCAGAAGCAATGTGGGGGCTGGACGTGGTGGCTCACGCCTGTAGTCCCAGTACTCTGGGAGGCCGAGGCGGGTTGATCACTTGAGGCTAGGAGTTCGAGACCAGCCTGGCCAACATGGCGAAACATATGAAAAATACAACTGACAAACCAACCAACCAACCAAGCGACAACAAAACAGGTCTACCCTGGAGTCATACTCTAATTTTTTCTATTTTCCTCCTTTTCTGATCCTTTGTCCCATTTTCTTTTTCTTCCTCTTCCTTCTCCTTCTTCTTTGTCAAATAGAGGATTGAGTTACTCATTGATCCATACAAAGTCCCTCTTTCATTTATTTTCTTTAATTCCCACCCCCCATTTCTATTCCCCGTCTTCCCATGTGCAACCTTCCTAATATGTTTGATATGCATCTTTTTGTTTGTATGTACTTTTAGAAAATGTTTATTGTTTTGTGTGCAAAAAAATTAAAAAAAAAAGAAGTATCATATGACTGTAAAATTCTACTCCTAGCTATCTATTCCAAGAGAAATAAAAACATATCTATGCAAAAAGCAAAAAAAAAAAAAAATTATAATTTGTGGTAGATACATATCAAAATGTTAACAGTAGTTACAGTGATGAAATCAGAGGTAACTTCCCTTTTCTTACTTTTCATTATCTATATTTGAAAGATTTCAGCTAAAAATATATTGGTTGACTGCAATAAGAAACAAATTTTAGGCCGGGCAAGGTGGCTCACACCTGTAATCTCAGCACTTTGGGAGGCCAAAGTGGGCAGATAGTTGAGGTCAGGAGTTCAAGACCAGCCTGGCCAACAGGGTGAAACCCCGTCTCTACTAAAAATACAAAAATTAGCCAAGTGTGGTGGTGTGCACCTGTATCTAGCTACTCAGGAAGCTGAACCAGGGAGGCGGAGGTTGCAGTGAGCTGAGATAGCACCACTGTACTTCAGTCTGGGTGAAAGAGAGAGACTCCATCTCAAAGCAAACAACAACAACAAAAAAACCCAACACATTTTAAAAATATACCCTATGAGAATAATAAAAGATTACTTACTTTCCTAATGTCATCTAAAGAAGTAATTTCAGGTGACATTCCTCCATGTACACAGAGAAACTGCTGGTTTAAGAGGGCAGCAAGAGGAAGACAGTCAAATGTCTCCATACAGGCATCATATACCTGTTCCGAATATTTGATTCGACCTAACAAAAAAGGAAAACCAGTCAATGGAAGAACTAAAATGTATCACATTTGAAAAAGAATATAGGCCAGGAGAATATGAAGCTACTTTAGAGCCATTTATTTTATATAATTTGAAAGCACAATTATCTTTGTAAAGATACTTTTGAAAAGTTGTGGATAATAGGTTAACAATACCTCTCTCCTCTTAAAGACAAGTGTGACCTTGGATTAACTTTCCAGCTCTGTTGCTTGGAAACGTGATAAGGTGACTGTCCACTGTTATTAGGCAACTGGCTTGTGGTAAAAATTACCCAGTTACCTGGTGGGAAGCTATAGCTTTGGGCTCCTCTGAAGATAGTTTTACAACACACATTGACGCTTTTGATGCACGAGGCTTCTCTACCAGGATGGCTCCCTAATCTTCCCACTGTGGATATTTCCTTGTACCTGAGATGGTGAGAAGATGGGATGGGGCAAGAGAGATGGAAAGCTGCTGGACTGCAGTATGCACTCCTGTGAGGACCACTCCACTGAAAAGGAACGCCCAGTGCTGCCCTTCCTGACCTATATCCTTCTAAGTATATGGATGACAACTAGGGTCCATGGTAGTCTTGTGAGTCTGAATATTTTATTGGGTCTTAAAGATCTCTTAGGGTGTTGAAGATATATAAGTGGAAACTGGAGTCTTAAGAGACATCAATAAAATGTCAATAATGTTTTTGCTCATGATTTTTAAGGTCTGTAAACAAATGTCTTGATTCTATTTTCTCTAAAAACATTTGGCTTAAGCTGGTGTGGTAGCTTATGCCTGTAATCCCAATGTTTTGGAAGGCTGTGGTGGGGGGATCGTTTGAGGTCAGGAGTTTGAGACCAGCCTGGGCAACACAGTGATGCCTCATTTTTTTTTTTTTTTTTTTTTTGAGACGGAGTCTCATTCTGTCCCCCAGGCTGGAGTGCAGTAGCGGGATCTTAGCTCACTGCACCTCCGCCTCCCGGGTTCTTGCGATTCTTCTGCCTCAGCCTCCCGAGTAGCTAGGACTGCAGGCACAAGCCACCATGCCCGGCTAATTTTTGTATTTTTAGTAGAGACGGGGTTTCACCATGTTGGCCAGGCTGGTCTCGAACTCCTGACCTTGTGATCCGCCTGCCTTGGCCTCCCAAAGTGCTGGGATTACAGGCGTGAGGCACTGCGCCCGGCCAAGGCCTCGTTTTTACAGAAAATTAAAAAACAAAATTAGCTGGCTGTGGTGGCACACACCTGCTGTCCAAGCTACTTGGGAGGCTGAGGTGGGAGGATAGATTGAGCCCAGGAGTTTGAGGCTGCAGTGAGCTACAATAGTGCCACTGCACTCCAGCCTGAGCAACAGAGTGATACTCTGTCTCTAAACAATAAAAAATAAATGTTTGGCTTAATAAATTATATTTTGATGTGATTGTCAACTTGGGGCTGCAGAATAAGGAAATACATCAGTGGGTGGAAGGAGGAGTCTCTACAAATCTCTGGAAAGGAAAAGTCATGAAATAATAGGTGGGAAACTGGAAAATGGGCATTTAAAGAGAAAAATGAACATTTTCTTCTTCCTTGGCCTTGGTTTCAAAAAGTCAAGCTGTGCTCAGGGATGTGTGCGGGTAGAGAAGACCAGAAGTATAGTCAGGCGGCCCTGCAGAACCGTGAGCTCCTTCTCCTCTTCTAGGATTCTGGAAGATGAGGTGGCCTACAGGACCGAGAGAATAAAGCTGTATCGAGTGAGTCAGACTATCTAGTTGGTCATTATTTCTGTGTTTATTTCCTTTTTGTGATCTCTAAGCCTTTAGAAAGACATATTTAAGGATCAGAGCCTGGTCCTGGCAAGGCTTTGGGGAATAAAGTGAAGAATGATGGGTCCAGATTTGGGCCAGACTGCAGTACTATATGGGTGGCAGGAATGATTGAGAGAGATCCCTAAGGAAGGTGTAAATGAGCAGACCATGCTTGAGGTTGTAAGGCCTTCCATCCCTAAGTGTGAAGATTTCTCTTTAACGCCAATACTGTGTGATCAGGGTTTGAGTTCATTAAGGGAGCCTGTGGGTTTCTTTGAGGTTTTCAGAACATTTTGTATTGCTGTTACAGCAGTCAGCATAATCTATTCCACAACATATGTTAACTTTATTAGGAGCTCAAAGTTAATAAGAACCATGTGTTATGCATCATTGCCTCTCCTTACAGTTACGTCCTTATACTCTGCTTTGTTTTAAATTTTGCCCATTTCAAAGTAGATCCAGCATTGGCCATAAAGTCTGTTGGAAGTAAAAAACAAACAGAAAACTCTTTAATTTATGGTCAGTGATTGACTTTTTCTCCTGAAAATCCTAGGAACCAGAGTTCCCTCTGTTGCCAGTGTCAGTAAGGAACTCCTCCATGGGAGTTCTACACTTGAATATAGGTAGGAATTTCAATTACTTATTAATTTATGCTCCATAACATCTTACATTGATAAATGCCTTTCAATCCCAAAAATGACTCAAAATAATTCCTTAGCCTACTTCCAAAAAAGAATGCCAAGTCTGGGCAAGTAATGAAGTGTATTGTCATTTTGTAAATTAAAACAGGAGGTCAAAAATTAAGCAAAAAGAAGTTCATGTTATATTAATATGTGAATAAAATAGGCTATGAAAGGTTACCATCTTTATTTTTTCGAAGTATATGAATTGCATATATAATTACCAATATTTAATTTTCTGAGGGGTTAGATTGACAATGGTATCTATATTTTTCTTAGTTTAGCTGTTCTTTCCTTTTTATGATGAATATGTAATCTTTATATAATAACATTTATTATTATACTACCTTTTAAAAAAATTTTTTTAGAGACAGGATCTTACTGTTGCCTAGGCTGGAGTGCAGTAGTACAATTGTAGCTCACTGTAACCTCAAGCTCCTAGGTTCAAGTGGTCCTCCTGCCTAATCTTCTAAGTAGCTGGGACTACAGGCGCACATCACCACATCCAGCTAATTTTTAAAAATTACTTGTAGAGACAGGGTCTCAATATGCTGCCCAGGTTGGTCTTCAATTCCTGGCCTCAAGCAATCCTCCTGCCTCGACCTCCCGAAGTGCTGGGATTACAGGCATGAGGTACTGCACCTGCACCTGGCCTATATTACCTTTATTATTTAAATGTATTGAAGGCTCATGATGTGTCTGTCAGTGAGTTAAGCATTTGGCATGGCATGGTGGTGAAGAGAATGGAGTCTGGAACTTGTTGCCTGATTTGACGAACCTCAGCCCCCTCCACGTACTAGCTATGGGACCTTGGATAAAAATTTTAACTCTCTGTGCCTTGGTTTCCTCATCTATGGCCATAATAATAAAAACACTCTAAATTGTAGATTCAGGGTTGCCGTGAGGATTAAATGAATTTATTTATGTAAAATATGTAGAATAATGCTGGCACTTAGTACATACTATGTTAAGTGTTAACTGATGAAAGTATTTAATACTCACAGAAACCCTAGGAAGTAGGTATTATTACTGTCTTCATTTAAAAACTGAGGAAATTAGGCTTACCTGCCCAAAGCTGCAAGCTAGTAACTGGCAGAACTGGGACTTAAACCTGTTCATGCTCTTAATGACCCTCTAATATTCCTCCTAATCATTATTTTTAAATAAGATTTTGAATAAGAGAATCTAAATAGCCAAATACATAATTCCCAGAGGTTAAATTAGCTGATTCAAGTGCTTTATTTTCAAGACAAATTTTAAGATATATCCCATAAAACAGTTATTTCTATAGTGAAGGGAAAATGCACTACAGCCATAGGATGACACTGATACAAGTTCTAACTAGTATCAATAATACAACATTAACAAAACAAAATTTTCAACAAAATTATTTGAAAGCAATTTTGAGAGTCAGCACTACTTACAAAAAATCACAATCTGGTCTAGTCACTGATGATATATTTGTTTCAATTTTTATTTGCTTTACTTATTTATTATTATTATTGTTTGAGACACGATCTCATTCTTTCACCCAGGCTGGAATGCAGTGGCATTATCATAGCTTACTACAACCTAGAACTCCTGGCCTCAAGAGATCCTCCCACCTCAGCCTCCCAACGTGCTGGGATTACAGGCGTGAGATATAGCTCAAATTTTTTATTTTTTATTTATTTTATTTTATTTATTTATTTATTTATTTATTTATTTATTTATTTATTTTGAGAGACTGGAGTGCAGTGGCGCAATCTCGGCTCCACTGCAAGCTCCGCCTTTATTTATTTATTTATTTATTTTGAGAGACTGGAGTGCAGTGGCGCAATCTCAGCTCACTGCAAGCTCCACCTCCCGGGTTCACACCATCCTCCCGCCTCAGCCTCCCGAGTAGCTGGGACTACAGGCGCCCACCACCACGCCCGGCTAATTTTTTGTATTTTTAGTAGAGACAGGGTTTCACCATGTTAGCCAGGATGGTCTCAATCTCCTGGCCTGGTGATCTGCCCACCTCGGCCTCCCAAAGTGCTGGGATTACAGGCGTGAGCCACCGTGCCTGGCCCCAACATAGCTCAAATTTTAAAAGCCACAAAAGTGTATAATGTGCCTCCTGCCCTCTCTCTGCAGGTAACCAATATTACCAGTTTCCTGGGTGTCTTTACAAGGATGTTCTATGCAAACACATGCAGATATATATGTTTCTTCTCTTTCCAAAACATCCTTTTGGTTTTTACATAAATGATAGCATATATGTCCTGTTCTTTACTTGCTTTTTGTACATAAGAACATATTTTGGCTATCATGCCACATCTTCAGATGAAGAGTGGAGTTAAGAATATGCCACCCCAAAATACACCACTCTGGCACACTGACAACTTCGAGTTAAAGGCACTTGAAAAACCACAGGTACAAGAAGATCACTCTGGCCTTCATGCTGTTTCTTCTTCTTTTTTTTTGAAACGGGGTCTTGTTACATGCCCAGGATGGTCTCAAACTCCTGGGCTCAAGCGATCTTCCCACTTTAGCCTCCCAAGTAGCTGTGATTACAGGCACATGCTATAGTGCCTGGCTCATGCTGCTTTTTAAAAGCAGGAGATGAAATTCCCATTTGAAAGATGCCCTCCCAGAACAACAGACATTGAGACTTACTTAAAAATGGAGGGTAGGAGGAGGGAGAGGATCAGAAAAAATAACTACTGGGTACTAGGCTTAGTGCCTGGGTGACAAAATAATCTGTATAGCAAACCCCTATGACACAAGTTTGCCTATATAACAAACCTGCACATGTACCCCTGAACCTAAAATAAAAGTTAAAAAAAAAAAAAGAAAAGAAAGATGCCCTCCCTGTACTAGAAGGAAAATAACATTGTTATCACCAAGGATTAATAGTTGAGACTGAATTCAAATAACTCTTATCTTCTAGCCTCCTCACATCATTTAGTTACTTTTTCACAACTTACTACTTTTTGTCCGATTCAGCATATAAGTGTTCAACTCTGAGTCTCTGGATCTTCATTTTCTTATAGCGGCTCCTATGTCATGTAGGACTTATATTAAATAAATTTATATGTTCTCTTATTAATTTATGTCAATTTAATTCTCAGGCCCAGCTAAAAAACCCTGAGAGTGAAGGTAAAATTTTGCCTCCCCTACAGGAGAGCTTTGTAATTTTTTAACATCTACCTAGTATTTCGCTTTATGGATATACCACAATCTAATTAGATCCATCTTTTGCTACTCTAAAAAATGCTGCAATGAGCAATGACAAACAATATTTGTTTATTTTTTTAAAAAATCCAGTTGTCATAACAATACTGCTTTCATTAGTAAAATTACAGGAGTTTCTGGAACTTGTCAGTAAGCTATTTAACTATACCTTTTAAAAAATGGTTCGTGGAAGGGCCGGGCACGGTGGCTTACGGTGTAATCCTAGCACTTTGGGAGGCCGAGGCAGGTGGATCACAAGGTCAGGCGTTCGAGACCAGCCTGACCAACATAGTGAAACTCTGTCTCTACTAAAAATATAAAAATTAGCCAGGCGTGGTGGTGCGCGCCTGTAATCCCAGCTACTCAGGAGGCTGAGGCAGGAGAATCACTTGAACTTGGGAGGCGGAGGTTGCAGTGAGCCGAGATTGTGCCACTGCACTCCAGCCTGGGTGACAGAGCGAGACTCTGTGTCAAAAAAAAAAAATAGGTTGGTGGACATAAGAAATTCATTTACTTTAGAATCTCTGACCCAGAGCTATGAGCTTGGACCCAGAGTATTTATGGAATAATATAAACATGAGGTTCCTTCAAAGAAAATAAATAAATAAATACATAAAAACATAAAAATAGGCTGAGCATGAGAGCTCGTGCCTGTAGTCCCAGCTACTCGAGAGGCTGAGGTGTAGGGACCACTTGAGCCTGGGAGGTTGAGGCTGTAGTAAGCTACGATTTTACCAGTGTGTTCCAACCTGGAGAACAGAGCAAGACGGGAGGGAGGGAGGGAGGGAAGGAAGGAAGGAAGGAAGGAAGGAAGGGAGGGAGGGAGGGAGGGAGGGAGGGAGTCCCAGCTATATAGGAAGGAAGGGAGGGAGGGAGGGAAGGAAGACAGGCAGGCAGGCAGGCAAGCACCATGTTTCTTGCTTTCTAAGTACGTAACAATGAAGAAATATTTTTGCAAAAACAAATGATATGTCAAAAATTAACTGTTAGGGGCTAGGCATGGCAGCTCACACCTGTAATCTCAGCACTCTAGGAGGCTACGGCGGGAGGATCATTTGGGGAGTTCAAGATCAGCCTTGGCAACGTAAGCGAGACTCAGTCTCTACAAAAAATTTAAAAATTAGCCAGGCATGGTGGCACACACCTACAGTCCCAGCTACTCGGGAGGCTGAGGCAAGAGAATCACTTAAGCCCAGGAGTTCAAAGTTGCAACGAGCTATGATTACACAATTGCACTCAAGCCTGGACAACAGAATGAAACCCTGTCTCTTAAAAAAATAAATTTTGTTTAACTGTTAGACAAAGAAAAAATAAATGTTTGAGGCGATGGATACTGAAGTTACCTGACTTGATAATAATTATACATTGTATACATATAGTAAAAATATCACATGTACCTCAAAAATACGTACAACTATTATACATCAATTTTTTAAGAAAGAAAAAAAAATTATACTTTTCCATAAAGGAATATTTTTTTAAAAATCTCTGCATTATAAAGCAATTTAAGATTGATACAAGAAAAGCCTTCACCCACCTCCCTCTTGAAAACATGAACAAGATTACAGCTGCACAATCTGGAACTAAGCCTCCCTTACTAATGATAAGATGCTAATTCTAGAAGCCACAGTGGCCACTGAAGAGAGATCAGCTTATCAGTAAAAACACCCATGCAGAGCAACACACATGCTCTCTCCTTATACAGGAATAAAATTTTAAACTTATACTTGAATTTGTGTGCTTGTTCCAAGATTTATTTACATTTCAGATGCAGCATTATAATAAAAAAGAAGGACTATCTTGGTAGATAGGAGAAAAAGAAAGCCATCAAGTTTAACTACAGTTAAATCATGTGAAAAGCAAATAAAAACCTGAGGTAAGAAATTCTGGGCAAAAGGAGATACTTAAAATGTTTCCAGGACCTATTGTTCCATCTTCTAAAAATAGTCTGTCAAAAAAATCCCTGATGTTATTATTACACGTTGCATCCCTGTATCAAAATATCTCAAGTATCCCATAAATACATACACCTACTATATACCCATAGAAATCAAAAATTAAAAAAAATTCTGATAAGACAGAAGAATAATTAAGAAAAATGTCACCTAAAAAAACCTCTGAAACTTAAAACAAAGGCAGCCATAGGCAGCTTTCTTCACTACATATCTACTCCTAATTCATAAAATTAGCTTTTATTGAGTATTACGTTCCAGGGCATTTGTTAACCGATACACATTATTTAATTTTCCCAGGTAAGAAATGAAGGTGTTAAGGAATACCCCTTAATAAGTTTGGTTTAGAAAAATAATATATTTCCAATTTTTGTATTTGGTGAAGTGGTTCCCAAACGACGGATGGTAGAAGCTTCCTAAAGACTCCGGAGCTGTCATTCCTAACCAGCAGCACACAGCGGAACTACCCTGGGTGCTTACAAAGCTTTTCAGATGCTTCGGCCCCAACTGGGTAATTTTTAAATTACCAATTTGAAAAATAATAATAATTACAAAAGTAGTACATAGTGGTGGTAAAAAATAATTCAAACAATACTAGAGAGTATATAAAATTAAAAGTAAGCCATACGCGATGGCATGCACTTATAGTCCCAGCTATTTAGGAGGCTAAGGCTGGAGGATTGCATGAGTTTGAGACTAGCCTGGGCAACATGTCAACACCGCATCTAAAAAAAAAAACAAAAAAAACAAAAAAACAAAAAACTCTTTTTTTTTTTTTTTTTTTGAGACGGAGTCTTGCTCTGTCACCCAGGCTGGAGTGCAGTGGCCCGATCTCGGCTCACTGCAAGCTCCGCCTCCTGGGTTCACGCCATTCTCCTGCCTCAGCCTCTCCGAGTGGCTGGGACTACAGGCGCCCGCCACCACGCCCGGCTAATTTTTTGTATTTTTAGTAGAGACGGGGTTTCACTGTGGTCTCGATCTCCTGACCTCGTGATCCGCCCGCCTCGGCCTCCCAAAGTGCTGGGATTATAAGCGTGAGCCACCGTGCCCGGCCTAAAAAAAAAACAAAAAACTCTTAAGTCCTCCTAACCCAACCTCCCACTGTTAATGATTTCTTCTGTACATTATATATTTTTAATTTACAAAGGAGATGACCATTTACATGCTCTGCAAATGGCTTATAAAATATCTTAGCATCTCTCCATATCAGTACATATTATGGGTCTACCTTGGTCTGTCTGTCTTTTGTTTTTGGAGACAGAGTCTTGCTCTGTCACCCAGGCTGGAGTGTGGTGATCATAGATGACTGCAGCGTTGAATTCCTGGGCTCATGCAATCCTCCTGCCTCAGCCTCCCAAGTAGCTGCAACTATAGGCACATGCCACCACACTTAGCTAATTTTTAAATTTTTTTGTAGAGAAAGAGTCTTACTGTGTTGCCCAGGTTAGTCTTGAACTCCTGGGCTCAAGCAATGCCCCCATCTTGGCCTCCCAAAGTGCAGGATTATGGGCATGAGCCACTGCACCTGGCCACCTTGGTCTTTCAATAGCTGCCTAGCATTCCATTGTTCAAAAGCATATTATCACTTATTTCATCACTGTCTTGTTGACATTTTGATTACCTTTTTGTTGTTGTTGTTGTTATAATTAACACTGCAGTGAACATCCTTAAGCATCCATATTTTACTATCCTTTTGTGAGTATATCTGTGTGGTAGACGAATTCTAAAATGACCCGCATTGACCTACATCTTTGTATAATCCACTCCTCTTTCAGTGGATGAAAACTGTAAGTATGATGAGACTCCCATTATTTTGTCCCATTATATGGCAAAAGAAAGATTATCTTGGGAGGGCCTCATCTAATCAGGTGAACATTTATTTACTTATTTATTTTTAGGGACAGGGTCTCACTCTGTCACCCAGGCTAGAGTGCAGTGGCACAATCATAGTCCACTGTAATCGCAAACACCCGGGCTTAATCTATCCTTCAGTCTCAGATTCTTAAGTGGCCGGGACTACAGGCTTGTGCCACCATGCAGGCTGACTGAATTCTAATTTTTTAATTTTCTTTTTGGTAGAGAGGAGGTCTCACTATGTTGCCCAGGCTGGTCTTGAACTCCTGGCCTCAAGTGATCCTCTCCCCTTTGGCATCCCAAAGTGCCGAAATTATAGGCATGAGCCACCATGCCTGACCTAAGGTGAGCCTTTCAAAAACTGATGAGGGTTTTTTTTCCAGCTAGCTGATCACAGAAGAGAAGGTCAGAGATATGCATTCAGGCAGGCCTGGAAAAAAGCAAACATTCATATTGGGAACTACCACTGGAGGCGACATGTTACCAAACTGCAAGCAGTATCCAGAAGCTAAGAGTCATCCCTGGTCAACAACTAACAGGACAACAGGGACCTTAATCCTACAGTTACAAGGACTGCCAACAAGTGACCTTGGATAAAGACCCTAAGCCCCAGATGAGAACTGAAACCCTGGCAACACCTTGATTTCAGTGAGATCCTATACAGAGAATCTAGCCACACTGTGGCCTGGACTTCTGACCTACAATAACTATGAGATAATAAATGTGTTCTTTTAAGCCACTAAATTTGTGATAATTTTTTATGCAGCATTTAAAAAGTAATACAATCTGCATAATAAATTCCTACAAATGAAATTGCTAGATCAAGGGGATATGCACTTAAAATTTAAAAATATATTACAAAATTGCTCTTCAAATACCTCACATCTTTGTTGTTGTTGTTGTTGTTGAGAACAGGGTCTCACTCTGTCTCCCAGGCTGGAGTGTAGTGGTGATCACAGCTCACTATAGCCGTAAACTCCTGAGCTTAGGTGACCCTCCCACCTCAATCAGCCTCCCGAGTAGCTGGGACTATAGGTAAATGCCTCTATCCACAGCTAATTTTTTGTGGTTTTTTTGTAGAGATGGGATTTCAGTATGTTGACCAGGCTAGTCTTGAACTCTTGGGCTCAAGTGATCCACTCACCTCAGCCTCCAAAAGTACTGGGATTACAGGCATGAGCCACCATGCTCAACCTACACCAATTTAAACATCCACCAACAGTAGATTTAAAACTTCCTGGTAATTAGCTGCTGATTTAAAGTGTTTACTCCAGTAAGTCACCAAGGGCTGGAAGGATTTGTGTCTTGCCCTCTTGTAGCTGACTTTTGACAGAGGGACTTTTTAAGAAGTGATTACCCTCTAAAATTTCTTTTCATAACAAAGACCTTTTCTTTGAGGCTCTACTAGGAGGGAGGTTGTCATTACAACTACCATCTCCAATGTAAGAAGATACTGGTAGCAAGAATTCACATGAGCATATGAAACACTATAAATAGCAATCTACCTATCAGTAAAGGGATCTGTGGCAGATTAATAAACTTTGAGTCTCTGAAAACAAATGTAAAAGTTTTTTTAACTTTGAAAATTATTTTTGGAATAAAAGTTTAAATATTTTATAATATATTCTTCTAAGATAATAATCTGCAGAAAAATCTGAATAAGATACAAAATGAAATCCATGATCAAAATATCAACCATATGAACACTAAAGTATATTTATATATTCAGGTTTCGTTAAAAGGGGTAGATTTTAGAGACAGATGGGACCCAAGATACTTAGTTTAGCTTCCTTATTTTATAGAGAATATGCTAACATTTTAGAAGTCAAAACAGGTAAAATTTTGCTTTTATTTCAGTACTTTCATCACAAAAATAAAAAATTTTTTTGGCATATAACCCAATATACATATTTTCTGGAAGACTACTTTAGAGTATGCCAAAAGTCTTTAAAATGTGCATGCCCTCTAACCCAGAAATTCTTTTTCGAGAGTTTGTTCTAAAGATACAAATCACAGATGCTCATTCATTCAAATGAACTCAACCAGTATTTAATAAGCAACTTCTATGAGCAATTAATACTGTTGTGGGTGTTGGGGAAAACAACAGTGAACAAAACATACCCCTGCTAGCATGGAGCTTACATTCTGGTGGCAGAGAAAGACAGTCAACAAATAAATATACATAAATCTCAGGTGTTGATAAACACTATGAAAAGAAACAGGGTATGAGGGTAAAATGATGAGATTATGATTTAGAAAAGCAACCAGAGGAGAAAATCTCGGAATAAATGACATGAATGAAATAGAATGTATGTCTTATAAGCAGATAGAGATCTGGGAAAAGAACTAAAAAGGCAAATGCCCTGGGGCAGGATCTCCCAAACATCCCCAACATAGTCAGCATCATACTGTTTGTTAGTGAGCAGCCAATTATGAGTACTAGATGCTAGTCAAGGAAATCTATGAGTTTTTTTTTTTTTGAGATGGAGTCTCGCTGTATTGCCAAGGCTGGTGTAGAACTCCTGGGCTGAAGGGATCATCTAGCCTCAGCCTCCCACTGTTATCTATTTTTTTAAATCAGCTAGTAATGTTTTGACTTTCAAAATAATTCTATTTTTTTTTTTGAGTCGGAGTCTCACTCTGTTGCCCAGGCTGGAGTACAGTGGCAGGATCTCACCACAACCTCCGTCTTCCGGGTTCAAGCCATTCTCCTGCCTCAGCCTCTTGAGTAGCTGGGATTACAGGCACGCATGACCACACCCAGCTAATTTTTGTATTTTGTCTAATAAGACAGGGGTTTTACCATGTTGGCCAGGCTGGTCTTGAACTCCTGACCTTGTGATCCACCTGCCTCAGCCTTCCAAAGTGCTGGGATTACAGGCGTGAGCCACTGCGCCCAGCCAATAGTTCTACTTTTATATTAAACTTATTTTTACTATTACAGTAGTAGTTACAGTTAGAAACAACCTAAATATCCTGTGATTGTTACTAAATTAGCTACATATATGATTGCGTGTTCGTAAGATGGAATACTTTTAAAAAATTAAAATAACACTTACAGACCATGTTGTCAAAAATACTTAATGATATGGAAAAAATGCTACTATAGTAGGTGAAACAGAAATATATTAAACAGTACGTATGAGCCCAATTTTATTTTTAAAATATATACACAGATATATATATACCTGAACTATTTCATAATAATAAAAAAGAATGGAAGACCACATTTCAAATAGTGTGATAACAGTGATTACCTCTAAGTGGCATGATTATGGACACTTTTATTTTATGTTATTTTTTGAGACGGAATCTTGCTTTGACGCCCAGGCTGGAGTAGAGTGGTGTGATCTCAGCTCACTGCAACCTGATGGACATTTTTATCTTCTTTAGACTTCTCTATGCTTTCCAAATATCCCAAATTATTTATTTTATACACAAGGGGGAACCCAAAAGTTATATTCAAAATAAATGTCTTAGAAGATAGAATCTTAGTTCTTTGCAGGTGAAAAAAAATAACAACAGGACAGGAAGCATTTGAATTCCATTAGTTTCTTTTTTCTTTATGTTTGATTTACTTAGGACAGGTTAAAGGGTAACTAAAAAGGTTCTAGAGGAGTGATTATACTTACATTCCTGTTTGAAGGTGAAATAGTCTGTAAGATGCCTGCATTCATGATTTCCCCGAAGCAGAAACAATGTTTTGGGATGATTAATCTTTAAACTCCATAAATACAGCACACACTACAAGACAAATTCAAGCATAAAATTTTCTTTGTGACCATTATAATGCATAAACACAATTTATATAATTCAAATGACTTGCTGTAATGGCATATCTCATTGTTACTCCCAAATTGAAAAATGAAACTTTCTGAACGTGATATACTTACTGTCCTAGAATTTGACAGAGTATAGAGTAGCCTTCATAGAAATCTCTCTCTAATCTCTGTTCTCATGTTCTACCTAAATATCTAGAACTCTCTCAGAAAGCCACTCACACATATGTATTAGTCCTAAAACCTGTACTTTATTTAATTCCAAAACACTAAAGGCATTTTCACTAAGACCAGGAACAAGGCAAGAATATTTACTATCTCTGCTACCGTTCAAAACTGGTGTAAGGGTATTAGCCAATGGGATTATACCTCAATTAGAGGGTTAAGAAAGGGTAAAGAAAAAATAAAACTATCTCTATTTGCAGATGTAACCCCCCAAAATCAATGATAAAATTAACTCAAATAATAAAATAATTCAGTAAACTAGCAGGATATAAAATTAACATACAAAATCAATAGCCCTGCGGCACAGCGGCACACATATGGTTCCAGCTACTCAGGAGGCTAAGGCAGGGGGCTCACTTGAGCCCAGGAGTTCAAGGCCAACCTGAGTAACATAGGGGGACTCCATCTTTAAAAAAAAAAAAAAAAAAAAAAAGGGCCAGGTGCAGTGGCTCATACCTGTAATCTCAGCACTTTGGGAGGCCGAGGCAGGCAGATCACCGGAGGTCGGGAGTTCGAGACTACCCTGACCAACATGGAGAAACCCCGTCTCTACTAAAAATACAAAATCAGCTGGGCGTGGTGGCACATGCCTGTAACCCCAGCTACTCAGGAGGCTGAGGCATGAGAATCGCTTGAACCCGGGAAGCGGAGGTTGCCATAGCCAAGATCACGCCACTGCACTCCAGTCTGGGCAACAAGAGCAAAACTCTGTCTCAAAACAAACAAACAAAATAGACCTTTTATACAGAAACAATCAACAGAACATCATGGTGGAGAAATCCCCATTTGTAACAGCAACAAAGAGGCCTAAAGACATAGGAATAAATTTAACAAGAAATGTGCAGAAGTACCTATAAAAATTTGGTAAATAATAAAGGTGACATCTCAAATCACAGTAATAATGATGAACTTTTAAATAAATGGCTCTGGGACAAGTGGTTGCCATTTTAAAAAAAAAGATAAAGTTAGATCCACATCTCACACAAGGTACAATAAGCAACAAAAGGATGAGCAATCTAAATGTAAAAAGGAAAAACCACACAAGTTCTAGAAGAAAACATGAGTGAGTTCTTCTTAAGCCTGGTGTATAGGTCAAAATTGGTGTAGGTAAGAACTGTGTAAATAATGACTAAAAATCCAGAGGCAATAAAATAAAAGATGGGTAAATTTGACCACACAAAAATGAAAATAGGCCAGGCACGGTGGCTCACGCTTGCAATCCCAGCACTTTGGGAGGCCGAGGCAGGCAGATCACCTGAAGTCAGCAGCTTGGGACCAGCCTGGCCAACATGGTAAAACCTCTTCTCTATTAAAAATACAAACATTTGCTAGGCGTGGTGGCAGGTGCCTGTAATCCCAGCTACTCGGGAGGCTGAGGCAGGAGAATCGCTTTAACCTGGGAGGTAGAGGTTGCAGTAAGCCGAGATCACGCCACTGCACTCCAGCCTGGGTGACGGCGAAACTCATCCCAAAAATAATAACAACAATAATAATAATTTGCATACTAAAAAAAAATTTGGCCAAACTGACAAAACTACACATTCATTTAACTTTTGACCCACTTCTAGGAATCTACCCTGAAGATACACTTCCAACAATATGAAAATAAATATGCACAAGGCTGTAGCATGTGTGTAATAGTAAAATATTAGGAACAACCTAAATGACCATACACAGGAGAGAGGCTAAGCTATGATGTGCTCATACAATAAAGCACAAGGATGAGAAAGATCTCTATAAACTGATTTAGAGTTATTTCCAGGATATATTTTTAGATGAAAAAAGCAAAGTATGGCTGGGCACAATGGCTCACAAATGCAATCCCAGTGCTTTAGGAGGCTAAGGCAGGAGGATCGCTTGAGACCAGGAGTAAGAACAACCTGTGCAATACAGCAAGACCCCATCTCTACAAAACATTTAAAAATTAGCCAGATATTGTGGTAGCCTGTAGTCCCAGCTATTCAGGAGGCTGAGGCAGGAGGATCCCTTGAGGCGAGGAGTTTGAGGCTGTAGTGAGCTATGATCATGATCGTGCCACTGCACTCCAACTTTGGTGACAGAGTGAGACTCTGTCTCTTAAAAAAAATAAAAAGTGCAAGAGTAGCTGTAGTATGCCACCCTCTATATAATAAAGAAGATATATGAAATTCATATGTATGTATCTACTTTGTACATAAAAAATGCAGGAAAGATAAACCAGAAACTAAAGAGATTGGTTACCTACAGCAGGCATTCAGGCACTAAATAGACTATGAAAAGAATACTTGTTTAAAACAAGAAGGGAGAGTGTGGCCTTATTTGGTCTGAGGTGGCAACATGTGCGTTGGGAGACTCAAAAGTAGTAGATCACTCTCCACATGTCTACTAGTGACCACAAAAGCACTGTATTGATTTTGAGGTTACAAATCAATTTTAGCAAGGAGACATAGGCATATCCGTAAATACAGAACCCATGAATGATGATAATCAATTGTATCACCAATTACGAAATATTCTGTATATATTTCATGGCCTCAAAACACAAGCAAAAATAACAGGCTGATATGGTTTGGCAGTTTCCCCAGCCAAATCTCAACTTGAATTGTAGCTACCAGAATTCCCATACCCAGGGGACAGTAACTGAATCATGGGGGCCGGTCTTTCCTGTGCTATTCTTTTAATAGTGAAAAAGTCTCATGAGATCTGATGGGTTTATCAGGGGTTTCCCCTTCTGCTTCTTCCTCATTCTTGCCACCACCATGTAAGAAGTACCTTTTGCCTTTTGTCTCCTGCCATGATTCTGAGGCCTCCCCAGCCATGTGGATCTGTTAAGTCCAATTAAACCTCTTTTTGTTCCCAATTTTGGGTATGTCTTTATCAGCAGCATGAAAAAGAACTAATACAGAGGCCTATGTTGAGAAACAGATAAATCAATATAGTCATGCACCACGTAATGCTGTTATAGTCAACAACACACCACATACAGGACAATGGTCCCATAAAATTAAAATGGAACTGAAAAATTCCTACATCCTAGTGATGTAGCCATCATAATGTCTACATGCAGGCATTACTTACATGTTTGTGGTGATACTGATGTAAAAAACCTACTGCACTGCCAGTCGTATAAAAGTATAGCACATACAATTATGTACAGTACATAATACCTGATCATAATAAATGGTACTGGTTTGTGTATTTACTATACTATGCTTTTAATAATTATTTTCAAGATTGTTCCTTCTATTTACAAAAGAAAAAGGCTCATTGTAAAACATCCTCAGGCAGGTCCTTCAGGAGGGATTCTAGCAGCAGGCACTGTTATACGACATGACAGCTCCATGACTATTACTGCCCCGAAGGCCTTCCAGTGGGACAAGATGTGGAGGTAAAAGACAGCGATATTGATGATCCTGACCCTCTGTAGGCCTAGATGTGTGCGCACGCGCATGTGTGTGTGTGTCTTCATTCTTACCAATTTTAAAAGTAAAAAAATGTTTTAATAAAGCTTATAGAATAAGAATATAAGGAAAAAATATTTTTGTACAGCTGCATAAGTCTTAGGCCTTCACATTCACTCATAATACCACTTGTAAGCTAAGTGGTATTACAAAAGAGTCAAAAAGTTAAAAAAATTAAAAATCTTTCTTTTTTTTTTGTATACTAGGCAAAGAACTTTATTAACCTTTGTTTCAAACTTGATTCCAAGGATTCTTCAGCTTAATTAGCTGCAAAGAATGAATTGTGTATAAGCAAAAACTGAAAAGAGCTGCAGTGTCCAAGGAGCTTGGGCTTAAAAATATTACAGATCTAGATTTTATCAGATCCATAAACAAAAATTTCTTAAAAAGCAGTCATAATATAAAATAGCAGCTCCCAGTAACTTCTTCAAGTTTTATCTTCAGAAGTTGACTCAATTCAGTTTGCCTCATTCTTGGAAGCCTCATCAAAATTCTCCACAAGATCTGGAACTTCATCGTCATCCTCTCCAGTAGCAAGTGGTGCTTTTCTATTCACAGACTGTTTGGGCAGAGCTTCAGCCAGTCTCCTTAAACTAGTCAGTCTGCACCAAGCTGGTTTAAGATGCTGGGTAGCATTTCCATCAGCTGCTTTGTCTCAGCATGGCCTGTAATGGTGAAAGTGTTTGCTGCCATCTCTGTTGTTAAAGTGGATCACTGTTCCCTGGTTTGTAAACATATTCACCTCTTCAATACCAGAGATATTGTTTACCTCTAACTTCTTTAAGGAGAACTGAAGTTTTTTTATCATCTGCTGTGGCTGTTCTATGAACCACCTTCTTCTTTCTGCGAGCCATTCCTTTCCCACCAATGCACACTTGTGCCTGCAGTTTGGCAAGTTTTTCCTGGCTCATAATTGTTTGTTTCATCTTCTCGGAGCGGACAAGGGGCCACGTGGGGGGCTAGGGTTGGTGCTCGGGGGTCTTGGGTGGACCACCAGCTGAGATTAGGTGGACACACATGGGGACGCAAGATGGCAGCTCAAAATTAAAAGTCTTATAAAGTAAAAAGTTACAGTAAGCTAAGGTTAATTTATTATTGAAGAAGGAAAAATACTTTTTAATAAATTTAGTATAGCACAAGTGTACAGTGTTTATAAAGTATCTGGTAGTATACAGCAATGTCTTAGGCCTTCACATTCACTTATCATTCACTGATTCACCCACAGCAACTTCCAGTCTTGTACAATCCATTCATGATAAGTACTTTATACCGGTATTCCATTTTTTATCTTTTTTTTTTTACTGTATCTTTTCTATGTCTAGATATGTTTAGACACACAATACTTACCCTTGTGTTACAATTGCCTACAGTATTCAGCACAATAACATGCTGTACAGGTTTGTAGCCTGGGAGCAACAGGCTATACCATATAGCCTAGGTGTGTAGCAGGCTACATCTAGGTTTATGTAAGTACACTTTATGATGATTTCACAACAGCAAAATCGGCACTCATTTCTCAGAACGTACCCTCCTTATTAAATGATGCATGACACTGTAATGGTAGTTGGAAATTTTGACACACTGCTGAAAGTAACTGATAGTTCAAGGAGACAAAAATAGTCAAAGTTATAAAGAACAGCTCAACAAGTAGAGAATACACATTCTTTCTAAGTATATATGGGAAAATCACAAAAATCTACTCTGTATTATACCACAAGGAGTCTCAATAAATTTCAAAGAATGAGTATTATTCCAATAATTTTATTTAATCAAATTACATTAAATCAATAATAACAAAATACTAGCTCTAAAAAAATCCCATACGACTGGAAAGAAAAAACATACTACTTCATTATTTTAGGGTTAAAGAGAATTCTTTTTTTTTTTTTTTTTTTTTTTGAGACAGAGTCTCGCTTTGTTGCCCAGGCTGGAGTGCAGTGGTGTGATCTCGGCTCACTGCAAGCTCCGCCTCCCGGGTTCAAGTGATTCTCCTGCCTCAGCCTCCTGAGTAGCTGGGACTACAGGCGCCCGCCACCAGGCCCAGCTAATTTTTTGTTTTTTAGTACAGACGGGGTTTCACCGTGTTAGCCAGGATGGTCTCGATCTCCTGACCTTGTGATCCACCCGCCTCGGCCTCCCAAAGTGCTGGGATTACAGGCGTGAGCCACCACGCCCAGCCAAGAATTCTTAAAATATAAAATACTGAATGATAATGAAAGCAACACATGTCCAAATCTGTGGGACTCAGATAAAGCAGCACTTAAAGGGTAATGTATAGTGACAATTACACTATTTTTTCATTAGATTTGCAAATATGATTGTATATGTTTAACTTATCTCTGAAAGGTCATATAAGAAACTCCTAAGAGTGAGTGCAAGAGCTGAATGGCTGGCATATGAGATGCTTAATTTCATTAGTAATTACAGAAACATTAATTAAAACAGTAGAATACTACTTTATACCCATTATATTGGCAAGTATTATAATATGAGATAAAATCATATTCTGGAAGGAGGGATGTGAGGAAATAGGAATTCTTCGGTGCTGCTGGTAGGAATAGAGACTTGCACAGCCATTCTGAAGAACCATCTGGCAATCAATGCTCAGTTCAAGTATGAATGCATACACCCTTTCTCCTGGCAATCCCATTTTGTTCATAAATCCTAGAGACATTAAATCATGGTAGATTTATATGAGGGTGTTCATCATAGCAGTGTTCATTTTAGAAAGAAATTGGAGGTAAACTAGGTGTCCACCAAGCAGAAGGGAGAACTAAAGTGTCATAGATAAATACTGTGAAATTCTATACAGCAGGCAGAAAGCAATCAACTAGAGGCACGTATAGTAGTAACCTGGATACATCTCATCCCATTAATATACCCAAAGGATTATAAGTCATGCTGCTATAAAGACACATGCACATGTATGTTTATGGTGGCACTATTCACAATAGCAAAGACTTGGAACCAACCCAAATGTCCATCAATGATAGACTGGATTAAGAAAATGTGGCACATACACACCATGGAATAATAAGTAGCCATAAAAAATGATGAGTTCATGTCCTTTGTAGGGACATGAATGAAGCTGGAAACCATCATTCTCAGCAAACTATCGCAAGGACAAAAAGACCAGCCACCGCATGTTCTCACTCATAGGTGAGAACTGAACAATGAGAACACTTGGACACAGTTAGGGGAACATCACACACCGGGACCTGTTGTGGGGTGGAGGGAGGCAGGAGGGACAGCATTAGGAGATATACCTAATGTAAATGATGAGTTAATGGGTGCAGCACACCAACATGGCACATGTATACATATGTAACAAACCTGCATGTTGTGCACATGTACCCTAGAACTTAAAGTATAATAATAAAAAATATATATATATATATATATAAAAACAGTGGTAAGTGAAAAAAGTCAACAGTATAAATAGCACTACAACAGTGGTTCTCAAAGTATAGTCACATTCATCTCAAAGTGTGGTAAACAGCATCATCTGGGAACCTGACAGAATATAGATTGCCAGGTTCCACCCCACGCCTGATGAGTCAGAAACAGGGTCAGGGCCCTGCAACCTGTGTTTGCACAAGCTTTCCAGGTAATAATGATGTACACTAACATTTCAGGACCACTGGACAGCACCATATCATTTATGCAAAACTAAAATATTTTATCCATAAAAGCTCTATATATTAAAAAATTAATATATTAGATATATTGGCTCAGCATGGCAGCTCACGCCTGTAATCCCAGCACTTCGGGAGGCTGAGGTGGGTGGATCACGAGGTCAGGAGATCCAGACCACCCTGGCTAACGTGGTGAAACCCCGTCTCTACTAAAAACACACAAAAAAATTGCTGGGCGTGGTAGCATGCGCCTGTAATCTCAGTTACTAGGGAGGCTGAGGCAGGAGAATTGCTTGAACCTGGGAGGCGGAGGTTGCAGTGAGCC
This sequence comes from Hylobates moloch, assembly GCF_009828535.3. NCBI lineage: Eukaryota > Metazoa > Chordata > Mammalia > Primates > Hylobatidae > Hylobates > Hylobates moloch. The sequence goes on along the minus strand of NW_026652297.1, from coordinate 27,318,750 downwards.
GAAATTGTGCCACTGCGCTCCAGCCTGGGAGACAGAGCAAGACTCCATCTCAAATTAGTGAATATATATATTTATTTATTTATTATATATAATATATAATATATACTTATTATATATAATATATAACATACTTATTATATATAATTATACTTATATATAATATATACTTATTATATATAATATATAATATAATATACACTTA
>NW_026652297.1:27280343-27313548 GCF_009828535.3 Hylobates moloch | reverse complement strand
ACACCCAGCTAATTTTTTTGTATTTTTAGTAGAGATGGGGTTTCACTGTGTTAGGCATGATGGTCTCAATCTCCTGACCTCATGATCTGCCCACCTTGGCCTCCCAAAGTGCTGAGATTACAGGTGTGAGCCATGGTGCCCAGTCTGTTGAATTTATTTATAAGCACAACATGTATTTAGATGTTACTTTAAATGAACTTATATTCTTATTTCATTTTCCAAATGCTCATTGCTAATATACAGAAATACAAAAGACCACTTATGTTGAGAGCTTACATTCTGCAACACTACCACTCACTGATTAGTTCTGGTAGATTTTTGTAGATTTCTAGGATTGTTACCATACACAGTCATTATCTGTGAATAAAGACAGCTTCAATTCTTTCTTTTCAATCTTTTCAATACTTTATTTATTTTTCTTACTTTCTTGCATTGATTTAGAGCTGAATTAAAAGAGTAACAACAGGTATTCTACTTTTTTCTCTGATTTAATAGAAAAGCATTCAATCTTATGCCATTTAATATAATGTTACCTGTGGGTTTTTCAAATCTGCCCTTAAGGGGTTGGAAGTGTTGCCTTCTGTTCTTATCATGCTGAACGTTTTCTGGGGTTTGTACCATTTAAATACAAGTGATATCGAACCCAATTTGCTGTTGTGTAAGATATTTAAATACCTCATAAAGCACAAAGTCTGGGCCGGGCACGGTGGCTCATGCCTGTAATCTCAGAACTTTGGGTGGCTGAGGCAGGCAGATCTCCTGAGGTCAGGAGTTTGAGACTAGCCTGGCCAAAACGGTGAAACCCAGTCTCTACTAAAAATACAAAAATTAGCCAGGCATGGTGATGCCTGTAATCCCAGCTACTCGGGAGGCTGAGGTAGGAGGATCACTTGAACCTGGGAGGTGGAGGTTGCAGTGAGCCGAGATGGTGCCACTGTACTCCAGCCTGGGCAACAGAGTGAGACTCCGTCTCAAAAAAAAAAAACAAAACACATCAAGTCTGGAGATGAGATGTCCAGGTTTAGTGTACTAGCTCAACATCTTCACCAAGAAACCAAGCCCTCCGTAACTCCGTGATCTGCGATTCACAGGTCTGCTTTTCCTCCTTAGTCATGTCATCTCTTCATAGTCACAGTATGGCTGCTACAGTACACACATCCACATATGAAGTGAAATGGTAGAATGGGGGTCCAAAAGCTTCAACCTTGCAATAGTCTTTTCATCAAGAAAGTGTGTTTCCAAAAGCACACAAAAACCCAGCAGAGTTCCCTTTATATATTACTGGTTAAAAGAAAATCCAGTGTTTACCCCTAGACCAATCATTAGTGACAGGAAATTGACCGTCTTGACTAGTTCAGACCACTCAAAATTCATTCCCTGGGCCGGGCGCGGTGGCTCACGCTTGTAATCCCAGCACTTTGGGAGGCCGAGGCGGGTGGATCACGAGGTTAGGAGATCGAGACCACGGTGAAACCCCGTCTCTACTAAAAATACAAAAAATTAGCCGGGCGTGGTGGCGGGCGCGGTGGCGGGCGCCTGTAGTCCCAGCTACTCGGAGAGGCTGAGCCAGGAGAATGGCGTGAACCCGGGAGGCGGAGCTTGCAGTGAGCCGAGATCCCGCCACTGCACTCCAGCCTGGGTGCCTGGGTGACAGAGCGAGACTCCGTCTCAAAAAAAAAAAAAAAATTCATTCCCTGGGGCTGGGATAAGGGCCTTCCTTCCCTGAGATCAAAGCTTCTCCCTGCAACCCCAATCCCATCTATCTGAATAAAATAGAGATTTTTTTGTAAAGAAGACAGAGGGAAAATGTACACAGTAGCATGACCTGCTATAAACCTATTTTTCCAACAGTAGAGGAATGGTGAAATAAATTAAGGTATTTATATCATTAACTACTGTGAAAGTTGATCATATGAACTGGGTTATTCCTGTCATACCCAACTAAAACAGAGTCAAGAGGGCAGGGGGGGAAGCACTCAGGACATATAACATTGCCCCAAAAATGTAATTCTCTGCAAGCACGTCTGCCGAAACTGTCTGCTATTACTGGAAACCAGTTTTATCTAATGGCTACTGAAATGATCTGCTGAAATTCTAAGGCTAATTTTACCCACTGCCATCACTCACCAATCAAAACTGGCAAGCTCTCCAGAACCTTACTAGTGCCAATGAACTTTCTCAAAGAGCAACACGTAACATTTCTCTTTTTCATAAAACCTCTAACCTTCTCTTTGTTCTTCGGACGTACCATTCTGTCTGCGTGCATGCTCTAAATTGCAATTCTTTCTTCACAAATAAAACATCTTAATTTCAGAGATTCATCTCTATGTTTCAGTTGACTTTGACATACTTGGTCAAGTATGAGTCTAAGGCTGACTCATCTCAGAGAAGATCAGCAGCCACTGGAACTACAGTATGAGGTAGCCACACTGGGGACCTCTGAAAGCCACCCCCTCCCCTACCAGCTTCTGCAAGTTGCCTCTTTTTCCTTAGTGAGTCATTCTTGGTCTGAACTCCCGATTTTGGTTGAGTTCTGTTTTATTTGGGATTTGGATGGGACGGTGTCTTTCCCCTTCCCATCTGATCTGGCTGAGAGATCTCCTATTAACGAAGACTCTTTTCCTCCTTGTAGACCCTGGCTGTGGGGTCTCAGGGAAGGGATTTTTCACTTTGGGTTGAGGCCTTAGGATCTCTTTTCTTTCAGTTGGAGAAGGCTTCTTATTGTCCTTCTTGGTAAGTGGGTACTTTATTTTCCCATCTGTGCTTGCGTTTATTTGGCCTTTGCAAATTCAGTGCTTACATTTAATTGGTTTTCGTGTATTTGGGATTAAACCAGAGCACCCACAATAAAATGGGCTCTCAAAATTCAAAGACATGCCAAGATATTTTCTGGGATTCCAGCCGGTAACATGTTCAAACATCGTAAGGATCATTCAAACAGTCTGTTGTTCTTTAAACTAAAAGACCACAGTTATAAAATAATATACTCCAAATAAGATATGCATATCTCATTGATATTTTGAGGCTAAAAAAAGGATTCAGGACTCAAAGAATGACTCACTACAAAATATTGCCTCAAAGCTAGCTGAAACACTTTCCTCTCTCGAGCTTTCCCCTCCCCCTCTGCCTCCTCTTATCTTTTTCTAAACTAAACTCTCTTTTTTCAAAACTCTTCAGCTATTCTGGCATACTGACCATTTAAGTAAAACACTTAAAACCAGCAGATATTAAAGAAAATCATTTTGATCTCCATGCTGATTCTTTTGCAAAAATGAAATTCCCATGTAAAGATAGCCTGCCCATAGTAAAAGGAATGGCAACACTTATGGCTTCAAGGATAAAGAATTGAGACCAATAAAATACTGAACAGACCTTGTTAGAAGATAATTCAGTCATATTTCCACAATTAACTATTCTGTGTTGAATCCAGTTTATTGGTAACTGACTCAAACTACTTTACTCAAAATTTAGTTCACAACCCTTATAATACTGCCTGTTTTAAAACAGAACATTAAGTTTGGCCATATTCCATTTTGTCAGAAAGATAATCTGGATCCAAGTGTTTTTTATAAATTGGTGAGTGTTTTACTATCTCATGACCAAAACTCTAAAACAAAAGCCATAAGAATTTATTTATAAGTATGTATATCTGTGTAGATATGCTTATATTATATATATATATATATACATACTACGTTGTATGCTGTGTCTACATAATCAAATGTCATGTAGTCAGCCAGAAATCCCTAAAAAAAATTATTCTGATTGGTTTAAGTAAATGAGTGCTCATATAAAATATGTAGTAATTAACCCAAATGATTTTTCAGTTCTTGTGACTTAAGTAAATCTTTGATAAATTAATTGCTTTTAAAATTGTTGATAAAAGCTGGCTGTGGTAGCACATGCCTGTAATTCTAGCACTTTGGGAGGCTGAGGTTGGAGGGTATCCTGAGGCCAGAAGTTCGAGGCCAGCCTGAACAACACAGTGAGACCCATCTCTAAAAAAATAAAAATAAATAAAAAATTACCCAAGTGTGGTAGCACACACCTGTAGTCCTAGCTAATTGGAGTGGCTGAGGCAGGAGGATTGCTTGAGCCCAGGAGTTCAGGGTTATAGTGAGCTATGATTGCACCACTGCACTCCAGTCTGGGTGACAGAGCAAGACCCTATCTCTTAAAATTTTTTTTTAATTGTAAGATAGGCATAAAAATGTGTTCTTTATTGAGAAATAGAATAATTTTGTATGACAAAGAATCTTATGTGGCAAATTTTCATCCTAAAATAAAATGGCTATTTAAGAAAGGAGATACAGGACAAAGCAGAAAGTCCAAGCATGTCATTAATGGTCTGACTGAAATTGTAATAGGGTTTCTGAAAATGGAATTTATAAATGGAATTTTGTATGTGATCAAGCTGGCTATAATTAAAATAAAATGACATATGGGGCTGGACGCAGTGGCTCACGCCTGTAATCCCAGCACTTTGGGAGGCCGAGGCAAGCAGATCACAAGGTCAGGAGATCGAGACCACCCTGGCTAACACTGCGAAACCTTGTCTCTACTAAAAATACAAAAAATTAGCCAGGCGTGGTGGCACATGCCTGTAGTCCCAGCTACTCAGGAGGCTGAGGCAGGAGAATGGCGTGAACCCTGGAGGCGGACAGTGCAGTGAGTCGAGATTGCGCCACTGCACTCTAGCCTGGGCAACACAGCGAGACTCTGTCTCAAAATAAATACATAAATAAAAATAAAAAAATAAAAAATAAAATGACATATGGTCTTGCTAAAGATTGAGCTTTGATAGTAAAAAGACACTAATAAAAAACTAAAAAATTTGGTCTCCTATGGTAGAACAGGGCTTTTCTTAAAGTATTGAATTTCTCTTAGTAAAACTGCAAGAGGTTTTGATACTTAATTCTGAAATCTGTTTCTTTTCGAAACTTTTCAGATGTATACCTCAGAAGTTCAAATTCTGCTGTCCTTCACTGCACATGATTGCAAGTCATATATTATTGCCTTCTGTTCTTTCTCCACTTGAAAAAGTATATTTTTTCTCTCCAACTTTTTCATCTGCTCCTATAACTTTTTTTCTCCTATTCTAACTCTACTGTTATGATCTGACACTAAGAGGTTTATCTTAAAAGCCTAAAAAAGCAATGTTTTCCTCTAATGTATCTTGGCTTTTCTTGATGTAGCTGAATTGCAACACTCATAATCTTGGGCACATTCTTCCTCCGTCTGATTAATTCAAGTACTCTTTTCATCAGGTTTGATTTCCAGGTTATGTAAGTGAACATCACATAAGAAGAAACGACCATACTACAGAAGGTTTTTCTTCACCTTTTTGGTAGCTTGCTTAAGAAACAAAACTTTTATATGCTTCATTCAAGACATAGGCATGGGCAAAGACTTCAAGACTAAAACACCAAAAGCAATGGCAACAAAAGCCAATATTGACAAATGGAATCTAATTAAGCTAAAGAGCTTCTGCACTGCAAAAGAAACTATCATCAGAGTGAACAGGTAACCTACAGAATGTGAGAAAATTTTTGCAATCTAACCATCTGACAAAGCGCTAATATCCAGAATCTATAAGGAACTTAACCAAATTTACAAGAAAAAACAAACAATCCCATCAAAAAGTGGGCAAAGGATATAAACAGACACTTCTCAAAATAAGACATTTATGTGGCCAACAAATATATGGAAAAAAAGCTCATCATCACTGCTCATTAGAGAAATGCAAATCAAAACCACAATGAGATACCATCTCATGCCAGTTAGAATGGCGATCATTAAAAAGTCAGGAAACAACAGATGCTGGAGATGATGTGGAGAAATAGGAACGCTTTTACACTGTTGGTGGGAGTGTAAATTAGTTCAACCACTGTGGAAGACAGTGGGGCGATTCCTCAAGGATTAGAACCAGAAATACCATTCGACCCAGCAATCCCATTACCGGGTATATACCCAAAGGATTATAAATCATTCTACTATGAAGACACATGCACACGTATGTCTACTGCAGCACTATTCACAATAGTAAAGACTTGGAACCAGCCCAAATGTCCATCAATGATAGACTGGATAGAGAAAGTGTGGCATATATACACCATGGAATACTATGCAGCCATAAAAAAGGATGAGTTCATGTCTTTACAGGGACATGGATGAAGCTGGAAACCATCATTCTCAACAAACTAACACAGGAACAGAAAACCAAACACCACATGTTCTCACTCATAAATGGGAGTTGAACAATGAGAAAACAGGGAGGGGAACATCATACACTGGGGCCTGTCGGCAGGTGGGGGGCTAGGGGAGCGATAGCATTAGGAGAAGTACCTCATGTAGATGACAGGTTGACGGATGCAGCAAACCACCATGGCACATGTATACCTATGTAACAAACCTGCATGTTCTGTACATGTATACCAGAATTTAAAGTATTTTTTTTAAAAAAAAGGAAACAAAATTTTCACATCTCATCAAGATAATTTCTGTGTTGCCCTTATTAGGTATTTTATTACTTAGGAAAACTAAGCTTTAAGGAAGCTAACGTTTTCACATCCATGTAACTTTCTGTATTACTTTGGAAATCTTTTGATTATCACTGGCTGAATGATTATTATTATTATTATTATTATTTATTTTTCTTGAGACGGAGTTTGGCTCTTGTCGCCCAGGCTGCAGTGCAGTGGCACGATCTTGGCTCACTGCAACCTCTGCCTCCCAGGTTCAAGTGATTCTCCTCCCTCAGCCTCCCGAGTAGCTGGAATTACAGGCACCTGCCACCACACCCGGCTAATTTTTTGTATTTTTAGTACAGACGGGGTTTCACCATGTTGGCCAAGCTGGACTCAAACACCTGACCTCAGGTGATCCACCTGCCTCGGCCTCCCCAAGTGTGGGATTACAGGCATGAGCCCACTGCGCACAGCCAAATGACCATTATTTTATAGTGACCTGTGTGATTCTGTTTCGATCAGATGTTCTGAGCCCTTTGACATCTTTGACAAACGTCCCCAAAATCAAATCCTCAATTAAGTCTTTTTTTGTTTTTTATTTTTATAGAAACAAGGTCTTGCTCAGGCTGGTCTTGAACTCCTGGACACAGGTGAGCCTCCCATCTAGGCCTCCCAAAGCAGTGGGATTACAGGCTTAAGCCACTGTGACCAGCCTCAATTAAGTACTTTTGACCTAAAATTAACTTTGGGGCTGGCTGCAGTGGCTCACACCTGTAATCCTGGCACTTTGGGAGGTGAGGCAGGTGGATCACCTGAGATCAGGAGTTCGAGACCAGCCTGGCCAATATGGTGAAACTCCATCTCTATCAAAAATACAAATATTAGCTGGGCATGGTGGTGGGGGGCTGTAATCCCAGCTACTTGGGAGGCTGAGGCAGGAGAATCACTTGAACCTGGAAGGCGGAGGATGCAGTGAGCTGAGATTGCACTACTGCACTCCAGCCTGGGTGACAGAATGAGACTCCGTCTCAAAAAAATAAAATAAAATTAAATTAACTTTGGGATTTTCCAGTTCAGCCCCTGGAAAGCCTCAAAAGATCTATATCTCTCATCTTACAGAAATATGAAATGATCAGGCTCGTTTAGTAAATTATATAAGAAACTGTTAAATGGTGATACTAGATCTTCTTTCAGTTGCATTTATGGGTATGTTGTTAATATAAATGTTTCAAAAATTGTATAACTCATAAAAATCTAATATGTTTTCAGTCTTAATTCTGATTATTGTATCCTAAAATGCTATCTATAATAGAAATAACAAAATTCCTTATCAATCATAAACTTTCATCAGATTTTTAACCATGGCTGTTCTAAGCTTTTGTCATCCACAGTTACTGTTTTGTCTCTAAAAACATGCACAGTCAGATTCATGGAAAAGACTTCAACAAGTACTCTTAAATATAGGTTGCTGATAACATTAAGTGCAATAGGCTAAATAAAAATTTCCACAACTCTAATAAAGAAACTGATGGACTCATGAAACTACTAATGGAGATCAAGCAGAATATAAATTGATTACATGAGATTAAGTAAAACTTGTTAGCTCTCCAGAACCTTACTAGTGTCAATGAACTTTCTCAAACAGCAATACATAACATTTTTCTTTCTCATAAAATCTAACCTTCTCTTTTCTTCAGACATACCAAAGACCGCTCAGTCTGTGTGTATGCCCCAAACTGCATTTTTTTCTTTTTTTTCTTGAGACAGAGTCTCACTCAGTCACCCAGGCTGGAGTGCAGTGGGGCGATCTGGGCTCACTGCAACCTCCACCTCCCAGGCTCAAGCAATTCTCCCGCCTCAGCCTCCGAAGTAGCTGGGATTACAGGCGCCCACCACCACACCTGGCTAATTTTTGTATTTTTAGTAGAGACGAGGTTTCACCATGTTGGCCAGGCTGGTCTTTTTTCTTCCCAGATAAAATGTTTTAATTTCAGAGATTTGTCTCTATTTTATTTGACTTTGACACTACACTTCTGGAGAAAACAATACAGAAAAATGCTTTCCATACAATCTTGAGTGGAAAAAGAAGATCAGACAAGGAGCATACAAAATGCTCTCAATTTTCTTATAAACAAAATATATACAAATGTAAAAGAAGAAAAAAAGCTGCAAGAAAGTAAAATAAAGCATTAACAGTGATTATCTCTGATGTGTAGAAAGTTTTTTGTTTTCTAGATTCTGCATTTCCCAATTTTTCTATTAAAAAATAAATTATTTATAACAAAACATTTTAATAAGAATTCCATGACCTTATTTTCATCTATTAAACAAAAACATCACACTCATGGCTATCAAGAATATTTATTAAAAAATTATTTTTCAAGTGTATACTTGCAACATGTTAGAGTAAGCTATAGCCTATAGAGGTTTATAATCTTAGTGGTTTATAAATAAGTGACTTCCAATGAACACTCGATAGATCTCATACTTCAGTTTTAACACTGGTATAAAATGTCATTGTCACCTTAAAGTTTTGATTCATTTATCTCTGAAGTTATTGCAGAAAAAACCCTTTAAGTTAGCAAACATCTAATTAACAGGATAAAGCTAAATACGAACTATGATTTATTAACATTCATTCATTCAACATATATTAACTGTGTGCCTACTATGTGTTAGGCACTGTGCTAAGTCCTAATATGAAAAACACTGTTAATTCAAGAAGCACATTTTATATTATACCAAAAGTCTATTCATAAGTGTATTTTTTTCTATTAGACTGGAAGCTCTTACAGAGCATAAATTTTATTCTTTATTTTATTCTCATAGCCTGCCATAAAGTTGGCACTCAGGAAACTTTATTGATGAGTGAGGAAAAAATGCATAACACAAAATATTCTGAACATGATGTACATGCACAAAATCATTGTTATTTTCTATGTGCTTTATTGAATGTATTAATGAATTAAAACTATTTTAAAGCTATTTTAAGTTATATGAGTTAATCAGAAGATAATTTGGCATAATAATTTATCATTAAAAAGTTGTTTGGTGGCTCATGCCTGTAATCCCAACACTTTGGAAGGCCAACGTGGGTGGATCACGAGTTCAGGAGTTCAAGACCAGCCTGGCCAAGATGGTGAAACCCCATCTCTACTAAAAATACAAAAAAATTAGCCAGGTGTGGTGGCAAGCACCTGTAATCCCAGCTACTCGGGAGGCAGAGGCAGAGGATTGCTTAAAACCCAGGAGACAGAGGTTGCAGTGAGCCGAGATTGCACTACTGCACTCTAGCCGGGGCAACAGAGCAAGACTCTGTCTCAAAAAAAAAAAGTTGTTTTATTGCCAGGCGCAGTGGCTCACACCTGTAATCCTAGCACTCTGGGAGGCCAAGGTGGGTGGACCACGAGGTCAGCAGTTCAAGACCAGCCTGGCCAAGATGGTGAAACCCCATCTCTACTAAAAATACAAAAAATTAGCCGGATATGGTGGCAGGCGCCTGTAATCCCAACTACTCGGGAGGCTGAGGCAGGAGAATCACTAGAACCTGGGAGGTGGAGGTTGCGGTGAGCCGAGATCGTGCCATTGTACTCTAGCCTGGGCAACAAGAGCGAAACTCTGTCTCAAAAAAATAAATAAATAAATAAATAAATAAATTTTTTAAAAGCTGTTTTATTAAATACAATGACTAGCCAGGCACAGTGGTGTGCATCTATAGTTCCAGATACTCAGGAAGCTGAGGCGGGAGGATGGCTTGAATCCAGGAGTTGAAGGCTGAGGTACGAAATGATCGCACCTGTGTATAGCCACTGCACTCCAGCCTAGGCAACATGGCAAGACCCCATCTCTAAAAAAATAAAATAAGACAAAATGGCTAATTAGAAATTCAGTAAGTTTTGTATTCTTCTAATCTTTACTGTCTAAAACCTTCTCATGCTAGCAAAAACAGAAAGAAATAAACTGAACTCAATGTGTCTTTCTAACATCCATACTTTCTTTTTTTTTTTTTTTTGAGACAGCGTCTTGCCCTGTCACCCAGGCTGGAGTGCAGTGGCACAATAGTCCACTCCAACCTCTGCCTCCCAGGTTCAAACAATTATCCTGCCTCAGCCCCCCAAGTAGCTGGGATTACAGGCACCCACCACCATGCCTGGCAAATTTTTGTATTTTTAGTAGAGATGGGGTTTCACCATGTTGGCCAGGCTGGTCTCAAACTCCTGACCTCAGGTGATCCACCCACCTCGGCCTGCCAAAGTGCTGGGATTACAGGCGTGAGCCATTGCGCACGGCCCCACATCCATACATTTGACTTACTGTCTACTGAAACATGCATGATATGAGTGGTAACAGGGAAGCTCTTCAATGATGCAGTCCGCAAGGATGATCTCCACCTATTCCCCGTACCTATTTAGAGACCTTGGACATTTACTGAGCAGCAGGAAAAATGGGCTTTACCATTTTCTCAGTTTATACCTTTAACTTTTGTTCTCAGATTTGACACTAAATGAATTTTGTGCACTGGCAACTAACATTGAACTTTTTTTTTTTTTTAAGACACAGTTTCGCTCTGTCACCCAGGCTGCAGTGCAGTGGCGCGATCTCGGCTCACTGCAAGCTCCGCCTCCCAGGTTCATGCCATTCTCCTGCCTCAGCCTCTCAAGTAGCTGGGACTACAGGTGCCTGCCAACACGCCTGGCTAATTTTTTGTATTTTTAGTAGAGACGGGGTTTCACCGTGTTACCAAGGATGGTCTCGATCTCCTGACTTCGTAATCTGCCTGCCTCGGCCTCCCAAAGTGCTGGGATTACAGGCGTGAGCCACCACACCCGGCCAACATTGAACTTTTCTGATTGATGAATTTAGATTGCCTATCTAACTGAAAACTAAAAATCCATTTTGTTGCTTATTTTTTCTATAGCAATAGAGCAACTGCTGCTCCTTTGCTTGGGCATCAGGTGAGAGAGCTGACTTGCATTTAGGAATCAGGCTGCATGACAACAAACCTTTAACCACCAGAAACACACTTAGTAGAGTGAGATTCTCACACAATGAGGGCAGGCAGGACTATAGACAGCAAAGACAGAAAGCAGACTCAGTTTCTCAGCTCATGCTTATTCTTGGTCACACTACAAATCCTATTACCCATACTATTTCAAAAGTTTTTTTCTCTTTTATTTGCCAGCATGTAGAGTTGAATCAATAAACATTAAGTACGAATGTGCTGTGGTTCCACTGTACTCAAGTCCTTGCATAAAGTTCTAAAGTAGTTTTATCTTTTACACATAAAAGCTTCTATTTAATTCTAACCATGTTCCTATCTTGCCATTTTCAAAATATATAAAAGGAAAGTATAAGTTTTCATTAACTACATCTCATTTTTCCCCTTCGGTAAACATTTATTAAGTGCTCACTATGTGTACCAGTACCAGACATTATTCCTACAAAAAGCTTAGTGCTTATTTAGCACTGGCAGTTAATCTAAGTGTTAATTGTAGCTCAGGAGCTTATGGTCTTATAATTAAGGTCAGCTAATCTAAACCCCATTTAGGGTGAACAGCAATTTATGTCATTTTTATACAATCCTGTATACTATCTTCAAGAGGAAAAGTTAGTGAATATTTAACTATTTGTAAAATTGGGTTAATATTAATATATAGCCTATTTGTCAGATTTTCTACTGGTTTTAAAAAAGGAATAACTGGGCCGGGCGCAGTGGCTCACGCTTGTAATCCCAGCACTTTGGGAGGCTGAGGCAGGCGGATCACGAGGTCAGGAGATTGAGACCACGGTGAAACCCCGTCTCTACTAAAAATACAAAAAAAATTAGCCGGACGTGGTGGCGGGCGCCTGTAGTCCCAGCTACTCGGAGAGGCTGAGGCAGAAGAATGCCGTGAACCCAGGAGGCGGAGCTTGCAGTGAGCCGAGATTGCGCCACTGCACTCCAGCCTGGGCGACAGAGCGAGACTCTGTCTCAAAAAAAAAAAAAAAAAAAAGGAATAACTGTTCTATCAATGAAAACATTTCTACTACTTTAATTTTGAAAGTAACAAAGTTTATAAATTCTGCCAGAGTTCTCATTTTAATTTCTTCTACTGAAGAATGGAAATCATCTTTTTTTTTCTTTCTTTTTATTATTGTACTTTAAGTTTTAGGGTACATGTGCACAATGTGCAGGTTTGTTACATATGTATCCATGTGCCACGTTGGTGTGCTGCACCCATTAACTCGTCATTTAGCATTAGGTGTATCTCCTAATGCTGTCCCTCTCCCCTCCCCCCACCCCACAACAGTCCCCGGAGTGTGATGTTCCCCTTCCTGTGTCCATGTGTTCTCATTGTTCAATTCCCACCTATGAGTGAGAACATGCAGTGTTTGGTTTTTTGACCTTGCGATAGTTTACTGAGAATGATGGGAAATCATCTTTTTTAAAAGACAATATAATAGTCCCAACATATCCAGTTTAATTTTTACCTCTATACTGAAATAGCCTCTGTCCACATAGTCACCCAGAAAGAGGTAGCGTGTGTTACTAGGTGATCCTCCAACTTCAAATAACTTCATTAGGTCAAAGAATTGTCCATGAATATCACCACATACTAGGAAAAAAAAGGTATAAAGTGAGGTGAGAAATTATATCTTAGAGGACAAAGGGCATTACACCAAAAGGGATCACAGTTTAACTTCTAACTTAAATCACTCTAGCTTTTGACAGGACTGCTGTATAACTGTAGTCAATCTATTCATACTAAATAGTTCTACTGGAAATATGAGACAGTTAAAATTGTATTTCTTCAATTAACAACAAATATCCTAACCAATCCTGACTGTCTCATAATTTCTAGAAAAATTATCACACCACTTTTTAGCTGGTTATTTGCAATTATTTCTCAAAACTGCTCATGCAAATCTATACCGTAAAAAGTATCATGCAAAGACTTTTTATACCTGTGATTGGAGCATCTACTTCTATCATAGTCTTCTCTTGCCTCAGGATGGCAGCCCCATCATTGATTATCTTTAAGGCTACTTCCTCTTCCAGTCGTCCTTCCTTTACCAAATGGTTTTTTAAAACATCAACTTTAGGTTTCCCATTCTCAAATACTTCTTTAAAAGTAAGCCGTTGGGTTGGAGGAAAGGGGACAGCTACAAAAAAAAAAATAATAATAATTTAAAATATTTAAATGTATAGAGAACAAACAGAACACAATTCTTTTACGTGACAAATTAAACCTAATAAATCACCATGATTTCACATCCACGGCACCAGTACGTTGTAAAAAAATTCTAAGATACTATGTATCATAAATGATCAATTCTAAGTATAAAAAGGTCACAGTCATTTTAAATATTTGTGTGTGCATAAATTATAATGGTTTTTGTTGTTTTTTTTTTTTTGAGATGGAGGCTTGCTCTGTCAACCCAGGCTGGAATGCAGTGACACGATCTCGGCTCACTGCAACCTCCGCCTCCTGGGTTCAAGCAATTCTTCTGTCTCAGCCTCCTGAGAAGCTGGGATTACAGGCGCATGTCACCACACCTGGCTAATTTTTGCATTTTTAGTAGACACAGGGTTTTACCATGTTGGCCAGGCTGCTCTCGAACTCCTGACCTCAGGTGATCCACCTGCCTCGGCCTCCCAAAGTGCTGGGATTAGAGGCGTGAGCCACCGAGCCCAGCCCTATGTTTTACACATAAACATGAAAGACTTGAAGCTGATTCAGGGAACAAGTTATAAATGAGACAAGACACTAGATGATATGAGTATCTTTGTTTTTCCATCTATACAAAAGGTGTTAAAAATGAAACTATGGTTAAAGAAAAGTAGTCACAATACTAAAATGGCATTTATTTCTCCTATAGAACTGACCTAATGACACCTACATTTTAGAAGTCTTGGCCGGGCACCATGGCTCACGCCTGTAATCTCAGCACTTTGGGAGGCTGAGGCGAATAAATCACCTGAGGTCAGGAGTTGAAGACCAGCCTGGCCAACATGGGTGAAACCCCATCTCTACTAAAAATACAAAAATTAGCTGGGTGTGGTGGCGCACACCTGTAATCCCAGCTACTCAGGAGGCTGAGACAGGAGACTCACTTGAACCCGGGAGGTGGAGACTGCAGTGAACCAAGATCACGCCACTGCACTTCAGCCTGGGCGACGAGCGAAACTCCATCTCCAAAAAAAGTAAAAAACAAATAAAATAAAATAGAAGTCTCACTGTAGTTCCTCATCAGGGGAATTGTGTATATATACTTTATTCTTAAAAGGCAGTAGCTTAGGCTGGGCACAGTGGCTCACTCCTGTAATCCCAGCACTTTGGGAGGCTGAGGCAGGCAGATCACTTCAGGTCAGGAGTTCAAGACCAGACTGGGCAACATGGCAAAACTCCATCTCTACTAAAAATACAAAAATTAGCCAGGTGTAGTGACAAGTGCCCATAATCCCAGCTACTCGGGAAGCTGAGGCAGAAGAATCACCTGAACGTGGGAGGCAGAGGTTGCAGTGAGCTGAGATCGTGCCACTGAACTCCAGCCTGGGCAAAAGAGCAAGACACCGTCTCAAAACAGAATAAAACAAAAGGCAGTAGCTTAATGTACTTTGTTACTGATAATAACAAGAACACTACTACCAAGATGGAGCTATGTCTGAGAATAATTTGCTGTAGTAACAGAGCATAAAAGAATGGATAAGGGGCCGAGTGCGGTGTGGCTCACGCTTGTAATCCCAGCACCTTGGGAGGCCGAGGCAGGTGGATAACCTGAGGTCAGGAGTTCAAAACCAGCCTGGCCAACATGGTGAAACCTTGTCTTTACTAAAAATACAAAAATTAGCTGGGTGTGATGGCACACACCTGTAATCCCAGCTACTTGGGAGGCTGAGGCAGAAGACTTGCTTGAATCTGGGAGATGGAGGTTGCAGTGAGCTGAGATTGTGACACTGCACTTCAGCCTAGGCGACAGAGCAAGACTCCATTTAAAAAAAAAAAAAAAAAGCGGACAAGGGAAGTCCAGTTATGTTTTCTAATCTGGAAATGCTAATAACTACCTTCAGTTTACATTAGGTACAAAGTTTATATATATAATATCATGGAGAATTAGCAACTTCATTTAATATTTTTAAATTGGTTGTTGTCTTGTTATGTGCCTACTTTATAAGTCTACTTTAGATACCCTGGGATCTAACAGCCACAAGTCTCTTAACCATAAATTTAAAAGGAGGCGTTCAATTGAATTTCTGATATATGTCCAATGGTTCCACTTCCAGCTTTATGGAACCAAGTTTAAGAACCAAGTTGAAATCTATGGGTATTTTTAAGACTTAATCTAGCCATACCATATTGTATCATTTACAAGCAAAGAAAGTCCTATTGTAAGTTTCGTCATGCTTTCAGCTACTACTTGACTCATTTTAACTACTTAAATTTCACTGAAAAAACGGTAGCAGCTACCCAACCAGTAAAATAACTAAATACAGTTGTGTGCCACAAAATGATGTTTTGGTCAACAATGGACTGTAGTTAAATGGAGCTGAAAAACTCCTGTCATCTAGTAACGTTATAGCCACAATAACATCGCAGGAATTGACTAATGAGTTGGAACTGGAATAGGAATGCACAGCTGAAGCAGCAGCAAGAGAGAAGGAAGTTTGCTGGAGAAAGAAAAAGAACCCCCAACAAAATTCACAGTGAAGGGTTTGGGAGAAGCTTTTGCAGACCTCAACAAACTCCTTAAGAAGTGTGAAAACATGGACCCCAAAACAGAAAGGTTTTCATTAATACACAGGAATGTTCATGCTGCATTAACTGCTTACAAACAAATCTACAATGAAAAATAGAACTAAACCAAGCAAAACACCATGGGCAAATTTCTGAAAATAGTGACATCTCCTCAAGAAGAGCCTCAGGCAGGTCCTTCAGGAGGACTTTCAGAAGAAGGTATTGTTATCCTAGGAGATGACAGCTCCATGCCTGCTACTGCTCCTGAAGGTGTTCCAGTGGATCAAGATGTAGAGGGGCAAGCCAGGGATATTCATGATCCTGACCCTGTGTAGACCTAGGCTCAGTGTGTGTGTGTGTGTGTGTGTGTGTGTGTGTGTGTGTGTGTGTTCATTTTTACCAAAATATTCTAAAAGTTAAAAAAATTTTAAACTTTTTAAATAGAAAAAGCCTATAAAGATATAAAGAAAAATTATTTTCTATAGCTATACAGTGTACTTGTGTTTTAAGCTAGGTGTTATTACAAAAAAGTCCAAAAGTTTTTAAAAATTTAAACATTTATAAAGTAAAAACTTAACAGTAAGCTAAGTTTAATTTATTATTGAAGAAAGAAAATTTGTTTGTTTTTGAGATAGGATCTCGCTCTATTGCCTAGGCGGGAGTGCAGTGGCACTACCATGGCTCACTGCACCTTCAACCTCCTGGCTCAAATGATCCTCTCACCTCAGCCTCCCAGTCCTCAGCTGGGACTACAGGTGTGCGCCACCATGCCTGGCTAATTTTTGTATTTTTTGTAGAGATGGGGTTTTGCCATGCTCCCCAGGCTGGTCTGGAACTCCTGGACTCAAGTGATCTGCCGACCTCAGCCTCCCAAAGTGCTGGGATTACAGGTGTGAGCCACCATGCCCAGCCAAGAAAAATTTTTTTTAAATTTAGTGTAGCCTAAGTGTTCAGTGTTCATAAAGTTTATAAAGTCTCCAGTAGTGTACAATAATGTCCTAGGCCCTCACATTCACTCATCACTCACCTCCGACTCACCCAGAGCAACTTCCGGTCCTGTAAGCCCCATTCATGGTTAAGTGCCCTGTACAGGTGTACCAGTTTTTACCTTTTATACTGTGTTTTTATTGTACCTTCTCTATGTTTAGATATGTTTAGATACTCAAATACTTAGCACTGTGTTATAACTGCCTACAGTACTCAGTACAGTAACCTGCTGTACAGGTTTGTGGCCTAGAAGTAACAGGCTATATCATATAGGCTATGTATAGTAGTAGTTATACCATCTAGGTGTATAGTAGTTACACCACCTAGGTTTTTTAAGTACACTCCATGGTGTTCTCACAATGACAAAGTCATCTCATGACACATTTCTCGGATGCATGACTGTATTACCTTAGAATAGGGGACCATATATACATCTATCACTCCAGCCTAGGTGACAGAGACTCGGTCTCAAAAAAAAAAAAAAAAAGAATGATCAAGGAGTAAGGGAATATTTGGAGCTGGATGTAGATAAAAGTTAGCATTTTAATAATTTGTGCTTTGGGCCATCTGTGCAACAAGCTCTTTCTTTCAGTCTTCCGAAACCAAACTGATGTAAAGAGAAAGGTTTTAAGAAATTTGAAACCATAGTTTTAAAGTTAAAAAATTGGGGGGTGATATCCCCTAAATAAATTTTCATTAACAACACATATTAAACTAAACACAGGTAGCTACATGCTAAGCACTACTGCGTTAATAAAGGTAAGGGCAGCACAATGTATGACTAGAGCAGCTTTCCAATTTGAGCCATTATGAATACAGTTGCTATGAATATAATTCTATGTGTGCTTTGGTGGACATAAGCACTCTTTTCTCTTAGGTATATACCCAGGAACGGGACTGAAAGTTTATGGGGTCAACATTGGTTTTACCCAACAGTTCACAAAGTGATACCATTTTACCCTCACACCATCGAGGTATTAAGGGTTCCAGTTACTTCATATCCTTGTCAACACTCGACATTGCTCATCTGCTAAATTTTATTCCATTACAGTGAACGTCTAATCTCTGTTTTCTACTTTGCATTTCCCTGATGAGTAGTGATGTTGAGGACCTTTCTACTTGCTTAATGGCCATTTCGATATCTTCTCTGGGGACATGCTTGTTCAATTCTTTTGTTCATTTAAAACATTTAGTATCTTTTCTTATTGACTGATGAAAGTTCTTGTATGTTCTGGGCACATGTCCTTTATCAGATGTAAAGCCTTTTTTGTTCTTAATCATCTTTATTTATGTAAATATATAATTCAATTAGGTTTATCATTATAACATAATTGACTATATACCAATTCTTTAAACTTTGTTTTTGAATATAGAAAATGTAGAAATTTAACTTAGGAAAATAGTGTGCTTATGTTAATTTTTTTTTTTTTTTTTTTTTTTTTTTGAGACGGTGTCTCGCTCTTTCGCCCAGGCTGGACTGCAGTGGCGCTATCTCGGCTCACTGCAAGCTCCGCCTCCTGGGTTCACGCCATTCTCCTGCCTCAGCCTCCTGAGTAGCTGGGATTACAGGCGCCTGCCACCGCGCCCGGCTAATTTTTTGTATTTTTAGTAGAGACGGGGTTTCACCGTGTTAGCCAAGATGGTCTCGATCTCCTGACCTTGTGATCTGCCCGCCTCGGCCTCCCAAAGTGCTGGGATTACAGGCGTGAGCCACCGCACCCGGCCTCTTATGATAATTTATTTAAACATTTTCTTATTGTTGGATAGCTAGACTATTTCAAAAAATTGTAAATTATACTGCAGGGCCAGGCATCGTAGCTCACACCTGTAATCCCAGTGCTTTGGGAGGCTGAGGCAGGAGGATGGCTTGAGCCCAGGAGTTCAAGGCTGCAGTGACCTATGACTGAGCCACTGTACTCCAGCCTGGGTGACAGAGTGAGACTCTGTCTCTAAAAAAAAAGAAAACATAAATAAATGATACAGCAGAGAACATCTACACACATATATATATATATGCGTATATATCTATATCACCCATATTTTATATGTATCACCCATATCATATATGGATATACATGGATCATTTATATATCATTTATATATATATATATGTCTTTGAGCAAATCTTTATTTCCTTATAAGTTTCTAGAAATTATATGTATTAATTATCTACTGCCATGTAACAAATTACCCCAAAACTTAGTGGCCTAAGGCAGTAATCACTTATTATCTATCACAGGTTCTGTGGACCATAAATTCAGACAGGGCATAGCGGGGCTGGCTCGTCTCTGCTCCGCAACTTCTGGGGCCTCAGCAGGACACTCGACAGCCTGGGGCTGGAATTACCTGAAAGCTTTATCGCTCATACCGTGGTTAATACTGGCTGTTGGCTGCAGCTTAGCTCAGGTTTTTGAAGAGAATATCCATATGTGTCCTCTTCGAATGACTTAGTTCCAATGACAAGCATCTCAAGACAAAGAGAGAGCCAGGAAGAAGCTGTATCTTTTTTTTCCCCTTTTTTATTTGTGCAAATTTACAGATTACATGAGGAATTATGTTACATGTATATTATGCATAGTATCAAGCCAGGGTCTTCAGGATGTTCATCACCGGGTACAATACATTTTTGTTAGGTATAGTCATCCTGCTCTGCTATCAAACATTGAATCTACTCCTATCTTAATGTATGTTTGTACCCTTTAACTCACTTCTCTTCATCCTTCCCCTTCCCCCACTCACCCTTCCCAGTCTCTATTATCTATTTTCCATTCTCTACCTCCATGTGTTCAAATTTTTAGCTCCCACATATAAGTGAGAATATATGATATTTGTCTTTTTGTGCCTAGCTTATTTAACTTAAGATAATGACCTCCAGTTCCACCCATGTTGCTGCAAGGGACATTATTTCGGTTTTTTTTTTTTATGGCTGAACAATATTCTATTGTGTATATATACCATATTTTCTTTATCCATTCATCCACTAATAGATACTCAACGCTGATTCCGTATCTTTGCTGTTGTAAATAGTACTGCAATAAACATGTTGATTTATTTTCCTTTGGGTAGATACTCAGTAGTGCAATTGCTGGATCAGTTGTATACTATTTATATCATGGCCTCAGAAATCACATCACATTATTTCCACCATATTCAATTGGTTGAACAGTCACAAGCCTGCCCAGGTTCAAGAAGAGTGGAAATAGATTCCACCTACTGGTGGGGAGTGACAAAATTCTGTGCGAGCATATAAGACTAAAAATATTGCTATGGCTGTTTCTTGAAAATAGATTCTGTCATACTTTCTCTATTTAAAAGGAAAAATGGCCGGTCACCAATGCCTTCAACAGTACCTTTAAATCAGAGTCCATTTTAAATGGGCCACTTTGTATTTTCCAAGTTATTACCAAATGAGAATATCTATTCAATTATTACAAGCAAAACATTACAGAAGATATATTCCCAAATGTTTCAAAATAATTTGAGATGCCTATTAGAAGCTGTATACATATTTTCTCTAATTTGCCAGCTGTTTAAAAAAAAAAAAACTCATGAATCTTCTTTCCTAAATGAAAGGGATAAAAACGTAAAAATAAACTATTTATGAAAAGCAGACATTTTTTAAATGCTTGATTCAAAATATTACGTCAAGCTTCCAGTTTAGAATGACTAGCAACTTCTGGCCAGGCACAGTGGCTCACGCCTGTAATCCCGTAATCCCAGCACTTTGGGAGGCCAAGGTGGGCAGATCACCTGAGGTCAGGAGTTTGAGACCAGCCTGGCCAACATGGTGACACTCTTCCTCTACCAAAAATACAAAAGTTAGCAGGGCGTGGTAGCGGGTGCCTGTAATCCCAGTTACTCGGGAGGCTGAGACAGGGGAATCACTTGAACCCGGGAGGCAGAGGTTGCAGTGAGCCGAGATCGTGCCACTGCACTCCAGCCTGGGCGACAGAGCAAGACTCTGCCTCAAAAAAACAAAAAAAAAGAATGACTAGAAACTTCTGATTCAACGTTTCTTAACAGCTGCTATGATTTGAATGTTCCAAAAATGCATAGGTATAACCTAATCTCCAACATGGTGGTATTAAGAAGTGGAGTATCTGGGAAATTATTAGGTCATACGGACTCTGCTCTCATGAATGGGATTTGTGCCATTAAAAGAGGTCCAAAGGAGCTTGTTTGTCCCTTCTGCCACGTGATGACACATAGAAGGTGCCACCTATAAGAAACAGGCCCTCACCAGACACAGAATCTGCTGGCAACCTGACTCTTAGACTTCCCAGCCTCTAGGACTGTAAGAAATAAATTTCTGTTGTTCACAAATTACCCAGTCTAAGGCATTTTGTTATAACATCTTGAACAGGCTGGGGGCGGTGGCTCCCACCTGTAATCCCAGAATATTGGGAGGCCGAGGCAGGTGGATCATAAGGTCGAGTTCAAAACCAGCTTGACCAACATGGTGAAACCTGAAACCCTATCTCTACTAAAAATACAAAAATTAGCCGGGCGTGGTGGTGCGTGCTTGCCTCAGGAGGCTGAGGCAGGGGAATCACTTGAACCCAAGAAGTGGAGGTTGCAGTGAGCTGAGATCACACCACTGAACTCCAACCTGGGTGACAGAGCAATGCTCTGTCTCAAAACAAACAAACAAACAAACAAACAAAAAAATACATGTTGAATAGACTAAGCGAACATCTAACTAAAATACACATAAAAATAAGACAGAACAAAATGAAAACTCTCACCATAAAAACTATGAATGATCAAAAAGTATCCTCAATTAATTCATTCAAATAATTTTACTGAATTGCTACTATGTGTTAGGTACTTATATGCACTAGTAAAAAATTTTGATGACAAATATCTCAATGCATAAGTACATAAATAAATACCTTAAAATACCATAAAATATTTTTTTATTTTCTCCTAGGTAGATATAATTTACTTACATCATAATGTATTAATATTTAGCCAATCTGCAATTTTTAGAAATTTCAGTTATTGTTAAATATTTTGCCCTTACCATGTCTGTAGCACATTTTATTTTCCAAAAATGGCTGCAACCAGCCAGGCATGGTGACTCACTCCTGTAATCCCAGCACTTTGGGAATCCAAGTTGGGGAGATTGCTTGAAGCCAAGAGTTCGAAACCAGCCTGGGCAGCATGGTGAGACACCATCTCTACAAAATTTTTTTTTTTTTAATTAGCCAGGTGTGGTGGCATCTGCCTGTAGTCCCAGCTACTCAGGAGGCTGACACAGAAAGATCTCTGGAACCCAGTAGGTTGAGGCTGCAGTCAACTACAATCGTCAGCCTGGACAACAGAGTGAGACGCCATCTCAAAAAGCAAAAACAGAGAAAATTTTTGCAATCTACCCATCTGACAAAGGGCTAATATCCAGAATCTACAAAGAACTCAAACAAATTTACAAGAAAAAAACAACCCCATCAAAAAGTGGGCAAAGGATACGAACAGACGCTTCTCAAAAGAAGACATTTATGCAGCCAACAGACACATGAAAAAATGCTCATCATCACTGGTCATCAGAGAAATGCAAATCAAAACCACAATGAGATACCATCTCACGCCAGTTAGAATGGCGATCATTAAAAAGTCAGGAAACAACAGATGCTGGAGAGGATATGGAGAAATAGGAACGCTTTTACACTGTTGGTGGGTTTGTAAATTAGTTCAACCATTGTGGAAGACAGTGTGGCGATTCCTCAAGGATCTAGAACTAGAAATACCATATGACCCAGCAATCCCATTACTGGGTATATACTCAAAGGATTATAAATCATTCTACTGTAAAGACACATGTGCACGTATGTTTATTGTGGCACTGTTCACAATAGCAAAGACTTGGAACCAACCCAAATGTTCATCAATGATAGACTGGATAAAGAAAATGTGGCACATATACACCATGGAATACTATGCAGCCATAAAAAAGGATGAGTTCATGCCCTTTGCAGGGACATGGATGAAGCTGGAAACCATCATTCTAAGCAAACTATCACAAGGACAGAAAACCAAACACCACATGTTCTCACTCATAGGTGGGAATTGAACAATGAGATCACATGGACACAGGGTGGGGAACATCACACACTGGGGCTGGTTGGAGGATGGGGGGCTGGGGGAGGGAGAGCATTAGGAGAAATACCTAATGTAAATGATGAGTTGGTGGGTGCAGCAAACCGACATGGTACATGTATACCTATGTAACAAACCTGCATGTTGTGCACATGCACCCTAGAACTTAAAGAATAATTTTTTTAAAAAAGCAAAAACAAAAAAAATGGCTACAATAATATTTCTCACTCTACATACTCTTCTGTAATCTCACTGTCTTGGTCTGTTTTGTGTTGCTATGACAAAATATCATAGACTGGATAATTTATAATGAATAGAAATTTATTCATTCATAGTTCTGGAGGCTAAGAAGTTCAAGACTGAGGGGCCAGGCATCTGGCATGGGTCTTCTTGCTGCATCATCCCACAGTGGAAGGGCAAAGAGGGATAAGAGAGAGCAAGAGATAGAACTTGCAGCCTTAAGCCCTTTTATAATCACATTAATGCATCATGAGAGGTGGCCTTCATGACCTGAACACCTCTCATTAGGCCCTACCTCCCAACACTACTGCATTTGGGATAAATTTTCTAACACATACTTATTTTATTTTTAAATTTCAGATTCAAGGGGTATATGTGTACGTTTTTTACATGGATATACTGCATAATAGTAAGGTTTGGGCTTCTAGTATACCCATCACCCAAGCAGCCAACATATGCTTTCTGGGGATCGATCATATTTAAAGCATAGCAGTGACCTGACTCTATCCTATCAAGAAGTAGAGTCTAAGGCCAGGCCCAGTGGCTCATGCCTGTAATCCTAGCACTTTGGCAGGCTGAGGCGGGCAGACTGTTTGAGCTCAGGAGTTTGAGTCCAGCCTGGGCAACATGGTGAAACCCCGTCTCTACTAAAAATACAACAAAAATTAGCCGAATGTGGTGTCACATGCCTGTAGTCCCAGCAACTTGGGTGGCTGAGGTGGGAAGATCACTTGAGCCCAGGAAGTCGAGGCTGCAGTGAGCCAAGATAGCACCACTGCATTCCAGCCTAGGTGACAAAGTGAGATCTTTTCTCAAAAAAAAAAAAAAAAAAGGGAGAGTCTAATGTCTCTCCCCTAGAATCTGAAATGGCCTTAGTGACCTGCTTTAACAAATACATTGCAGCAGAAGTGATTTTGCAGATTCTGCCTCGGTCTCTTGGCATACTCATTCTCCAGTGAAGTGGGTATATGGTCAATAATCCCAGGTGAGGCAAGCTTTGAGTGAACTCAGCCCACGCGTAACTCACTTCATTCAAACTTAAGTAAAGACTACAACTATCTACATCTATGTGCTAAACACTGAAAAGGCTCTTGGAATCACCAGTCAAAAAGCAAAAAGTAGGCCAGGTATGATGGCTCACACCTATGAAAAGAATCTCATCACTCTGGGAGGCTGAGGTGGGTGGATTGCTTGAGCTCAGGAGTTCGAGACCAGCCTGCACGACATGGCGAAACTCTGTCTCTACCAAAAAAACACAAAAATTAGTTGGGTGTGGTGGCGCACACCTACAGTCCCAGCTGCTCAGGAGGCTGAGGCAGGAAAATCACTTGAGCCCAGGAGATTGGGGCTGCAGTGAGCTATGACAGAGCCACTGCACTCCAGCCTAGACAACTGAGTGAGACCCTGTCTCTAAAAAATAAGTAAATAATAAGAAATTGTTAGTATGTCTTTTACACCTACAACATCTTTGGGTTTATACTAAATGGCCATTAGGTAAAATAAAGCTTTAGTCCTTTACTTTATTAAAAATTTTTTAAAGGATTATAAAAATTATTAGCTTTGTTTGGCATACTCTGAATTCTAATTAACTCAAAACTTTTGTGAGAACTCTTTGCTTTATTAAATTTGGGTTAAAAGGAAAAAAACACCTCACAAATCCTAAGGAAAGTTAAGCCTTCCCAATTTAATCATGTATCATAAAATGTGGTAAAAATAAATATACGTCACCATTTAAGTATCTTTCAGTTTAAAGGAAATATTAGGAGGCCGAGGTGGGCAGATCACCTGAGGTCAGGAGTTCGAGACCAGCCTGACCAACATGGTGAAACTCTGTCTCTACTAAAAATACAAAAAATTAGCTGGGTGTGGTGGTGGACACCTGTAATCCCAGCTACTTGGGAGGCTGAGGCAGGAGAATTGCTTGAATCCAGGAGGCAGAGGTTGCAGTGAGCCGAGATCACGCCATTGCACTCCAGCCTGGGAAACGAGAGAAACTTGGTCTAAAAAAAAAAAAAAAAAAAAGGAAACATACATTCAAGTACAAAGACTGCCACAATAGCTATCTAAAAAAGGATTTTATTTCTAGGTTTCAGTAAACTTGGATTGGTGAAACTCATAATACACTTTATAGGATAAATGAAAGAAAGTCCTAGAGACTGTCAACGTCCTCCCTGTTTGTGAGATATTCTTACTTCTAGGATAATCAGTGACTACTCACAAAATTCATTATGTACTTTCTGCAATAGAAGATTCCACTCCCTTCCATTCTGATAATGCTGGTTAATATAATAAATCAACTAAAGCCTATAGTCCCATGATCCACAGGTGGTTTCCACTTCTTCCTTACATTCATCTAAAGTTTCTGGCTATAAGCTAAAGATAGGAATTGAGCCTTGTGGAAGACTTATCAAAAGAACGTTTGTAAATGTTTGTATCATGCACCCATTACTGACACTACAGAGAATAAATTAATGATGCATACTGCTGACATTATTGCCATGGACAAATAAGTGGCTGAGTCAAGATTTCCAGAACTGCTATGGTCCAGAAGCAGAAGATAAAATGAATAGACTATTTATGTCCAAGATAATCAGAACACAACCTCCCAGATGCCAGAAGCCACTGATGACTACAGACTTGCATGATTTTGTCCTTTATTCTCTTGGCATTTTCTTCTCTCTCCACTGTTGTAAGATTTTAGGCTGTTAACAGATAACTTTTCCTTACTGTTAGCACTGTCAAGACTCTTATCCTTGGCAAAATATAAACCAAATATAGGACAGTTGCAAAGGTGAATGACCCATATCCAAATTAAAGGAAAAAAAATATTTGGTTGCCCAAAGGAAAATCCAAATAGATTATGGGATATATGGGACATTATTTTAAACTTTCATCATAATTGTCTGAGTTTCAGTGTGTTGCAGATGCCAAGTGTGTGATCTTTAGTCTTAAATGCTGCTGTGCAGTCACTGTTACACCAGCTGATTCAACAAATTATCATCTAAGAAAAAGAACATCGAGGCCATCCTGGCTAACATAGTGAAACCCCGTCTCTACTAAAAATACAAAAAATTAGCCTGGCGTGGTGGTGGGTGCCTGTAGTCCCAGCTACTCAGGAGGCTGAGGCAGGAGAATGGTGTGAACTCAGGAGGGAGAGCTTGCAGTGAGCCGAGATCGCGCCACTGCACTCCAGCCTGGGTGACAGAGCAAGACTCCGTCTCAAAAAAAAAAAAAAAAAAAAAGAACAAAATGGCCTGGTGCCTGTAGAGGCCAAAATGTCTATCATCAAAGCTTCATAAACATTCACAACCCATCAAACAACAGTTTGAAATCTTGATTGATCACCTCCTCTAAATGGTAAATGTTCCAGTTTAGCTGACGAATGATCAGAAACAGAGATTAAAAATCGAAACAAAACTGAAATTACACTACAAATTGCTTGCAGATGCGCAGAAAAGCACTAGTACTTGCAAAACAGATAAACTGAACCAAACCAAACCACAATGTACTGTGCATCACAGGCCATCTAAGCTCAAACCTTTTTTTTTTCTCTTTAAGAGACAGAGTCTCCCTTTGTCACCTAGGCTGGGGTGCAGTGGCATGATCATAGCTCACTGCAGTCTCCAACTCTTGGGTCCAAGTGATCCTCCCCCTCAGCCTCCCAAGTAGCTAAGACTACAGGTATGTGTCACCACACCCAGTTAATTTTAATTAAAAAAAAATTTTTTTAAAGACTGAGGTCTCACTAAGTTAAACAGGCTAGTCTCAAACTCCTGGCCTCAAGCGATCCTCCCGTCCTAGCCTCCCAATGCACTGGGATTAGAGGTGTGAGCCACTGTGCCCAGCCTCAAACCTTTATTAATATCAGCTCACTCATACCCATATGTTCTAGTACCACAAACTGATCTAACAGTAAATCCTCAGGGACTTATGTGTCCTAGAGGCAAAACTACTGGCTGTTCCAGCAACTCACTCAAATTACATATTCTAGCCAATCCCTGCCCAGACTATTACCTTTATCCTAACATCACTCTGTGACTAACAGCTCCTAAAATCCTGTATGTCCTCTTTCCTAACTCTATCCTTTTGAGAGGTCCCACAGCTCTTCTGATGTATGTTATTCCTTCCTGCAGCAAGCTAAATCAGTGTAACTTATTTTTGACTACAGATGTTTTCTTGGTGGTCTTTGGTGGTGAGATTTAACAGTCCCATGGCAGGAAACTGGTGGCTGACAGGGATAGGAAGACTTTTTACCACATACCTTTTAAAATGTTATGCCATGCTATTGTACTATTTACTCAAAAAATACATAGAATTAGACTTTAGAGATGTATATAATACTATCATAAATTAATCGACTAACAGTAATATTACCAACATCCAGTATTGCTGGAACTCACCCAGGAATCAGAGTGTTTTGGATATCAGCAGACAGGAAAATTCACCACCTGCTTCTACAATTCTAGAAAACCAGCCAGCAGTTAGGGGTGATAATTAGCTTCATATCTAATGTAAACAAACTTTTATTATACTGTGTATTTATACTAAAAATCAAGTTTAAAAACCCCTTATCATTAAAAACAAACTTCATATGTGGAACTACGTTTGCTAAATATGGCTCATAAAGTGCTGTAAATAAAGTAAAGATTTTCAGCCGGGTGTGGTGGCTCACACCTGTAATCCTAGCACTTTGGGAGGCCAAGGTGGGCAGATCACAAGGTCAGAAGTTGGAGACCAGCCTGGCCAATATGGTGAAATCCTGTTTCTATTAAAAATACAAAAATTAGCCAGGCGTGGTGGTAGATGCCTGTAGTTCCAGCTACTCAGGAGGCTAAGGCAGGAGAATCACTTGAACCTGGGAGGTGGAGGTTGCAGTGAATCGAGATCACACCACTGCATTCCAGCCTGGGCAACTGAGCGAGACTCTATCTCAAAAAATAAATAAATAAAGTAAAGATTTTCTTTTTTCATTTTTAGAGACAGGGTCTCTCACTCTGTCACTCAGGATGGATGGCGTGCAGTGGCTTGTTCATGCCTCACAGTAGCCTCAAACTCCTCAAGCAATCCTCTCACCTCAGCTTCCAGAGTAGCTGGGACTTCAGACATGCATGCACTGTGACACCTGACTAATTTTTAAATTTTCTGTAGACAGGTGTCATGATGTTACCCAGGCTGGTCTCAAACTCCTGGCTTCAAGCAGTTCTCCCACCTCAGCCTCCCAAAGTGCCAGGTTGACAGATGTGAGCCATTGCACCTGGACTAAAACAAAGGTTTTCATGTTATTTTTTTTTTTTTTTTTTTTTTTAGACGGAGTCTTGCTCTGTCGCCCAGGCTGGAGTGCAGTGGCGCAATCTCGGCTCACTGCAAGCTCCGCCTCCCGGGTTCACGCCATTCTCCTGCCTCAGCCTCTCCGAGTAGCTGGGACTACAGGCGCCCGCCACCAGGTGGCCTGGCTAATTTTTTGTATTTTTTTTTTAATAGAGACGGGGTTTCACCGTGGTCTCGATCTCCTGACCTCGTGATCCGCCCGCCTCGGCCTCCCAAAGTGCTGGGATTACAAGCGTGAGCCACCGCGCCCGGCCATTCATGCTATTTTTTAAAGTTTTGAAAGTTTCGGCCTGGGAATGGTGGCTCATGCTTGTAATCTCAATGCTGCAGGGGGCCAAGGTGGGAAAATCACTTGAGGCCAGGAGTTTGAGACCAGCCTGGGCAACACAGCGAGACTCCACCTCAAAACACACACTCACACACAAAAAATTCTTTGAAATTTTCAAGCACAGAATTTACAAAAATAGAATAGCAAAGTATTATCCATGTAGTATCAAGTATTGGTTGTAAACATTCTGCTAGTCTTTCAAACTATCCTATCTTTATTTAAAGATTTTTCTAAATCAAAGGTACTACACACTTGAGGCAAAACAATTTTTTAAAAGATAAAGAGCACAAAACAAAAAACAATAACCACCACAAAAACAAAACTCTTAGAATCTCACCAGCCAAAGACAACTACTGTTAAGATGTCAATATGTATCTTAATATTTTAAATATGTAAATACATTATTGTATAATCAGTTATACTATATAGACAATCTTCTAATGTTTTCTTAATTTAGTAGTAAACTCCACTAATGCAGTATAGATATTTTCTCCCATTCTGTCGCTTGCCTTTTCATTTTCTTTTTTTTTTTAATTTTATTATTATTATACTTTAAGTTTTAGGGTACATGTGCACACCGTGCAGGTTTGTCATATATGTATACATGTGCCATGTTGGTGTGCTGCACCCATTAACTCATCATTTACCATTAGGTATATCTCCTAATGCTAGCCTTTTCATTTTCTTAAACATCTTTAGAAGAACAAAAGATTTTGATTTTTTAAAAGTCCAATTATCAGCGTTTATGGTTCATGCCTTTTATGACCTATATAAGAAAATAGTCTATGCCAAAGTCACAAAGATTTTTCCTATATTTTCTTTTAGAAATTTATAAAAACTTCACCTCCCCAAGACCATATCTCCTAATACTATTACATTGGGGATTAGGATTTCAATATATAAATTCTGGGGGGTCACAAACATTCAGACAATAGCATTAAATAATCTCTTGTACTTCTTCTTAATACATATATCAAAGTAATGTGACATGAACTAGAATGAAAATAATCTCTGAGAGGTCACTAAAGTTTAAGTCCAACCAACAATGTAGGCATAACATGTGACAAATAATATTCACATGCAAGATACTCTCTCATGAAAACGAAAGGATTTTACACAATTCTAGATAAACCACCTATAAGTTTATCTCTTTAAACACACACACACGTAACAAAGTGATAATAATGAAGTGGTTATTAGTGGAAACCATGAATCCACTCTAATCTTACACACAAAATCATTCAAAAACTTCAGGACTTCAAATATTGTTAGTTACAAATTATAACATATTTCACACATGGATTGCACTAAAGAAAAGTAAGAAATCTGCAGCTCTATATTAAAAAGAGAATAGAGATAAAAAAATAACAAATCACTAAAGAGGTCTGGGCACAGTGGCATGTGCCTGCAATTCCAGCTACTTGGGAGGTGAAGGTGGAGGCGGAAAGATCACTTGGGCCCAGGAGTTCCAGGCTGCAGTGAGCTATGATTGCACCACTATACTCCAGCCTGGGCAACAGTGCTAGACTCTGTCTCAGAAAAAAAAAAAAAAAATTACAAATGTATCTTTCTGGTGTCAACTTGAATATGTAATACATATTAATGCCACGTGCTACTAACTCTTCTTCATAACAATGAAACATTTTATTCATATCATTCTACTTACGGTTGCTGACTTCCTTAATTTGATTTAAAAGCAGCAAACTTTGAAGAAATTCACTGACCGCAATTAACACTCTTTTCTCAATAATAAGAGGTAGTTTCGAAAGACTGTGTATAAAATCATCAACTCCTCTGGTTTCTCCAACACCAGTAGGGGAGATTTACAATTCAAATCTAATTATCCAGTGTCATCCTTTCAAACACTGAAAGAGTGTACATTACCAACTGAAAAACAAAACATTCAGTAACTGAATATATCTAAGTTTCTATAGGTGGCCTTCCTAAAATCCTAGGTAACAGTGATATATATATATATATATATATATATATATATATTTTATTTTTTTAATTTTTTTGAGACGGTGTCTCGCTCTGTTGCCCAGGCTGGAATGCAGTGGCATGATCTCGGCTCACTGCAACCTCTGCCTCTCGGGTTCAAGCAATTCTCCTGTCTCAGCCTCCCAAGTAGCTGAGATTACAGCTGAGAACCACCACGGCCAGCTAATTTTTGTATTCTTAGTAGAGACAGGGGTTTCACCATTTTGGTCAGGCTGATCTCAAACTCCTGACCTCAGGTGATCCGCCCACCTTGTCCTCCCAAAGTGCTGGGATTACAGGCGTAAGCCACTGCGCCCGGCCGAAATATACAAGTTTAATACATTTATTCTACCTAGTTGAGTAGAATTCGCAAAGAACAAGTTATAAACACAGAATAGTTAAGTAGTACATTGTATGGTTCAGACTGTAAGTACAGAAGATTTTAAAGGGGGAAATCAATAATAGTTACAGAAATCAATTAAGGGTATGAGAAAGTTGAGACTTGGGGCCGGGTGCAGTGGCTCATGCCTATAATTCCAGAACTTTGGGAGGCTGAAGCAGATGGATCGCTTGAGGCCTGGAGTTCAAGAGCAGCCTGGTCAACATAGTGAAACCCTATCTCTACTAAAAAACACAAAAATTAGTCGGGCATGGTGGTGTGCACCTGTAGTCCCAGCTACTCCAGAGGCTGAGGGAGGAGAATCACTTGAACCCAGGAGGCGCAGGTTGCAGTGAGCCGAGATCCAGCCTGGGAAAAAAAATTCTTAAAAATAAATAAATAAATAAATGAAGATGGGGATTGGGCTGGGTCTTTCAGAAGTTCCAAAGCCACTTCCACACTTTTAGGTGTTTGTTACAGCAGCACTCTATTCTTGGTACCAAAATAAATAGAAGGTATACTAAAAGGAAGAAAGGAGAAAATTTCAGATATATATGTAATATGCTGTATTCTTTTAATGAAATATTTCAATATTACAGAATATTGAGGGAGGGGAAGGGACAGAGGGGGAAGGAGGGAAGGAAGGAGGGAGGGGAGGGAGGGAGGGAGGGGAAGGAAGGGAGGGAGGGAAGGAGGAAATAAATCACAGCTGAGAATCATTCTAAGCCTATGCATCCAAGAAGTCTTTCAGTGTTCCCAAATCTAGCTTTTTACCATGTGTCAGCTGCTTTCAGATTACCTGTATTTCATTAAAAATTATTTAACAATGCTTCCAAATTAGAAGCAAAAACCTTAATCAAACCAGGTTTCCACATGATTAAAAACAATAGCCAAACTATAAAACTGAGTTTCCCGTGGAGAAGGGGGACTTGTGTAGCTATACGGGGGAAGTAACTAAATCTTGTGGTTATGGTACTGTTGAGTACCCTTACCTGCTGGTAGTTATGCTACCTATACGTGAAATTGCGTAAAGCTAAACACACATACACAGACAGGAATGCATGTATAACTGGTGAAATCTGAACAAGCTCTATGGACTGTACCAATGTCAATTTCCTGGTTTTGGTATAGTACTGTGTGTGGTGGTGTGGGATACTGACACTGGCAAAGAGAGGGAAGGGAGTTAGGGGAGAGGTGTTTGGGACTTCCCTTTACATTTCTTTATTAACAACCTCCTGTGAATCTATAATTATCAAAATAAAAATTAAATAAATTTTGAAAAACTAAGTTCCTAAAGTACACTCAAGAAATTCTGCAGCCCTTTCAAGATCAGATTCTGTATGCTACTACAATATACAATGACTACACAAACAATATGTATTTTCAGGTAAACAAAAGTAAAATCTGATGTAGGGCCGCCCCATCTGGGAAGTGAGGAGCGCCTCTGCCTGGCCGCCCCGTCTGGGAAGAAGTGAGGAGCGCCTCTGCCCGGCCGCCCCGTCTGGGAAGTGAGGAGCGCCTCTGCCCGGCCGCCCCTTCTGGGATGTGAGGAGCGCCTCTGCCCGGCCGCCCCTTCTGGGATGTGAGGAGCGCCTCTGCCCGGCCACCCATCGTCTGGGATGTGAGGAGCGCCTCTACTCGGCCGCCCCGTCCGGGAAGTGAGGAGCCCCTCTGCCCGGCCGCC
>NW_026652297.1:27093388-27275343 GCF_009828535.3 Hylobates moloch | reverse complement strand
ATATGCATCTTTTTGTTCGTATGTACTTTTAGAAAATGTTTATTGTTTTGTGTGCAAAAAAAAAAAAATAAAATAAAATAAAGTAAAATCTGATGTAGATCTGCATAAATGAGAAACAGCCACATGGGTGATGACCTGAGGTAAGTATGAAACATAAACCTTAAAGATTACTGGCCTATAAGCTATTATTTTTAGATTATTGTGGTAGTCTTATCCTCATGGGACACTAGGATTTGCCGAAATAGCTATCTCTGTTCGCTGCTTTCATTCCTATTTTAAGCCAGCAGTCCTGCCCTACTTTTTCAGACTCATTTCCTAATCTACTCACCTACCTTGCTAATCATGAACAAGTACTGCTAAATAAGTTACATGAAATATTATTACCAAAAGTATTACGTGCGTTTTCAACTGTTCCTCACCAGAACAAGTGATTTTTAGTTCAATGATCTGATCAGGTTCTTTGAGATTATTCCTCTCGTCTTTGATAGTCACAGAACTCACTTTCAAAGTATTAGCTAAAAACTGGCCCTCCTAGAACCAACTAAGTAATAATAGTCACAGAACTCACTTTCAAAGTATTAGCTAAAAACTGGCCCTCCTAGAACCAACTAAGTAATAACCACCACCAGTGATAGTCAACAGAAACAATAACTTCTATAGTGGCATATGTTTTCAATAAAGCAGTGCAAAGTTGTTAAAAATAACCAACCAACTTGCTTCCATGGAGAAACCCACCAACTATCTTTATTACTACAGCCATTCATTAAAATCACTCTATTTTAAACTTCCACAAAGCCTTAGGTCACAAGAAAAAAACATACATAGGCACACATAAAAAAAACACATAAGTCTTATCTCTTCAGGCCACTAGTCACAGTCAGATTAAACATTAAAGGATTATCAATTTATAGATCAAGGGAACAAACATTTCACACCAGGTATTGTCTACAATTTAGTCACCTGCTCCTTTTGCAGTGGGATTAATCATAGGTCACTACATACTTCTAAATTTCTGTGACATTTTTGAGAGGCTATTATATGCTACACCACGTGAGCACTTTTCAAGCAGTATTTAACCTTCTAAGCATAACCAGAAATGTGCTCCATGTAATAGGAACTCATCAAATATTTATGAATACATCACTTCCAAAATTCTATCTATACTACAGAAAAGGAAAATTTCATCATTTTTCTTCTGAAGCATTTTAGGTTTAAATCCTTTTTTTTTTTTTTTTGAGATGGAGTCTCGCTCTGTCGCCCAGGCTGGAGTGCAGTGGCGCAATCTTGGCTCACTGCAAGCTCCGCCTCCCGGATTCACGCCATTCTCCTGCCTCAGCCTCCCGAGTAGCTGGGACTACAGGCGTCCGCCACCGCACCCAGCTAATTTTTTGTATTTTTAGTAGAGATGGGGTTTCACCGTGGTCTCGATCTCCTGACCTCGTGATCTACCCACCTCGGCCTCCCAAAGTGCTGGGATTACAGGCTTGAGCCACCATGCCCGGCCTTAAATCCTTTCAATATCTAAGACTAAAGTTAAAAAATAGTCATGTGCCACATAGCAATATTTCAGTCTACAAGACTATATATATGACAGAGATCCTGTAAGATCATAATGGAGCTGAAAAATTTCTATCACCTAGTGATGTTTTCGCCTGTCTTAACATCACGGCATAAGGCACTACTACTCACATTTGTGGTACTGCTGGTGTAAACAAACCTACTGCACTGCCAGTCATATAATGATAACAAACATGTTACTGGCTTATACATTTACTATACCACCCTTTTTATCATTACTTTAGAGTATACTCCTTCTACTTATTCAAAAAACAAAAAACAAAAACAACAACAACAAAAAAAGGTAACTGTCAAACAGCCCCAGACAGGTCCTTCAGGAGGTATTCCATGAGAAGGCATTGTTGTCATAGGAGATGACAGCTCCATGCCTGTTAATTCCCCTGAAGACCTTCCAGTGGGACAGGAGGTGGAGGTAGAAGACAGTGACATTGATCATCCTGACTCTCTGGAGGCCTCAGCTAATGTGTATGGTTTGTGTTCATTTTTAACAAAAAAGTTTTAAAAATAAGAAATGTTTGAAATCATAAAAGCTTATAAGGATATGTAAGAAAATACGTACAGCTATATATGTTTGTGTTTTAAGCTAAGTATGATTACAAAAGAGTTAAGTTTAAAATTTTTTAAGTTTATAAAGGAAAAGTTACAGTAAGCTAAAGCTAATTTACTATTGAAGAGAGATATTTTATAAATTTAGCATAGCCTAAGTGTGCAGTGTTTATAAAGCCTACAGTGTTGCACAGTAATGTCCTAGGCCTTCACATTCACTCACCACGCACTCCCTGACTTATCCAGAGCAATTTCCAGTCCTGCAAGCACTATTCATGTTAAGTGCCCTCTACAGGTGGACCATTTTTTATCTTTAATACTGTATTTTTACTGTACCTTTTCTAGGTTTAGATATGTTTAGATACCCAAAGACTTACTGTTGTGTTACAGTTGCCTACAGTATTTAGTACAGTAACATGCTGCACAGGTTTGTAGCTTAGGAGAAATAGGCTATACCATACAGCCTAGGTGTGTAACATCTAGGTTTGTAGATATATATATGTAACATCTAGGTTTGTGTAAGTATGGTTAACTCAACATGGGTTTGAAACGCACTGGTTCACTTACTTGCAAATGTTTTCAGCCAAACACAGGCTGCAAAACCCAATCCTGCAAATACAGAGGGCCAACTT
The DNA here is from genome assembly GCF_009828535.3 of Hylobates moloch. Lineage (NCBI taxonomy): Eukaryota > Metazoa > Chordata > Mammalia > Primates > Hylobatidae > Hylobates > Hylobates moloch. The sequence goes on along the minus strand of NW_026652297.1, from coordinate 27,272,587 downwards.
TTTGAATACTCAGGTTCCACAAGGCCAGCTTCTGGACTTGAGTATTCAGGGATTTTGGTATATGCAGGGGTCCTGGAACTAAGCTCTCACATATACCAAGGGATAACTGTATACTGTACGATGTTTGCATAATGATGAAATTGCCTAAGGATGCATTTGTCAGAACTCTGAATCATGAAGCAACTATGTAAGCGTGACTATGTAAAATACAATACTCTTAAATCTTAATTTCGCATGTCACTTAAAGTAAAATAGATCTGCTGTCAAATCTCATCAAGATCCAAGATTGATTTATTTTTTAAATAATAGCTAACATTTATTAACCACCCGCTATGGGCACTATGCTAAGCACTTTACATACAATATGAGATGTAATCTTTAAATTCTGAGGTAGGCACTATCTCCCATTTTACACCTGTGGCAAGGAAAATAAATAACAAAGCTCAAAGGCCACACGGCTGGTAATCAGCAGAGTCTGTACTCTTTCTTACACTGTCATCCATAAAATAAGCTTCTTATGTTTGCACATACTTAAATATTTACTAAGCACCTAAGCATGCGTTAGGCACTGCATTCAGCATTAAGGATACAGTGGTTGCCCTTAAAGAGTGCAGTTTATTGTGAAGAAAGGACAAGAAAACATTTACAGCGATTTGCAAAGCAATGAGATTGTTTATGGGAGCTCATAGGAGACAGTAATTCTTATGATGATGATGATGATAGTGATGGCGGCAGCAACACCTAACATAACACGTATGGAGCACTCACTATGTGCTTGCCACTGCAAGTTTCATTATCCCTCTTCTACAGATAAAGAAATGCAGGTAAAACAAGTGTAAGTGATTTATCCAAGGTCATGCATCACTAAAAGAATCTGAGCTGGGCATAGTGGCACATGCCTGTAGTCCCAGGCATGAGGATGAGGCAAGAGAATCACTTGAGCCCAGGAGTTTGAGGCTGCAGTGAGCTATGATGGTGCCACTGCACTTCAGCTGGCTAACAGAGCAAGACCCCATCTCCTTGAAAAAAAATAAAAAACAGAAATTTGAATCCAGGTATGTCTGACTGAAGCCCATGTTCTCAAACCATTACTCTCCACAGCTTCTTAGCAGAGGAGAAAAAGCTTCTCAGAAGTCCCCTTGGCTAAATCTTGAAAGACAAACAGGAGCTGGTCAAACTGAGGGACAGGATTCTACACAGGGCCAGGCACAGTGGCTCATGCCTGTAATCCCAGCTCTCTGGGAGGTGGGACGAACACTTGAGGCCAGGAGTTTGAGGCCAGGCTGGGCAACATAGCAAGACCCTGTCACTACAAAAAAGTAATAAAAATAAAACATTTAGCCAGACATAGCAGCACACGCCTGTAGTCCCAGCTACTTGGAGGGATGAGGCAGGACGATCAATTGAGGCCAGGAGTTTGTTGGAGGCCGCAGTGAGCATTGATCGCATTACTGCACTCCAGCCTAGACAACAGAGTGAGACCTTATCTCCAAAAATGTTAAAAAAAAAAAAAAAAAAATACACACAGAAGCAAAGAGCCTATTCACAGATATAAAACATTCTAGGGACGACAAGTATGACTTCTTATTCAAAGTGCTTAGGACCACAAGCATTTCAGATTTCAGATTGTTTCAGATTTGGGAATATTTGCATATACATAATGAGACGTGTTGGGAATGGAACCCAAGTCCAAACACAAAATTCATTTATGTTTCATGTACACCTTATACACAGAATGTGAAGGTAATTTTATATTTTTAATAATTTTGTGCACAAAACAAATTTGTGTACACTGAATTAGACAGCAAATGTGTCACTACCCCAGCCACCTACGTGGTCAATCTGTGGTTGCCTGGACATCACCATCATGCTGTGCATGGAAAAAATATATCACAACCGAAGGGGGCTGGGAGGGTCTTTTTCCCTTGGGAACACTGAAAAAACTTTGGGTTATGTCCCCAGGTTTTGATTACAACCCATCACATGAGGTCAGGAAAGAAAGTGTCCACTTGTGGTGTCATCTGGCACTCAAAAAGCTTCAGATTTTGGAGAATTTCAGATTTTGGATTAGGAACACTCAATCTGTAGCATTAAAGTAGGCTGGGGGTCGGACACAGTGGCTCATGCCTGTAATCCCAGCACTTTGGGAGGACGAGGAGGGCAGATCACCTGAGGTCAGGAGTTTGAGACTAGCCTGGCCAACATGGTGAAACCCCAAAAAAATACAAAAACTAGCTGGGCGTGGTGGCATGCACCTGTAATCCCAGCTACCTAGGAGGCTGGGGAAGGAGAATCACTTGAATCCAGGAGGTGGAGGTTGCAGTGAGCCAAGATGGCGCCACTGCACTCCAGCCTGGGCGACAGAGTGAGAATCTGTCTCAAAAATAAATAAATGGGCCGGGTGTGGTAGCTCACGCCTGTAATCCCAGCACTTTGGGAGGCTTTGGTGGGCAGATTATGAGCTCAGGAAATCAAGACCATCCTGGCTAACACAGTGAAACCCCATCTCTATTTAAAAAAAAAAAAAAAAATTAGCCGGGCGTGGTGGCGGGTGGCAGGTGGCAGTAGTCCCAGCTACTCAGGAGGCTGAGGCAGGAGAATGGTGTGAACCTGGAGGCGGAGCTTTCAGTGAACCGAGGTGGCGCCACTGCACTCTAGCCTGGGTGACACAGCGAGACTTCGTCTCAAAAAATAAATAAATACATACATACATACATACATACATACATAAAATAAAGTAGGTTGGGGATGAGGGTTGTGAAATGAGGAGGAAGAAATGGAAGACAAGCCTAGAGAGGTTTAGCATGCAGGGTACTGCCCATCAACAAAGTTAGAGTTTATCCCACAGGCAGGAAGTGCTCATGAAGGATTTTGAGCACAAGAATGACCCTTGACATTGTTCACAGATCACGATGACAGGTGGACAAACTACAGAGTCCCAGCAAGAGGCTCCTGCAATGGCACAAGCAAAAGCTGTGAGAATAGGATGAAGTAGAGGATATGTACAAACCAAAGGTTCACAGCATTCAGTCTGGTGGGACTGGACATGCAGTAAAATGGAGAAGAGTCTGGCCTGATTCCCAGGCTGGTCATCTGAACCAGTGACTAAATGGGTGAGTGGTGCAATTAACAGGGATGAAAAATACACTTAGACAATCCTTTTTTTCTCCTCTACTCATTAGTGTTAATATTTATTTTATCCCACTACCACCCTTTTTTTCATTGCAATCTCTTCAATAAAATAAAAACCATGGCCATTCCACTTTCCACATCATCTATCTGGGTAATATTTGGATTTTCTATGATTTCAGAATAGGTTTATAAGCCTATTTGTTTTGGGTTTTTAAAACATGGTTATCACGGCCGGGCGTGGTGGCTCACGCCTGTAATCCCAGCACTTTGGGAGGCCAAGGCAGGCAGATCACAAGGTCAGGAGTTGGAGGCCAGCCTGACCAACATGGTGAAACCCCGTCTCTACTAAAAATACAAAAAAAAAATTAGCTGGGTGTGGTCACGCGCACCTGTAATCCTAGCTACTCAGGAGGCTGAGGCAGGATAACTGCTTGAACCCAGGAGACAGAGGTTGCTGTGAGCCGAGATTGTGCCACTGCATTCCAGCCCAGGCGACAGTGAGACTCTGTCTCAAAAAAAAAAGAAAAAAAACCAGTCATCAAAATTGTCTTGCCGTCCCCTTAATGAAATTGATGTCAACTGCTACAGCAGTTTTCAACTATCCATCTTCTTTTTCTTCATTTTACGTCTTTCAGTTCTCTGGCCCTTCTAGTTTGCCCATCTTCTCTCTACTTAGTTAATTAAGTACCTTTTCTTTCTCCATACTGACTTCTGTATGTTTTTCTAATGCCCATCATGTAGCTGAAACAACTACTTTTTCTGCTAAACAAGTTGCCTCCACTTCACATCCACTATAATATTCTTTAAGGCTCATTTTCTTCTTTTCAGCTTTCCCCCATTAAGACACTACTAGATCCTCAAATATGATGACAGCCTTTCCTAAACCTTGCTGTAGCTGTTTTGAGGCATTTCTTTTTTTTTTTTTTTTTGAGATGGGGTCTCAGTCACCCAGGCTAGAGTGTGGCACTATCTTGGCCCACTGCAACCTCCACCTCCTGGCTCAGGTGATCCTCCCACCTCAGCCTCCTGAGTAGCTGGGTCCACAGGTGCAGGCCACCACACCTGGCTAATTTTTTGTATTTTTTGTAGACACGGGGTTTCACCATGTTGCCAGGCTAGTCTCGAATTTCTGAGCTCAAGTGATCCAGCCGCCTTGGCCTCCCAAAGTACTAGGATTACAGGCATGAGCCACTGCGCCCAGCCAAGCCATTTCTTAATTGTACTTGTTTTCTCCCTTTTTTCTTTTTCAAATAGAGATGGGTGCTCGCTGTGTCACCCAAGATGGAACACAGTGGTGCAATCATAGTTCACCAAAGCCTTGGAACTCCTCGCCTCAAGCAATCCTCCCGCTTCAGCCTCCCAAGCAGCTGGAATTACAGGCGAGAGCCACCATGCCTGGCTGTCCCCAACTTTACATTTTGAAAAACTGAAATCTATTTAAAAAGTGAAAGAATCATAATATGAACACCCATATGCTCTTACCTAGATTCACCATAGTAAATGTTTGGCCACTTTTGTTTTCTTTACAAATGATTTTTTTTGAACAATTTAAAAGCAAATTGCAGGTCGGGCGCCAGTGGCTCACGCCTGTAATCCCAGCACTTTGGGAGGCCGAGGCAGGTGGATCACAAGGTCAGGAGATCAAAACCATCCTGGCTAACACGGTGAAACCCCGTCTCTACTAAATATACAAAAAATTAGCCGGGCGTAGTGGCAGGCGCCTGTATTCCCAGCTACTCGGGAGACTGAGGCAGGAGAATGGCGTGAACCCGGGAGGCAGAGCTTGCAGTGAGCCCAGATCGCGCCACTGCACTCCAGCCTGGGTGACAGGGTGAGACTCCATCTCAAAAAAAATAAAAAATAAATAAAAGCAAATTGCAAACATCACGACATTTCAACATAAATACTTCATCAGGTATTGCCTAAAAATAAGATCATTTTCCTATATAACCATAATACCATATCGTCACATTCAAGATATTTAACAATGATATCGGCCAGGCACGGTGGCTCACACCTGTAATCCCAGTACTTTGGGAGGCCGAGATGGGCAGATCACCTGAGGTCGGGAGCTCGAGACCAGCCTGACCAATATGGAGAAACGTCATCTCTACTAAAAATAAAAAATTGGCCAGGCATGGTGGTGCATGCCTGTAATCCCAGCTACTCGGGAGGCTGAGGCAGGAGAATCGCTTGAACCCGGGAAGCAGAGGTTGCGGTGAGCCAAGATCACACTATTGCATTCCAGCCTGGGCAACAACAGCGAAACTCCACCTCAAAAAAAAAAACAGAGAGAGAGAGAGAGAGAGAGACAATACCGTCTAATATATACACCATATTCAAATTTTCCCAGTTATCCCCAAAATGTCCTCTATGGTTTTTTGTTTTCTTAATCCAGGCTTGACACTGTACTTGACTGTCATTTCTCTTTCAGCTTCTTTCATCTAGAACAGTTTTCCTGCCCTTTTTGTTCTGTTTTGTTTTTCATCACTTTGAAATTTTTAGAGTTCAGGACGACTGTCTTGTATAAAGTCCCACAAACTGGATTTGTCTGATTGTCTACTATAACTAGGCTCAGCTTAAATTTAACACTTTTAGCAAGAATGCTACACAGGTAATTACTGAATGAATTCTTTAAATATTTCTCAGTGTTTGCTCATTTAGAATTTCAGTCTCTTGGGCTGACATTGTCTAGATGCTGCAAAAAAACCTTCATGAACTGTTAGCAATTAGTAAATCTAATAACGATCATCAAAGAAATACATTATCTTGTCCAGCCATCCAGTATATCTTTCTGTGCCCAATTTAAAGATCCTGGTTACCAAGTTAAACCCTCTTCTAACAACAAACAAAGACTCAAGAAACTAAAAGATTTCAGGATAATCTAAAGTGCCAACAAAACAAAATTGAATATGGGGAACTAAAAGTTCTGTCTACATTCATCTGGACAACCAGATAGAATATAAAGATAACTAAGAAAGATACCACTTAGGTTAGGTTGAAAGTTTTAGGCCTCAGTTTTGAAATTTAAAATGCTGCTGAATTTTAACATTAAAACTATAAAAGGCAGGGCGCAGTGGCTCACACCGTAATCCCAGCACTTTGGGAGACAAAGGCAAGAAGATCGCTTGAGCCCAGGAGTTCAAGACCAGCCTCAACAACATGGCGAAACTCTGTCTCTATAAAAAAATACAAAAATTAGGCCAGGTGTGGTGGCTCACGTTTGTAATCCCAGCACTTTGGGAGGCCGAGACGGGCAGATCATGAGGTCAGGAGATCGAGAAACCCTGTCTCTACTAAAAATACAAAAAGAAATTAGCAGGGCATGGTGGCGGGTGTCTGTAGTTCCAGCTACTCGGGAGACTGAGGCAGGAGAATGGCATGAACCCGGGAGGCAGAGCTTGCAGTAAGCCGAGATCACGCCACTGCACTCCAGCCTGAACGACAGAGAGAGACTCTGTCCCAAAAAAAAAAAAAAATTAGTTGGCCACGGTGGTGTATGCTATGCCTGTGGTTCCAACTACTCGGGAGGCTGAGGTGGATCACCTGAGCCCAGGAAGCCGAAGCTGCAGTGAGCCATGATCGTGCCACTGTACTCCAGCCTGGGCAACAGAGCAAGACCCTGTCCCTCACCAAAAAAAACTATAAAGGAGCATTATAGTCTAGTAATGATTGTACCAAAGGATAGTAATGATTCTAAGACATCCCTTTATTCCCATTAGTCATTTAGCAATTAAGTAGCAGCAAAGCTCCAAAATGACTACAAATCCCAGAATTAAATGAATAATTTTGTCTCTAATAGAGATATGTCTAAAAATCAGCTTTTTTTTTTTTTTTGAGACAGAGTCTTGCTCTGTCACCCAGACTAGAGTGCAGGGGTGCAATCTCAGCTCACTGCAACTTCTGCCTCCCAGATTCAAGCGATTCTCCTGCCTCAGCCTCCTAAGTAGCTGGGACTACAGGTGTGCACCACCATGTCTAGCTAATTTTTGTATTGTTAATAGGGACTGGGTTTCACCATGTTGGCCGGACGTCAGGTGATCCACCCACCTCGGCTTCCCAAAGTGCTGGGATTATAGGCGTGAGCCACCACTCCTGGCCTAAAAATTAGCTTTTTCCAAAAGTTACCTTAATAGAAAGATATTCATTCAATTCCTAGTATCAAACACTGTTTAGGAAAAGGTCTTTAATTAATTACTTCACTTTAAGTAATGAGTCCTTAGCATTTTTGTCTCAGAGTCCCTTGTTTTTTTCACTTTACAGTAAGATGTGATTAGTATGTTACTTTACAAATATGACGTTAGAAGCCAGAATAATGGTTACAAGTGTCATATTTTCCCCACTATTGCCCATTTAGGGATGGAAAGCAGTGACTGAAGGTGAACTCATGCTTGTTTTGGGGGTTTTCGTAATCTATCTATTTTAGTTGAGCGGTTACATGGGTATGTGGGTGCTAAATTTGTAAAAACTCACTAAGCTGTACATTTATAATTTGTACATTTTCCCATATATACTCCAGTAAAAGTTATGGTACACTAAAAATTACGTAAGGCAAAAAAAATTTTTAATCCCATTGTAAAATGCAATAAAAGAGAGAAAGCTTAATTATCAAATGTCAGACCATAAATAAAGCTTTGATCACAACCAATAACATATAGGTAAGAAAGAATACTTTATCCTTGCTCAAAAAAAAAAAAAAAAGTGTTTAAATTAAGATGCCCTTTCAGAGGTTCCAGATTTCTACTCAGATGTATGAATCTCAATTAGCACTGATTTTGAATGTTTCAAAAGTTTGGCAGCTTGTTAATCACAATGGTAAACGAAGCATAAATTAAACAAATACTGTTGACAAATCCAGGAGATATCAACTTTTAAACGTATTCACATTGAAAATTTATACTTGAAAATGTTTCTTCTGGGTTGGTATTGTATCAAGTGACTAATGTGTCCCCACTGAAAATATAAAGAACCAAAATATTAATATAAGCACTTCGAAACCATTTCCATGCTGATTGAAACCACTATGGAAATATTTAGGTAAAATTACAATATTTATGTTAAAATAATATGAAATATTTGCATAACAAAAGCTTTAATATGTGTGATCCATTTTCCTTTGAATTCAAAATATACCTGCAGATGGAAACACACAAAGGTATTAAAAGCAGTTATTTCTGCTGGGAAGGAATATGAAGTCTTTCTTTTCTTCCCTTTCTGATTTTCAAATTGTATAAGTAGCAGGATTAGGCTTATATTTAAGAGAAAAAATTTTAAACCCTCGGTAAATTCATTATCGATATAAAAAAGGGAGAGTGGGGGGAGAGCTGTGGAAAGAAATGAAGTATAAGTACCAGAGACTGAAATCGGGTTTAGGGTATATTTGTGGAAATAGCAATATTTGTCCATGCTAATATTAAAATATTTTAAGAAAGCCATAAGCACAATATTCCCAGTGCCACGATATTAAAGAAACAGTAGCCTCCCATGTGTGGTAAAAATGGTACAGTACTCTGTGAATACACAATATATTTGAATTCTAAGAGAACGGTAGAAATGTATCAGCACCTTACTGAAAAGAAATCTGACTTTTCTGTTAAACCCCATCTGGCCATCAAATAACAAAATAAGACAATGGATTCTCTGTATTCGTCATGTAATTGCTACTGAAATTTTCTTGTTGCTTCTGAAAAGATTCATTCCAGGGAAATAAACTACTTTTATAAAAGCCACTGTCAAAGAAAAAACATGTCCTTAAACAGGAAAAGGAACTTGGAAACTAGAAAAAAAAATAAAGCAGAAAGAATATCACAATTTAATCATTTGGGTTCCTAGTTCTCTGGCTCAGATACCAGTAATGGTGCCCCAGTGCACATAAACTGCTCTAAAGGCTCACAGAAATGCTACTTTTAAAGCAAAGAAGAAATGAATGAGCAACCTACTAGGGTACATTGCAGATGGCACTCAATAAACATTTAATGAATGAGTAAAATCATAAGAAGGTTTAAACATAAAAGAAACACCTTCAACAGATAGAGAAGAAATCTGCTGCCTGGGAAGTACCAGACAGAACTGTGCTGATCTCTTCACATTGTTACCGATGAGATTTCACTCACATATCCACTATGCTGTAGAACAGGTATTCTCCTGACTAGGAACAGTTTTGTAGCTTATAATTTCATATACTTTCTAATTCTGATATTTTCAAATGTTAATGATATTTCTACTAACCACTTCTGTAGTAAGCAATCGATTACCAACCTATTATGTCTCAAAGTACTACCTTAACTTGACCTTTTCACATCCTTTATGTCACTTGCATGACCCAGGCTTGACAGGGAAGGTATTATTAACCCTATTTTACAGATGAGTTTTTTGTTTTTTTTTTTTTTTTGGCTTGAGACTAAGTTTCACTCTTGTCGCCCAGGCTACACTACAGTGGCACAATCTTGGCTCACTATAACCTCTGCCTCCCGGGTTCAAGAGATTCTCCTGCCTCAGCCTCCCAAGTAGCTGGCATTACAGGTGTGAGCCACCGCACCCAGCCACATCCTTCAATTTAAGAAAGCTGCTGTTTAAAGGACGCCTAAAATACAAACCACTCCCACATACCCACTATTCTCCAAAATTTGCTCAAACAGAACAATTAGGTACACTTTAAAGTTAACAGGAAATGACAGAAACAAAAATAACTGGGGTGTGGTATCACCTCTGAAAAAGCTTTCAAGCTGTGAATAAATGCAGACAGCTCTGACTAAACAAGATAGCATCAGACCAGGGTTTAGTACCCATTACAATGGACCTTAGCTATGCACACGTGACACCTCATTTTCTTCAACTATTTCAAACTCTGGAAAACCTTGAAAAAAGCAACATAAGTCACCATGAAGCCACAAATGCTGTGGTCAAGCTCTTACGCTACAATTTTTATATAGGAGAGAAATCCATACATTCTAAGGACCTGAAATTATTTCTATTTCATTTATTTAAAAGTCGTCTTAAAAGTACACAATATTTGGCAATTAATTTTGGTAAAGAACAAATTTGCATCCTGCAGGATATGATGACAGTGTTTATTTAATAATAAGCATGCCTAGCAATAAACCAGCCCCTGCTTTTTTTATTTTTTATTTTTTTTAGAAAGAGTTTCACTCTGTTACCCAGACTGGAATGCAGTGGCACCATTCTGGCTCACTGCAACCTCCGCCTCCTGGGTTCAAGCAATTCTCATGCCTCAGACTCCCAAGTAGCTGGGATTACAGGTGCCCGCCACCATGCCCAGCTAATTTTTGTATGTTTAGTAGAGATGGAGTTTCACCATGTTGGCCAGGCTGGTTTTGAACTCCTGACCTCAGTGATCTGCCTGTATGGGCCTCCCAAAGTGCTGGGGTTACAGGCATGAGCCAGCATGCCTGCCCCCAGCCCTTGCATTTTAACTGTTTTATTTTATTATATTTTATTTTACAATATTTATTACTATATTTAAGGGTCATTTAAGATTTTTAGTCTTCTTTTGATCTTATGGCATGTTATGGTGGAAATTACACGGTGCAATGGTGATTTGACTGTGAAATTCCTGAGGGCTGCACTAAGCTTCACTAAGATCCTATTTATTCTGACTTGACCCACAGTTCTGGCTTATCTGGTTTCCCTGCCTACTTCAGCTTAGACGTAGCAGATTAGAAAGCAGTAAGGGCATATTTTGACAGAAAACGGTACTGGAGAGAGAAACTAAAAGCAGACAAAACACCGAACTGGTATAGCATTGTGGAGTCATTTTAGTACAGGACGAAACTGCTAACAACTTTATACAGCAGAATGCACCGGCCATATTAACAGCACAGTACAGAAATTAATGTACATAATGACCTTGATTCCTCAAAAAAGGTTATGTTTAGCACACTCTGAATCTTAAGAGAGGGTTATATACTTCTTATAGGCTATACACTAATAATATGAAGACACATTTAACTGGTCACAATAATTTAGCTGTTCAGGGGATAATGTCAGTTAGATGAACAATTCAGTTAAATCTCTAACGATAGCATACAAATGCTAAGTGCTAAGCAGATAAATCTCAAAAATCCCATTATAATTATGTAGTATAGATAATTAACATTTATGAAGCTGATTTGGGGAGATGGGGGGAAAACCTAAATTATACGCTAAAATTCTTCCCCCTCCCTGAACATGCAATAAGGCGTTTCACCTTTTAAAAATGTATTCCTGTCATTAATATTAGTTGCCTTTCTCATTCTAATACCAAAATGAAAAAGAAGAAAAGTATCTTCATAATTTTCCCCACTGTCACGCTAACTCCTGCATCCAGAGGCCACTAACACAGCTGGCCTAAGTCTATTCCCTTCTTACAAGATAGCGCTTTCAAACCGATTGTTAATCTCAGAGAGAAGGGTGGTGCCTGAGTCTTACGGCTGAATAAAAGCAGCACATAAATTAGTGGTTATGTGTAATCCATCTTCTTAGTTTAGAAGAAACAACTATAACCTAAAACCCTACAAGATTTAGAAAGCAAGGAGCCCCTTACATTTTGTTCTTATAACAACAACAGAAATCTAACGCAGGTACACATATGAATCAGAAAACATCATTCTCCAAGTCTTTATAACCAAAGGGAAAATAAAATACCATTACCCTGTCAAGAGCTCCGTAAACTTATTTTAAACATCATATAATGGATTTATCTGACTTCCTCATACTAAGTTTATTTCAGTAATAGCAGTGACTTGCAATGATCTAGAGAAAGTGGGTCAAAAGGCCCATGGTATACGTCCTAAAAAAGGGTGGGGGGCGGATGTCAAGAAAGATCTAATCTTAAATATCTTACTTGGAAGAGTCGACTCCTTGCTCACACCACCCCTGATGGCTTCCCCCGAGTCGTTTCTTAAAGAGAAAAAAAGACGGGGATCTGGGCCCTTCGGGGGTGGTAGGAGAAGTCCCCACTGTACCCTGAACCCTTCGGGAGGGAACCTGGCACTGACGGCCAGGCACCCGACCAGGTGCAGCAGAAAACGCCAGATCCAGGGGCTGCTCTCGGAGGCTGCCGCCCGGCCCTGCCTACACCCCTCCGAGCCCTCTTAGGGTGGGCGCAGCCCGGCCCCAGCCTCCCTCCGCCCCGAGCCGCCGCCCAGCCGAGGGCCGTTTCCCGCCGGTCCCACAGGAAGGCCCGGCCCGCCAGGCACCTTTGATGACGCGGTCGGTGGTGGAGAGGTGGAAGCGCCTCCCGGACATGGTCCCCTCGGCCTCCTCCAGGCTCCAGGAGCCCGCCCGACGTGCGCCTACGCCGCGGCAGCCGCCTTCTCCTCTGGCAGCCTCAGCTGTCCGGAGCCGTCAGCCAGCCGTGCCCAGCCCCGGCTCCTCAGCGGTGTCCGAGCACCAGAAGGGCGCGGCCGCCGCAGCGCCGACCTCCGACGCCACTGTCAGGACGCGGGCCCACCGGCCGCTCTCTTGGGAGGCGCCAGCGGCTAAGGCAGGGAACACCGCTTCGACAGCAACCGCGACAGCCGCTAAGGGTGGCGACCGGGGCGGCCGCAGCTGCTCGCGGCCCGGGCCCTCGTGCGCGCAAGCGCGCTCCCGCGCGCCGCTCTCGTAACTTGCCAGCGGTCCCGCGCGCCGCCGTCGGCGCGCTGAGGCCCAACGCGCGGCTCCGCTGTCCAAGCGGACCCGGCCCGGCCTCCCGCCCCGAGCACCGCCCTCCCCACGCTTCCGCCTTCCCGGGAGGCTGTAGGGCTCGGCGCACGCGCTGTTCTCGGCTCCTCCGGTTCCAGGTCCCTGGTGCTAACCGCCCATTTTCGCTTCTTCTCAGCCATCCCTCCCCGCAGCCGGCCCTTTCTTTCCTGCTAGCCCCTACCCGGGCCCGGAACATCTGAAACCCGCCTGCGTGGCCCGCGCGACCCGCGCGGGAGGCTGGCCCGGCCGCGGCCATCTTGCGACCCGGCCCTGCGGCCTCGCAGCCGCTCCGCGCCGCCCCCTGGGACCGCCTCGCCGAGAATCCCTGACCTGCCAGTCCTTCCCCACAGGCGACCTCCCTCCTGACCTCTGGGTCTCCCACCCGCTTTGTCTCAAGGAGTGTGAACAGTCCGGCCGCGCTCCTTCAGCTTTTGTGGGTCATTCAGCAAACCCACACATTTAAACCCCCTCGCGTCATCTTTCCCGCGTGTTGAGTGCAGTTAGCACAGTGAGAACGACATTCGTGTCCATCCTAGTTCCAGTCCAGTAGTTAGGGCGGTGGGAGTTTGGGGGAGCTCCGTTTCTGAGCAAGGTCCTGCTCGCTCCTCACTTTCCACATCGAAGAGAAGGGAGATCTCTGCTCCTAGGACCCCTGGGCCGGACCTCCTCGGCCACAGGAACTGACCTCCTCCTATGCTCTGTGTGTCACCTGCCCAGCTAGAAGCCCCCTTTTTCTTCCCCCTGACACAGTACCTGCCTCCCCAGCCCAGGCTCACTGTGGAACCCCATGGGCAAGTCCGTAGAAAGTTAACAGTCTGTTCATCTCGAGGTTAAAAACTAACCTTTATCTGTCCTTAAAACTGTAAGCCTAGAACAGAAACTGGCTCCAACTGTCCTCTCACTGAGTAACTGGCAAAGTCAAAAGGATTTTGACTTTTAGCAGTGCAAATGAAATATTGAAACTGATGTCCAATAAAACATATGCAAGTTACAGGCAAAACCGGTCTCAACAATTACCGCAGTGACCAATGAGTAGTTAGTTACATGTAGCTATGTAAATTTAAATTAATCCCGTTCCTCTAGGGGACTAGCCACATTTCAAGTATTCAAGAGCTACATGTGGCTACCTTATTGGACATCCAGAAAAGTCTACTGGACAGCTTCTAGCTAAAAGATTATAGGATTAAGCGTAAATCTCCAATAATACAGATTTATGTATAGGCGGTCTGGGGATATATAGTGGAATCAGACCCTGAATTATCCCTTGGAATTTTGACCATAGCTCTTTGATGGTAACCGCAGGAGGCAAGAGGACTTTAGGGGCTGAATAGAATTTGGTTTTCGTTTTCATGATCCTTGAGGCTTCCACCCAAGAGAATTGTTCAGATATCCTAGGGAAGCTCTTCATTTAAGAAGTAACCAGAACTCCACGGCTATCAAATCATACCCCTGGGTTAGAGGCTAAAATTCGTCTGGAAGAACCTCAACAGGATAGCTAAAAATAAAAAGTTTAAGAAAACATTGCGAGCAGGCAAAAAAAAAAAAAAAAAGGCCAGGTGCGGTGGCTCACGCCTGTAATCCCAGCACTTTGGGAGGCCGACGTGGGCGGATCACGAGGTCAGGAGATCGAGACCATCCCGGCTAACACGGTGCAACCCCCTCTCTACTAAAAATACAAAAATTAGCCAAGCGTGGTGGCACACGCCTGTAATCCCAGCTACTCGAGAGGCTGAGGCAGGAGAATTGCTTGAATCCGGGAGGCGGAGGTTCCAGTGAGCCAAGATTACGCCCCGGCACTCCAGCCTGGGTGACAGAGCGAGACTGTCTCCAAAAAAAAGAAAAAAAAAAAAAAGAAAAAACGTTGCAGGCCGGGCACAGTGGCTAATGCCTGTAATCCCAGCACTTTGGAAGGCTGAGGTGGACGAATCACCTGAGGTCAGGAGTTTGAGACCAGCCTGGCCAACGTGGCGAAAACCCATCTCTGCTAAAAATACAAAAATTAGCTGGGTGTGGTGGTGGGTGCCTGCAGCCCCAGCTACTCGGGACGCTGAGGCAGGAGAATCGCTCGAACCCGGAAGGCGGAGGTTGCGGTGAGCCAAGATGGTGCCACTGCATTCCAGCCTGGGCACAGAAACAGACTCCTTCTATCTCAAAAACAAAACCAAAAAACCCCACAAATACTAACTCATTCAATCCTTACACCAACCATATTTATATGATTATCTCCACTTTACAGATAAGGAAACTGAGGCACAGAGATGTGAAGAAACTTGCCCAAAGTCACACAGCTGGTAGGAGGCTTAGTGAACATCATCATCGTCAAGAGACATGCAGTACCTGAACTTTTTCTATAGCACCACGTAGAATATGCGGCATGAGTCTTCAAGCATGGTATACACTAATTTACAGAATCCAGATGTCATTCTGTAGCTTGGCTTTAGCAAAGTAATTGTAAGCAACTTGCAGCCCTGTCCCTTTACATCCCCACCCCCACTTTTTTTTTTTTTTTTTTTTTTTTTTGAGACGGAGTCTCGCTCTGTTGCCAGGCTGGAGAGCAGTGGCGTGATCTCAGCTCACTGCAACCTCCACCTTCCGGGTTCAAGTGATTCTCCTTCTTCAGCCTCCCAAGTAGCTGGGACTACAGTCGCGTGCCACCACACCCAGCTAATTTTTTTGTATTTTTAGTATTTTTGGTAGAGATGGGGTTTCACCATGTTGGCCAGGGTGGTCTCGATTTCCTGACCTCGTGAAATGCCCGCCTCGGCCTTCCCCGCCCCTTTCTAAGGAGATTCACTCAATAGCTCTGCCTTTCTCCAAGTTCCTTGCTGGTCCTCTGTTTCAATAGCTGCTTAGTCTTCCAGCAACAACCAGTGACACCCAACAGACCTTGATACCATCACTTCCAGCTGTGGGCATGGGTAAGTTCCTTCACTTCTTGGGCCTTGCTTTCACCTTTTGTAATGTGGGGATGATAATATTAATAGGCTCTCCCTGTAGCAGAGGTGAGGATACCCTGCCCAGATCCCCTTCACCGTGAGGGATAATCATCTTCTGGTTGCTGCTGGTTTTTTTTTTTTTTTTTTTTTTAGAGAGAAATGAGGTCTTGCTCTGTTGCCCAGGCTGGAGTGAAGTGGTGCCATCATAGCTCACTGAAGCCTTGAACTGCTGGGCTCAAGTGATCCTCCTGCGTCGGCCTCTCAAAGTACTGGGATTATAGGCATGCGCTACCGTACTCTGCCTGTTTCTTGAGGGCTAGTGGCTGACAGTTCATTGCTGCCCCTTCTCCAGAGAATTGCCTTAGGTTGAATGGGTGCCCCCTCCCCTAAAGAGTTATGACCATCCCTACCCCAGTCCTAGGGGCAATGGCTATCAGGGCCTCCA
Source organism: Hylobates moloch (assembly GCF_009828535.3). NCBI lineage: Eukaryota > Metazoa > Chordata > Mammalia > Primates > Hylobatidae > Hylobates > Hylobates moloch. The sequence continues at coordinate 27,256,390 of NW_026652297.1, read as the reverse complement.
GGTCAGACTAAGTTTGCCTCAAGGTAAGGATATCTTTGTGGTACAACTCAGGCTCCGGAGCTTGCTGTGAGAACAGACTGAACTATAGGAACACATTAAATGAGATTCATTTTATTTGGATGTTATGAGATGGCCCCAACTTGAGATCTAAATACAGTAGTCGGTTAATTTTTCCATTACTATTATTGAATAATACATCCCTTCCCATTGGTTTGCAATGTTTTCTTTTCTTTTCTTTTTCTTTTCTTTTTTTTTTTTTTTTTTTATTGAGACGGAGTCTCACTCTGTCGCCCAGGCTGCCCAGGCTGGAGTACAGTGGCACAATCTAGGTTCACTGCAACCTCCACCTCCCAGGTTCAAGCAATTCTCCCTGCCTCAGCCTCCCAATAGCTGGGATTGCAGCCCTTGTGTCCAGCACTGCTCCTAATAGTTCTCCTCACTTTCTATCTCTGTGTTTGGAAGAGGGCGTTAGATCCATGGATTTCTCCGGGAGGAAACCAGGTTGGAAAAGCTTTGATCTGTATAAGCTGAGACCACCAGAAACCTTCACTCATCGCATTGGTGCTTTCCCATCTTAGTAGAGGTTTCAAAAGACTTTGGGTTGTTTGGGGCAGACACAGGGAACTTGTCTTGCTCTCTACGGGAATCCATCTCAACTGATTCTATAATAGAATCAGCTATTCTCAGGGCATAAAGGCTGGGAGTGAATAGGGGCTAACCCTCCGCTGCATCAGCTTCTTAACTGGTCCCTGAGTCTTTGGTCTTGACCTCTTATCTTAATCCATTGTCCACACGGACCCCAGAATCAACTCTTTTTTTTTTTTTTTTTTTTTTTGAGACAAGGTCTCACTCTGTCCCCCAGGCTGGAGTACAGTGGCATGATTACAGCTCACTGCAGCCTCAACCTCCCAGGCTCAAGCAATCCTTCCACCTTAGCCTCCTGAGTAGTTGAGACTACAGGTGTACACCACCACACCCAGCTATTTTTTTTAATTTTTTGTAGAGACTCGGTCTTGCAATGTTGCCCAGGCTGGGCTCCAACTCCTGGCCTCAAGCAATGCTCCTGCCTCAGCCTCCCAAAGTACTGGGATTACAGGTATGAGCCACCATGCCCAGCCCAGAGTCAACTTTGTACAGAAAATCTGACTATTGACTCTGCTCCTCATCTCCCTTCAGTGGCTCCCTGGCGCCCTTGGGATCGGGTTCAAACCCTTTAACCTGGCCCAACAGCTGCTTCCCAGCCTGACCCTGACTCACCTCTACAGCTTCTCTCTGTCCATAGCCCCATGAGACCTTTCAGGCCGGCCACTTGAAACCATTTGCTATGTTTTTTCAGGGCTGCAGCCCTCTAAGGAAGGATGGGATGTGAAGAGCAAGGAAGAAGGAAGGTGTCCTAGGTTGGGCAAAGCTGTACAGAGGCATGGGGTTGGAATATAGTGGATATGTTCAGGGCTCCACTCCTTTGGATATTTGATCCTTGTAGCCTGGAAACACCCTTTCCTCTCTACTTTGACTCACAAGTTCAGCCATGGCCTTAAGATCCAGCCCTGTTATAATCACCTCTCTGAAGCCTTTCTTAATCCATCCAGGTAGAGGTAAAGCCTTCCTCTGTGAACCAAGAGTGTTTTGTAAACAAATCAACCACCTAATGCATGGTGGATATTGTTTATTCACATGTGGCTGTTTTCCTCACCTAGACTATTAAGACAGAGACTATATCCAGTTTCTTCTTTTTAAAAAATTGTCATTTATTTATGTATTTTGAGACAGGATCTTCTCTGTTGCCCAGGCTAGAGTGCAGTGGCACCGTCATAGCTCACTGCAGCCTCCAACTCCTGGCCTCTAGCAATCCTCCCACCTCAGCCTCCTGAGTAGCTGGGACTACAGACACACACCACTATGCCCAGGTAATTTTTAAATTTCTTTTTTGTAGAGATGGGGCCTTGCTATGTTGCCCAGGCTGTCTGGAACTCCTGGCCTCAAGCAGTCCTCCCACATCGGCCTGCCTCCTAAAGTGCTGGGATTTACAGGCATGAGCCACTGCACCCAGCCTATATTTCCAGTTTCTAGCATGGCCCAGTAGCTGTTTGTGGATATAATGAATCACTGATCACCTCCATTTCTTATATGTAGTAATTTAGTATGCCTCAGTAGATAAAGTTTGATTTAAAAGATAACTGGCCAATTGGAGTATCTAAGAGGCCAAAGACCAAGGATTCATATGGACCAACATTATTATATTACAGGTGAGGGAAATGAGTCCAGAGGCATCAAGCCACTTACCCACTGTCACACAGGTAGTTGAAAGTACAGCTTGAACCCAACTCTGCTCTCAGGATTTTTAAAATGCTTTAAATACATTTTTTAAAAGTAGCACATGCCCATGGTTTAACAAAATTAAAGGCTGGGCATGATGCTCATGCCTGTAATCCCAGCACTTTGGGAGGCCGAGGTGGGTGGATCACCTGAGGTCAGGAGTTGGAGGCCAGCCTGGCCAACATGGTGAGACCCCCCCATCTCTGCTAAAAATACAAAAAATTAGCCAGGCGTCGTGGCGCACACCTGTAGTCCCAGCTACTCAGGAGGCTGAGGCAGGAGAATTGCTTGAACCCAGGAGGTGGAGGTTGCAGTGAGCAAGATTGCACCACTGCACTCCAGCCTGGGCGAGTGAGACTCTGTATCCAAAAAAAAAAAAAAGAAAAGAAAAGAAAAAAATTAAATACTGCAAAAGCGTGTACAAGAAAAGTAAATTCTCACTTCTTTCCCGGACCCTCAGTTTCCTTCTTTTTTTTTCTTTTAATGCTTCACAAATGTGTGTGTCATCCTTGCACAGGAGCCATGCTAATCTTCTCTGTATCATTCCTATTTTAGTATGTGTGCTGTGGAAAACAGCACCCAGCTTCCTTCCTATAAGCAGTTCATTTTTTTTTTAGACATTAATTGTAAAATTCCATAGAATGGAATACTATTCAGCTAATAAAAGAGAAATAATTACTGCTACAGGCAACAACATGAATGAACTTCTAAAATACATTACGTTGAGCAAAAGAAGCAAGCCACAAAATGATATCTACTATGTGATTTCATCTGTATAGGAAAAATGGTTACATGAAATATGATTGAATGGAACATAATGCAGTTAGGAAATATCATATTTTAAATTAGAAAAATATTTGATGACATGAGAAAAGCCTCAGGAGATACTGAAAAGTGAAAAAGCTAAAATATAACCATATATATACAGTATTGTCCCCATTTTTATTAACAAACATGGCTGGCTCAGTTACTCAGGAGGCTTAGGAGAATCGCTTCAACCCATGAGGCAGAGGTTGCAGTGAGCCAAGATGGCACCATTGCACTCCAGCCTGGGCAACAGAGCGAAATTGCATCTAAAAAAACAAAAACAAAAACATAAACATGGCCAGGTGCAGTGGCTCACGCCTGTAATCTCAGCACTTTGGAGGCCAAGGCGGGAAGATCACTTGAGCTCAGGAGGTCGAGACCAGCTTGGGCAATATGGTGAAACCCCGTCATTATAAAAAATACAGAAAAATCAGCTGGGTGTGGTGGCATGGGCCTATGGTCCCAGCTACTAGGGAGGCTGAGATGGGCAGATCGCTTGGGAGGCTGAGGTGGGCGGTCTCTGAGGTCGAGGCTGCAGTGAGCCAAGATCGCACCACTGCACTCCAGCCTTGGTGACAGAGTGAGACCCTGTCTCAGAAAAAAAAAAAAAAAGCATAAAATAAAAGCCTTAAGCCAGGCATAGTGGTATTCACCTGTAGTCCCAGCTGCTTGGGAGGCTGAGGCAGGAGGATCTATTGAGCCCAGGAGTTTGAGGTCATATTACACTATTTTCTTGCCTGTGAATAGCCACTGCACTCCAGCCTGGACAACATAGCAAGACTTCATTTCTTTAAAAATAAAAGACCTAAAGAAAATATTAATATACTCATTCAACAAGTATGAATTAGGTCTGGACTATGTGCCAGGCACTGTGTTAAGGATATAGAAACAAACCAAAACTGACATAATTCATACCCTCACTGAGCATAATCTATCAAGGAAAAAAATGTGAACAGTAGCCATCACTTGGTGGTGTAATAAAAAAAATTTTCTTTATCTTTCCAATTTTCTGTGGTGAGAAAGTATTGTTATATAAATAGGTGAAAATAAGGCCAGGTGCAGTGGCTCATGACTGTAATCCCAGCACTTTGGGAGGCTGAGGCACAAGGATTGCTTGCGCCCAGGAGTTCCAGACTGGCCTGGGCAATAACATAGGGAGACCCCATCTTTACCAAAAATTTTATTAAAAAATTAGCCAGGTGGCCGAGCACGATGGCTCATGCCTGTAATCCCAGCACTTTGGGAGGCTGAGGTGGGTGGATCACCTGAGGTCAGGAGTTCGAGACCAACTTGTCCAACATGGTAAAACCCTGTCTCTACCAAAAAAAAAACAAACAAACAAACAAAAATTAGCCGGCTGTTGTTGTGGGTGCCTGTAATCCCAGCTACTTGGGAGGCTGAGACAGAAGAATCGCTTGAACCTGGGAGCCGGAGGTTGCAATGAGCTGAGATCATGCCATTGCACTCCAGCCTGGGCAACAAGAGCGGGACTCCATCTCAAAAAAAAAAAAAAAAAAAATTAGCTGGGCACGGTGGTGAACACCTGTGGTCCCAGCTACTCGGGAGGCCGAGGTAGGAGGATCACTTGGACAAAGGGAGTTGAGGCTGAAGTGAACCATGATCACACCACCACACTACAGCCTGGGTGGCAGAGCAAGACCCTGTTCTAAAAGAAAGAAAGAGAGAAAAAGAGAGAGAGAGAAGGGAGGGAGGGAGCAGAGAGAAAGAGAGAAAAAGAAAGAAGGAAGCACTTTTCTTTATCTTCACCTATTTACTTATATGTTTATTTATTGAGACAGGGTCTTGCTCTGTCGCCCAAGTTGGGGTGCAGTGGCATGATCATAGCTCACTGCAGCCTCTATCTCCCCGGGATCAAGTGATCCTCCAACCTCAGCCTCCCAAGTAGCTGGGACCACAGGCATGCCCCTGCCATATCCAGCTATTTTTTTCTTTTTTTAGAGATGGGGGTCTTACTATGTTGCCCACTCTGGTCTGGAACTCCTGGACTAAAGCGATCCTCCCACCTTGGCCTCACAAAGTGTTGGGATTAGAGGCATGAGCTACTGTGCCGGCTGCTCTTTTCTTTTAATGGCCTAGTTCCAATAGAGTTAAACATTCATTGCTTTCTCAATGTCTTTTCTGATTAAAACAAAAAGAAACAAAACATCTAGAGCCACTCCATGAAAATTTAAAAAGAAGAAAGCTCTAATTGAGCTCCCTTCCCAAACAATTGTTTTCCATAACAAATTAGATTTAAGTTCATTGCTGGTGTGGCGGTGTTTTTAAACATTAACAATTCTCAGCAATCATTGGAGAGCCCAATTTCATTCAGCTGGTGGACCTCTCCACCTGGCCAGATGTCCACTTGGTGAATTTTATATCCCCCCACTTTTTTTTTTACTTTCTGCATTGGTCAGAAGACATAAATATTTGAATAACCAAGATTCATGTTTAACTATCATTTCTACACATTTCTTCAAATCTGGGTTTCCTTCTTACAGGGCTTGTGAGCTTTGGTGTATTTCCTCATGAAACTCCCTAAGCACTTCCTAAACCTTAATTAATGACCAGCTCCTCTGAGACATAATTATGAACACTTTTAATTTAACAAAAGCACAGGGATTCCTTGTTTCCACTGTTTCTGTGAAAGTAATCTGGCGTCAGTTTCTATTTATATGAAGCCATTAAATGTTAAACTTCTGTGTTAAATGCAGTTAAGAGAACTGTAGAATGTTTTAAAAACGAGTAAAATGAGCATTTCTAAAATAGCTACACAAAACAAAAGGTATTTTATAATGTATAATCTGCAATTTTATATGAAAAGCACTACATAGGCCAGGCACAGTGGCTCATGCCTGTAATCCCAGCACTTTGGGAGGCTGAGGCGGGCGGATCACCTGAGGTCAGGAGTTTGAGACCAGACTGACCAACATGGAGAAACCCCATCTCTACTAAAAATACAAAATTAGCCGTGCGATGGTGGTGCATGCCTGTAATTCCAGCTACTGGGGAGGCTGAGGCAGGAGAATCGCTTGAACTTGGGAGGCGGAGGTTGCGGTGAGCCAAGATCGCACCATTGTACTCCAGCCTGGGCAACAAAGAGTGAAACTCCGTCTCAAAAAAAAAAGCAGTACGTAAATCATTTATAACATGTACTATATCATATTTATATTTTATCATGTATTTTAATTCATATCTTTCTATGAGTGCATTTAGTTTTGATTAAATTACTTTGGAATGACCTGTCCCTCCCATAGTCTTATGATCTAAAAAGATGACCAAGTCGGCTGGGCGCGGTGGCTCACGCCTGTACTCCTAGCACTTTGGGAGGCTGAGGCGGGTGGATCATGAGGTCAGGCGATCGAGACTATCCTGGCTAACACAGTGAAACCCTGTCTCTACTAAAAATACAAAAAATTAGCCAGGTGTGGTGGCACGCGCCTGTAGTCCCAGCTACTCAGGAGGCTGAGGCAGGAGAATTGTTTGAACACAGGAGACGGAGGTTGCAGTGAGCCGAGATCGTGCCACTGCACTCCAGCCTGGGCAAGAGCGAGACTCCATCAAAAAAAAAAAAAAAAGGAATTCGGAGTCCCAGACCGGCTGCGGGCAGCTCGCCCCTATAATCCGAGCAATTTGGGAGGCCAAGATGGGCGGATCACTTGAGGCCAGGAGCTAAAGACCAGCCTGGCCAACATCGTGAAACCTTATTTCTACCAAAAATACAACAATTAGCTGGGCGTGATGGCACAGGCTTGTAATCCCAACTACTCAGGAGGCTGAGACAAGAGAATGGCTTGAACCCAGGAGGTGAAGTTTGCAGCGAGCTGAGATCATGCCACTGCACTCCAGCCTGGATGACAGAGCAAGACCTTGTCTCCAAAAAGAAAAGAAAAAAAAGAGTTGGGAGTCCCAAAGCTGCCGTCACTTCCTGCTTGTGACTGTTGTTGTTTGCATCATTGCAGAACAGGAGAAAATGGTGGCAACCACTACATAACACAGTTGATGGCTCCACAGGTAAGATACCAAGGTAAACAGCACTGGCATTCAAGTTGCTTGGGCCAAAAATTTAGAATCAGGAACGCCTTTCCACACACTGTATCCTGTCAACTTCCTCCCCCTACCGTCTATTTTCCTATACAGCAGATCTTTCTAAACTTAAAGCATAAAACTGATTTGTCATTCCTCTGGTTAAAACTCTCGTGTGGTCTAAGGGCGGTGGCCCACGCCTGTAATCCCAGCACTCTGGGAGGCTGAGGCAGCAGGATTACTTGAGCCCAGGAGTTGGAGACCAGACTGGGCAACTTAATGAGACCCCGTCTCTAAAAAAAAAAATTAAAATAGCCAGGCTGGTTGAGGTGGGAGGAACTCTTGAGTCCAGGAGTTTGAAGCTGCAGTGACCTATGACCCCATCTCTAAAACAAACAAACAAAAACAAATGTCTTCTCCTTTCCTTAAGTGGTCTAACTCCTGTCAACTTTGAGCTCCTACCAAACTTCTTCCCCCATGTCTGCTGCAGTCCAGAAAGACTGGCCTTGTTTCTGCTGTTTACACATACTGGCCTCAAATAGATGAAGCTTATTTCTGTCTCAGCATTCTTGCGTTGGCTGGCCCTTTGGCTTAGAACATTCTTCTACAGTCACAAAGCTCAACTCAAATGTCATCTGGTTAGAGCCCTTTCCTGATCACCTCTATCCCTGTCTGCCTATTCTCTACCTCACTCCCCTGTGTTAATTTATCTGTAGGACTTGGTTTTTGTTTATTTCCCCTCACTCCTTAAGGGAAGGATCTTTGTCTTGTTCACTGCTATGTCATGCCATAGCTGGCAAAGTTGGAGCTCAACAATTTGTTGAATGAATGGATTTCATCTTACTCTTGTCTGCAGCAGAAGTTTTTCACCTGGGGCACAGGGTTTTCAAGAGATTATTCCCTTCTCGTCTACCTCCCGTCCCCATGCTGCTCCCCATTATAAATGAAATTAAAAGTTTGAGTATATTCACACATGCTATGAGTGTGTATGAGCAATCATGTATTTTTCAGATTCTCAAAGGAATCCAAAGAACAAAATGTTAATTGCTACTAGTACAGAGCTTTAATTTATAAAACACTTTTGCATATTTAGTTCTCATTATGCTTATACCTACCTTATAAGGAAGGCAGTATAAAATTATAATTTCTACTTCATAAAAATATTGAGGTGCAGAGAGGTTAAACATGTTAGGGATCACACAGATAGTCAATGATGGAATTGACACAAATCCATTCTTATGGATGCAAAATCCTGTTTTTTTTTTTTTTTTTTTGAGATGGAGTCTGGCTCTGTCACCCAGGCTGGAGTGCAGTGGTTTGATCTCAGCTTACTGCAAGCTCTGCCTCCTGGGTTCACGCCATTCCCCTGCCTCAGCCTCCTGAGTAGCTGGGACCACAGGTGCCCGCCACCATGCCCAGCCAATTTTTTGTATTTTTAGTGGAGACAGGGTTTAACCGTCTTAGCCAGGATGGTCTCGATCTCCTGACCTCACGATCCACCAGCCTCGGCCTCCCAAAGTGCTGGGATTACAGGCGTGAGCCACCACGCCCGGCCATTCTGTGTTCTTTTTGAAGACAAAGACACAATGCAGAACTCTAGGGAAGTAGGTTTGCATTGATTCTTACCTTCGTTTGCTCAAAAATTTCCAAACATCAACACTTTTCCAAGGATTCTCCCATTTAAACTAGTTTGCAAGGCTGCTTTAAGTTTTTCAGTGAAAAAACAAAATCATCAGTTGGATCAAGGCAGTCTTCCATGCAGTCAGCCTCCATTTCAAACAAAATGTTAAAAGAACATATGAACCGGCCGAGCGCAGTGGCTCATGCCTGTAATCCCAGCACTTTGGGAGGCCGAGGCGGGCAGATCACAAGGTCAAGACATCAAGACCAGCCTGGCCAACATGGTGAAACTCCGTCTCTACTAAAAATACAAAAATTAGCTGGGTGTGGTGTCACGCGCCTGTAGTCCCAGCTACTCGGGAGGGTGAGGCAGGAGAATCGCTTGAACCCGGGAGGCGGAGGTTGCAGTGAGCCGAGATCGCACCACTGCACTACAGCCTGGGCAACGGAGTGAGACTCAGTCTCTCAGTCTCAAAAAAAAAAAAGAACATACAAACCAAGGAACACAAAATTATTTTCTACTAAGCTAAGTTCAGCATAATTAGAAAAACAGATTTGTAGGAATATACCTTAAAGCCAAGTAAAGATGATACTGAGATCTGTTTAGATTTTTATTTTATTTTATTTTTGAGACAGAGTTTCGCTCTTGTTGCTCAGGCTGGAGTGCAATGGTGCAATTTCAGCTCACTGCAACCTTTGCCTCCCAGGTTCAAGTGATTCTCCTGCCTCAGCCTCTCAAGTAACTGGGATTACAGGCATGCACCACCACACCCAGCTAATTTTGTATTTTTTGTAGAGACAGGGGTTTCCCCATGTTGGTCAGGCTGGTCTCGAACTCCTGACCTCAGGTGATCCGCCTGTCTCGGCCTCCCAAATTACTGGGATTACAGGCTTGAGCCACCGTGCCCGGCCTTATTTATTTATTTAGAGACGGAGTTTTACTCTTTTGCCCAGGCTGCAGTGCAGTGGTGTGATCTCGGCTCACGCCAACCTCTGTGCCCCTGTTCAAGCGATTCTGCCTCAGCCTCCTGAATAGCTGGGATTATAGGTGCCTGCCACCACGACTGGCTAATTTTTATGATTTTAGTAGAGACGGGGTTGTGTTATGTTTGCCAGGCTGATGTCCAACTCCTGACCTCAGGTGATCCACCCGCCTCAGTCTCCCAAAATGTTAGGATTATAGGCGTGAGCCACCGTACCAGGCCAGATTTTTATTTTTTGTAGATACAGGTCTCACTGTTGCCCAGGCTGGTCTCAAATACTGGCCTCAAGCAATCCTCCTGTCTCAACCTCCCAAAGCACTGGGATTGCAGGTGTGAGCCACCACACCCAGTCTATTTAGATTTTACCTGCCCTTTTAGTTAGACTATTTCACTGAATCATGCATACTGAAAAATCAGTATGATCCCTTTTTTTAAATCAGCTTTCCCAGAAAAGAAAAATGTAAATTCCATCTCTCTCTCCTGTTCTCTTGATTTTCAAGAGGGGGAAAGAATCCTACAATATTTGCAGAATCACTAAACGCTTAAATTGTGTGAATTTGGCAGCGTAAGATATTTCACTTCAAGGGCCACATCTATAGAATACAACCAGACAATGGCTTCAAAAGAGCTTTTTTTTATAAACTTCAAGAAGTTATAGAGAAGATGCCACTTGAAAGAATCGCCTATTCTGGGAGGATACTCAAGATCAAAGAGTTTTTTTTTTTCTTTACTAGCATTTATAATTAAAGAGCTAATCCTTTATTTTAAGCAAGAAAATTATTCCCTTTATTGAATTAGTTGTTTTCCTTCTTAAAACCCAAAGGTTGACATCAAATTTTGGGGTGAATGTCCTATTAATTAGCTTGGGTCATTCTTTGATTTTGATGCATTTAAAATGTTAGCAAAATGCAGGAAGACAAACCCTATTTTTTTCTTTTCAAGATGGAGTTTCGCTCTTGTTCTCTTGTTGCCCAGGCTGGAGTGCAATGGCGTGATCTCAGCTCACCGCAACCTCCGCCTCCCGGGTTCAAGCGATTCTCCTGCCTCACCCTCCCGAGTAGCTGGGATTACAGGTGTGTGCCACCACACCTGGCTAATTTTGTATTTTTGGTATAGACAGGGTTTCTCCATGTTGGTCAGACTGGTCTCGAACTCCCAACCTCAGGTGATCCACCTGTCTTGGCCTCCCAAAGTGCTGGGATTACAGGCGTGAGCCACTGCACCTGGCCCCGACAAACCATATTCTAAGAGAGCACATTGATCGTGGTGGCTCATGCCTGTAATCCCAGCACTTTGGGAGGCCGTAGTGGGTGGATCACCTGAGGTCAGGAATTCAAGACCAGCCCGGCCAACATGGAGAAACCCCATCTCTATTAAAAACACAAAAATTAGCTGTGCATGGCAGCACATGCCTGAAATCCCAGCTATTTCAGAGGCTGAGGCAAGAGAATTGCTTGAAGCTGGGAGGCGGAGGTTGCAGTGAGCTGAGATCACACCACTGCACTCCAGCCTGGGCAACAGAGTGAGACTCCATCTCAAAAAAAAAAAAAAAAAAAAAGAGCATCTCATTTAGAATTACTTCATCAAAAATACTCCTTGTTCAGGAGCCTCCTCTGGGAGATTCCTGATGGCTTTGTGTCACACGAATGGATTCGTGAAAACCTGTATGGATTATTGCCTGAGTTTATTCTTAGGGAACCTCAGGGTTCCACACATCTATAAGTAAACTGGTTGTAGAAAAACATCTAGAGTCCGGGTGCAATGGCTCACGCCTGTCATCCCAGCACTTTCGGAGGCCTAGTCAGGAGGATTGCTTGAGCCCTGGAGTTCGAGATCAGCCTGGGCAACTTAGTGAGACCTCCTTTCCACTAAAAATAAAAAAAATTAGCCAGGTGTGGTGGCGCATGCCTGTACCCCCAGCTAATTGGGAGCTGAGGTGGGAGAATCACTTGAGCCCAGGAGATTGAGGCTGCAGCCAGCCATGATTGAGAAACTGCACTCTAGCCTGAGTGACAGAGCAAGACCCTGTCTCAAAATAAAATTAAAAAAAACAACAACAGAAAAAAACAAGCCGGGTGCTGTGGCTCATGCTTGTAATCCCAGCACTTTGGGAGACCAGGGTGGGCGGATCACCTGAGGTCGGGAGTTCGAGACCAGCCTGACCCACATGGAGAAACCTCATCTCTACTAAAAGTACAAAATTAGCCGGGCTTGGTGACGCATGCCTATAATCCCAGCTACTTGGGAAGGCTGAGACAGGAGAATTGCTTCAACCTGGGAGGTGGACGTTGTGGTGAGCCGAGATCGCACCATTGCACTCCAGGCTGGGCAACAAGAGCAAAACTCTGTCTCAAAAAAAAAAAAAAACAAAAACCATCTAGAGCCTAGTAGAAGAACTTCTTGGCTTATGATTGCCAGCGTCAGAACACTTTGGGGTTATTCCTTAACCATAATTGATGCTACCATCTTGGAATCTGACCCACTGCTGGATCAAGGATTGCTGTTATAAAGGATACTCTGTTAACTCCCTTCCTTCATTAAAAAACAAAAACAAAAACAAAAAACCCTGAAAAGACATCTGGCAAGAATAGACATCTGCTGAAAAGAAATACAACTGTTTTTTGGCTGGCAGTTCTTAGCATACTTAGCTGAAAGCTGATAAAGGACCTGTGGATCACTCCCAACCACTGATTTTTTTTCCACTATTTAAAAAAAAAAAAAAAAGAAAAAGGCCGGGCACAGTGGCTCACGCCTGTAATCCCAGCACTTTGGGAGGCTGAGGCGGGCGGATCATGAGGTCAGGAGATCCAGACCATCCTGGCTAACACGGTGAAACCCCGTCTCTACTAAAAATACGAAAAATTAGCCGGGCGAGTTGGCGGGCACCTGTAGTCCCAGCTACTCGGGAGGCTGAGGCAGGAGAATGGCGTAAACCCCGGGGGGTCGGAGCCTGCAGTGAGCCGAGATCGCGCCACTGCACTCCAGCCTGGGCAACAGCAAGACTCTGTCTCAAAAAAAAAAAAAAAAAAAATAGTCAGTTGAAAGCCACCAATCACGAATGCAATGTTTTTCCACGCATCAAAAACACTATGTCCACATTTAGTGTGTTTGCTATTTCTTGAAGTGAGTTTTGCCCAAATCCGATCCAAGCATCACTGAATGGTAAAGTGCACAGAAGGAACAAAGTAGGAGAGAACACTCATTATAGCATTTTTTTGAACTTCAGTTATTTCACCTTCCACCAAAAATGTCCTAGATGGCTTAGCTGATTAAGAGTATTACAAAGAGATGGCTAAGGTCAAGGTTTTAATCTACTTAATGGCCTGTTTACTTTGCTTAGCTCTGTTCCATGCGGACCACAAGTACACCTCTCTCAAACTTACATTTCTAAATAAAGGTGGACCGAGTAATAAAGCATAAGCGAAACCATCACCGATGACTGGAAGACACAACAGGAACTGCTTGCCATAGAAAGGGAGCATCTCCACCAACACAGAACTTAAAGACATTTCATTTAGTCTTTTTTTTTTTTTGAGACGGAGTCTCACTCTGTTGCCCAGGCGGGAGTGCAGTAGCACGATCTCGGCTCACTGCAGTCTCTGCCCTGGGTTCAAGCGATTCTCCTGCGTCAGCCTCTTGAGTAACTGGGATTACAGGGGCACACCACCATGCCCGGCTAAATTTTCCATTTTTAGTAGAGATAGGGTTTCACACCATGTTGGCCAGGCTGGCCTCAAACTCCTGACCTCAAGTGATCCACCTGCCTTGGCCTCCCAAAGTGCTGGGATTACAGGTGTGAGCCATTGTGCCTGGCTCATTTAGTCTTTTCATTCATTCTTTCCATAGGGTCAGTGCTGACATGACAGAAAGAAACCAGATACGGCCTCCACCCAGAAGGAATTTGGTATGCAAAGAACAGCAATTACAATGCAAGTCCTGTAACTGAGGTATGCAGAGACAGACTCCTGGAAAGGCAGGAGGGGCTGTAGGCAGAAAAGGACATCCAGGTGTCAGGAGCTGAAGGGCAGTGTGAATGCCATTTTCAACAGCAAATGGCGTAGTAGTGAGGGAATGCAAATTAAACGACCAACACGAGCCACTTCATATATTATTCTTGTTTTAACAAAGGAAGGACTAACAGGCATTTGAAAATCTCTAATGGAGGTAGTCATAAGATTGAACCAACTTTTTATCTTACTGGTCATTTCTGTTGTCAAAGAAAAACAGATCCCTGACCCTACAACTAAATTGGCATGAGAATAGCTTTAGCATTTTAAGTCTCATTGACAGAGGACTGTTCCCTGTAAGATACAGAAATGTGGCTTAAACAAACTAAGCACATGTTACCAGTTTCAAGTTTATATAAGAGAAAACAGAGTGATAGAAAAGTCTTCTTGGAAACACCAAAATTCTTTTATCATGCAACACAGTGAGATCACAGCCTCTGAAAGAGATAAACTAATCAATTTTGGCCAGGCTTGGTGATCTGCACCTATAATCCCAGCACTTTGGGAGACCAAGAGTTCAAGGCTAGCTTGGGCAATGTAGCAAGATGTTTCTATAAAATAAAAAAATTAAAAAATTAATCAGGCATGGTAGTGCTCGCCTCTAGTCCCAGCTACTCAAAAGGTTAAGGCAGGAAGATTGCTTGAGCCTGGGAGTTCAAGCTCACTCTCTCTCTCTAGATGGACATAAAACTATATCTATAGATACAGTTATCTATCTATGTAGGAAGATAGATATATCTAGAGAGAGAGAGAGAGAGAAAACAATTAGTTTTAAAGTGAGTATAGGCCAGGCACGGTGGCTCATGCCTATAATCCCAGCATTTTGGGAGGCTGAGGCAGGCCGATCACCTGAGGTCAGGAGTTCTGAGACCAGCCTGGCCAACATGGCACAACCCCATCTCTATTAAAACTTCAAAAATCATGGCCGGTGGCTCACGCCTGTAATCCCAGCACTTTGGGAGGCCAAGGCGGGGGGATCACGAGGTCAGGAGATCGAGACCATCCTGGCTAACACGGTGAAACCCTGTCTCTACTAAAAATACAAAAAATTAGCCGGGCGCAGTGGCAGGCACCTGTAGTCCCAGCTACTCGGGAGGCTGAGGCAGGAGAATGGCGTGAACTCAGGAGGCGGAGTTTGCAGTGAGCCAAGATGGTGCCACTGCGCTCCAGCCTGGGTGATAGAGCGAGACTCTGTCTCAAAAAAAAAAACAAAACAAACAAACAAAAAAATTCAAAACTTAGCTAGGCATGGTACGGCATGCCTGTAGTCCCAGCTACTCAGGAAGTGAGGCATGAGAATCGCTTGAACCCAGGAAGCAGAGGCTGCAGTGAACCGAGATCGTGCCACTGCATTCCAGCCTGGGTGACAGAGTGAGACTGTCTCAAAGAAAGAAAAGAGAGTACAAAAGTTTGCTTCTTGGCCTGGCACAATGACTCAAGCCTGTAATCCCAAGACTTTGGGAGGCCAAGGTGGGCAGATCACCTGAGGTCAGGAGTTCGAGACCAGCCTGGACAACATGGCGAAACCCCATCTCTACTAAAAATACAAAATTTAGCCAGGCGTGGTGGTGGGCACCTGTAATCCCAGCTACTCGGGAGGCTGAGGCAGGAGAATCTCTTGAACCTGGGAGGCGGAGGTTGCAGTGAGCTGAGATCGCACCACTGCACTCCAGCCTGGGCAACAAGAGCAAAACTCTGTCTCAATAACAACAACAACCAGCCAGGCGCGGTGGCTCACGCTTGTAATCCCAGCACTTTGGGAGGCCGAGGCGGGCGGATCACGAGGTCAGGAGATCCAGACCATCCTGGCTAACACGGTGAAACCCCGTCTCTGCTAAAAATATTAAAAAAAAAAATCAGCCGGGCGTGGTGGCGGGCACCTGTAGTCCCAGCTACTCGGAGAGGCTGAGGCAGGAGAATGGCGTGAACCTGGGAGGTGGAGCTTGCAGTGAGCCGAGATCGCGCCACTGCACTCCAGCCTGGGTGACAGAGCGAGACTCCGTCTCAAAACAACAACAACAACAACAACAACAACAAAACCTCCTTCTAAAATCCCAGTCAAATGTTAAACCAGACCTGGTAAAACAAAACTTTGTACGTCAGTGAGACACCATCGCCACCTTGTGTTCAACAGCCTTCATTACATCCACATTTATTGCAAATGATCACGTGGAATTCTCAACAATTACAGAATATAGCTTTATTTATAGAATCTTACAAATAAAACATTTACAGTCCACATAAGTTAATTTTCTTTTCTAATTTCTTCTCATACACCTGAGTTATTTAAAAAAATACTGTGATGGAACTGCAGAACTGTAAAGGGAAATATGAACAGTAAAATCCTAACCTCTCTTGCAAAAATCAGACAACTTTGTTTTAAAGCAGATGCCCAGCATATTGTCATCTCTTTGGAAGAGGACTTACTATACTCAGCTCTTATGCTACCCAAACAGAGAAGCCTTCTTTTTAAAACCCAAGGTTAAGGACCAGTGAAGAATAGCTCCAGTTTGACACTAGACACAAAATACCTTTGGGGGCAAAGACAGGGGCAAGTTGCGTGCCGGTGGTGAGGTGAGAAGGAGCAGAACCCCTGTCCCTGTCTCACTGTTCCTGCACGTGACATACACGTTCCTTGCTAACTTATTAATAGGAGCTGGTGCATCTGGAAAACGAGGTTGAAGCTGCTAATGCCAGGGGTGAAAAAGTCCTCCCACTGACTCGCTACTCCTTAGACTTCTAATATGTACAAATGCTTGAAACAGCAAATTCAACACCTAAAAATCAAAAGACATTGCCAATTTTCGACTCACGAGGCAAAGCTGTTGCCACAATCAGTGGCGACTCAAGTCAGACGACGTGAGCGTCTCCACCCCTCCTAAGCTCCAACTAGGACTGACCTCTGCGCCAATTACAGTTTAAAGAGGATTTCCCTTTGTGGCAGCTGTCTATGGAAGGAAATTTCTTAAGGTAATATAGGTGTGCACAAAAAGGGAAAACACCCTATTTCATTTTTCAATTTGTTAAAGATTATAGTTTTGAGCTCCTCTCCTAAACTAGAAATCCACTAACTCTAACTTAGTATTCTACTCCAAGACAAAGGGTATTATGTTTAAGGAAAGATAGGATCTATTGGGAATGCTAAAATTATAAATTTAATACATCAATGCGAGTTAGGTTAAAGCAAAATCTTCCAGAGTCTTCAACTTTGAGTTATTTTCTGCTAGCTCCTGAAAGCAGCTTGAGAAAAATAAAACAGAAAAGACAAAGAACCGTTTAAAAACAGCAATAATAATGACAATATAAAAAGTTAGATTCCAACATTCAAGGAATTGGTTCTTTGGTAAAACTGGACCATAATCCTACCAGGAAATCCGTCCCGATATTTCATCTAGAATCTCCATCACTGAAATTTTCCCTCTTCAGTGTATTCTCAAATGTATTGAGGCCAACAGGCAAGATAAAAACAAAACTTAAAGTATCACCAGCAGTTTTCCTGCTCATGTTCTTTTCAAGAATATTCCTGGTTTGACAGATGTCTCTCAAGAAGAGAAAACAAAATGGATGCTGCTTGTGATTACTGAGAGTGGACAGTTTTTCTATGTAAGAGAAAAGCTCAGGCATTGGTAGTGAACCAGTACTCCTGTCAGCCATGCACATGAATCGGTTTGCAAACATGGCCCCTGGGCTCCAGCTGTGGGCACCACTAAGAAAGGCTTCTGGAGAGACAGGCTCCCCAAAGTGGCTAAAGAATCTCACATTATCAATATGATAATAATAAATCAATTCACCTAGTGAACCTGGAGAAGAGCTCCCCTTGAAGCCAGAACTCGGAGGCAAGGGCTCCACAGTGCCTGAGGCTGGCCTACGGTTTTGCAGACAAGTTATCTCCATCCATTTTCTGGAGAGAGTTAGAGCAATTCATATTCAGTTCAATGCAGGATTCAACTTTTTTGCAAGGAAGCAGTAACCTAGATGGGTCATTTAAAACCCATCTGTAGCGTAATCATTAGGCCTGCCATTCTGCAAACATCTGCAATGCCCTAAGTGAAGTTTGTGCCCTTACATTTCAGAGACCCCCTATTAGTCATGCTTTGATTTATGGAAGCGGCAAATCCTAAATTTTGCCTGCACTGATTCCATTTCTGATTACCCTTGTCTAAGTACAGCATAAATGGCACCCCATTTCTACAAGTCAGCTTGCCACTCTGCAGATGTCTCAACCCGGGGGAGGATAGTTTGTGCAGTCTCCCCTCTAACACAGAGGTCTCAGATGTGCTCAGAATGTGCTTCTAGGAGGCAGCTACAAAGTCTCTTAGAAGATGGCAGTGGGGAAGAGGAGGTCAAAATCACAGCCAAACCAACTGTTTTCTTGCAGACAGCCTGAGCCTCCATTCTGTCAGTGTTAACCTGAAAGAAGAGGTCCAGGCAGCCACACCGCCACGTTAGCTCACTTGGACAGCCACGAAACACCAGGTGCTGTTACAAAATCAATACCCAGCATCTCAGTAGGAACAAGTGAACATCCTGACGAGACACACAGCAGTGGTTCTACTTCCTCTCCTATTCAGGATGAACCTTGCCTCGCCTCTCACCCTGCTCATGTGTTCTGACTTCAGGTTCTCTTTGAGAAAAGTAATAGGCAATTAAACAGACTTTGAAAAAATGGGAAGGCTTCCTGTCTCCTGTCTCTTCTACTGGCCAGCTGGAGGTCCAAGGTGCCCAGCTAGAGTCATAGGCCCCACACTATGGATTCAACTCTTGATATTTCTAGCCAAGTTATAACCACTGGCTCTATTTTTGCATTGTTGGGTAAAGGATTCAAAACCTTTCAGCACTGGTTCCAAGAGGAGGCCAAGGTAATCACAGAAAAAAGTCAGGCTTGTCTTGTAAGCTGCATTCAGATTCCAGAGTCACTGAGAGAAAAGGAGGTGAGGAGAGGGCAAGAGGCACTAGCTAGTGACTGGTTACCAGGGCAGCTTATTCCTAGGATAGAGCATTTTACAGACGGCTGACATTTGAACGCAGGAATACAGTCTGTGTCAGTTTTTCATAGAACGGCCTCTTCCGTGGTGCATTGTGGATGGTGAGTCCTCGGGCTGGCGATCGGGCAGCCCAGGGCCCGACTTCCAGTCCCACAGGCTCTTGGCAGGGCCCTACCCAATCTGGATCTGTCCTGAATACATGGTGAGGACCACCATGATGGTGAATCCAGTCAGGAGGCCCAGGTTCTGGATGACAAATGGAATCAAGATGCTGCCCTTCCTTTCATCCTCTTGACAGACCTCATTCATCTCAGGGAACTGGGAAAGAAGCAAGAAACAACACAGCTGCAATTCCTTGCTTAATCTTGTAAGCCCAGGGCAATTCAGTGATGGAGATAAAGATCAGGTTGGTTGACAAAGAAAATTAACAGAGCCAGGTGCAGCGGCTCAATAGCGGTCAGGAGTTCGAGACCAGCCTGACCAACATGGTGAAACCCTGTCTCTACTAAAAATATAAAAATTAGCTGGGCATGGTGGTGCAGGCCTGTAGTCCCAGCTACTTGGGAGGCTGAGGCAGGAGAATTGCTTGAACCTGGAAGGCAAGGCTGCAGTGAATGAAGATCACGTCACTGCACTCCTGCCTGGGCAACAGAGCGAGTCTCCATCTCCAAAACAAAACAAAACAAAAAAAAGAAAATTAACAACAGCAGGTACCATGTCTTTACAACTGTCTAGGTAAAACAAAGTACTCAACATGTATGTGGCTCTGGATGAGTTTAGAGGCTGGCTAAAAATACATGTACTCTGATAAAAAATAAACTTTATATTATAGACTGGTTTTTTTCCCCTTTTTTGAGACAGGGTCTCGCTCTTGCCCAGGCTCGAGTGCAGTGGTGCGAACATAGCTCACTGCAGCCTCAAACTCCTGGGCTCGAGCAATTGTCCCACTTCAGCCTCCTGAGTAGCTCCACAGGTGCCTGCCACCATGCCTGGCCTTATTGTGGACTTTAAACACTTGAAGCGGTCTTTTTGTTACCAAGATGTTATTAACAAGCTAGATGCAGTGGCTCACACCTATAATCCCAGCACTTTGAGAGGTTGAGATGGGAGGATCCCTTGAGACCACAAGTTCAAGACCAGCCTAGGCAACATAGAGACCCCATTCTATAAAAATTCAAAACGTTAGCTGGGCCTAGTGGCTGGAGCTTGTAGTCCTAGCTGCTTGGGAGACTGAGGGAGGAAGATCACTTAAGCTCTGGAGTTCAAGGTTGCAGTGACCTATGATCATACACTGCACTCCAGGCTAGGTGAGTGAGGCTCTGTCTATATGATCATACACTGCACTCCAGGCTAGGTGAGTGAGGCTCTGTCTAAAAAAAAAATTAAAGAAAAAGACACACCCAATGCATTGAGATAAAAAAAGAAACAAACCAAAGTATTGCTATTATTGTTTTCGGGGTAATATGATTATGCGTAATTTTCTTTCCTTCCTTCTGTCTCTTATCTATATACAGCCATTCCATAATAATTAATAAAGACCATAGATCAATTATAATCATTTTCTTTAATGACATATGCTAACAAAAACATAAACTTTTCCTCCTTTAAAATCTAATGCCCCCTTAAAAACTGCTGAATGGTAGGTACACCTTAAACAGATGAACTCTGTGGTATGTGAAAGAAAGCTAAGAAAGCTGTTATTAAAAACAAACTACCAGCCATGTGCGGTAGTTCATGCCTGTAATCCCAGCACTTTGGGATGCCAAGGCGGGTGGATCACCTGAGGCCAGGAGTTCGAGACTAGCCTGGCCAATATGGGGAAATCCCACCTCTACTAAAAATACAAAAATTAGCCAGGCGTGGTGGCGCACGTCTGTAATCCCGGCTACTCAGGAGGCTGAGGCAGGCGAATCACTTGAACCTGGGAGGCGGAGGTTGCAGTGAGCTGAGATCATGCCACTGCACTCCAGCCTGGGAGACAGGGTGAGACTCCATCTCAAAAAAATAAAAATAAAAAAAACTACCTACCTAACATCCCCTTAGCCACCCTCCCATCCAGTGAACTGTGGAACACTTACCATATCAGCCAGAGAAATATACAAGAACATTCCTCCAGCCAGCGCAAAAATCCAGTTGGCAGAGAAGTGGCTGCCGGCCAGGATGCCAAAGGCCAGACCCAGGTAGCAGCAGCAGGCAGAAAGGAAGTTGAAGAAGAGAGCCTGTTGGATGCTCATCCCAGCGTTGAGCAGGATGACAAAGTCTCCTACAGCAGGGAGAATGAAAAGGGGAGGGACAAGGAAGGAAGAGTAAGATGGGCATGGTGAACGCACACCTGTCATCCCAGCTACTCGGGAGGCTCAGCTGGGAGGATTGTTTGAGCTCAGGAGTTTGAATCCAGCCTGGCGACAAAGTAAGAGCCAGTCATACAAGGTCGTGGGAGATAGAGAGCACTGATGACATCAGACTGCTAAAAGTGTGGGTGAAAAAAAATCAAGACAGCCCTAGACTCAAGACAGAAGTGACAAGACAGGCCCTTGAACTTCCTGTTCAGGACCCGTCTCCATTTGCCAAACTGGCCGTATACCCAGCCTAGAAGCTGAAAATCTTTCTCAGGATTTTAAAAATAGATGACCAGCTGGCACTGGCCTCCTCATTTCTCTCTGGATTCATAGTGAAACAGAAGGAACCCCCTTCCTCACAACTACCATGGAAACAAAATCAAGCCTGCAAGAAGTTAAGTGTCGAGACCGTGAGAAGTTAAGTGATTTGCCCAAAGTCACAAGTCAATATATGGCAAAGCCAGAACTTGACCCTAAGTCTTCCCTAAAGCCTCTGGAGTAATTACTGGCTTTTTACACTCTCCCTCTGATCAAACTAAGTCCCTCCTACCCCCTGGTTCATCCACCTGCCATGCACCTGCCAGGCACCTGAGCCTTTGGAAGATTAACAGGTTAGAAGAGAGAGCCTTTACTGAGTGCTCAGAATAGCACCTGGCACATGGGAAGTCCCTCTCACCCTTTGTTTTCCTCTAATCCTCACTATAATTCTAAAAGGAGGTGCTCTTATTAACCCCACTGTATAGGTGAGAACTGAGCCAGTGCATATGGGGCTAAAAGGAAACAAACAGCCCTGTAAAAACCCCATCATTTTGAATTATCTATTTAATCGTTAAGAAATGGTGATTAGGCCGGGTTCAGTGGCTCATGCCTGTAATCCCAGCACTTTGGGAGGCTGAGGCGGGCAGATCACGAGGTCAGGAGTTCAAGACCAGCCTGGCCAACGTAGTGAAACCCTGTCTCTACTAAAAATACAAAAAAAAAAAAAAATTTTAGCCGGGTGTGGTGGCAGGCGCCTGTAATCCCAGCTACTTGGGAGACTGAGGCAGGAGAATCGCTTGAACCCAGGAGGTGGAGGTTGCAGTGAGCCAAGATCACACCACTGTACTCCAGCCTGGGCAACAGTGCGAGACTCCGTGTCCAAAAAAAAAAAAAAAAAAGTGATTAGGGTCCATGGAGCTTTAGGAGTGTGTTAAATCACTTACAACAAGCACTGTGAAGACAGGGAGACGGGAGCAAGGAACTAGCCACAGGAAGGGGGCCTGCACCACCACCCGAGGGAGCACCAGTGGAACGGGGGACGCACGCTTACCCAGCTCATGTGGGAACTCCTCACAGAGGATGGCCACCGAGGTGCTGATGCCTTGGAAAACCGACACAGTGAAGGAAGCACCGATGGCCAGGCCGTCGATGAAATTGTGGAGGCCATCGCTCAGAGTGATCATCCAGGCCAGAGTGCCGATGTCAGAGTAGCGGACCCCTTTCAGCCAGTAGCAAGCACTCTGGGAAGCCTGCAGGTCCTAGGAGAAAGCACACCCCCGGGGCCCGCAGAGTCAAAGGCTGGACCATGTGCCCTCAAGGTAAGCCTGAGTCAACCTCTCAGAGGCTCCAGCAAGCAGCTGGTGGCCCACTGACCTGCACAGAGAGCGAGCCCACAATGACCTTCTCGTCCACCATGGGCGCCTTGCCGTCCAGCTCGCTGTTGCAGTGCTGAGGAATCATGTGGTCCAGGTCCCCATTCTGCAGCTTCTCCATCACCCCCTCCTCCTGGTCTTTCTTGGAGGGAAGCGTCTCAGAGGCATAATGGCTGTGTCCATGATGATGCTGGAGGGGTGACAGGGAGGGATCAGCATGACATTCACCAAAACCACATACCTGATTGAGCACCTGCTCCGAGGAAGCGCTTCACACACTGGAAGACCTCAGCCTTACCATCGAAGATGACACAAGCAGGTCACGTGCCCAGAAACGTAGCAAAAGCTATTATATAAAGCCATGGTCGGGCACGGTGGCTCACACCTGTAATCCCAGCACTGTGGGAGGCCGAGGTGGGAGGACTGCTTGAGCTGAGGAGTTTGAGAGCAGCCTGGGCAACGAAGCGAGACCCTGTTTCTAATATCTATATATATAAATCTGCACCAAGTGCGAAGGACCTGGTGTCAGACAGATATCAAAGCTGTCTCCTCGGGGTACATGCTTATTCCAGCAAGGCAGCCACTGCTCAAATATTTAGAGCTCCTCTTTTTTTTTTTTTTTTTTTTTGAGACGGAGTCTTGCTCTGTCCCCCAGGCTGGAGTGCAGTGGCGCATCTCGGCTCACTGCAAGCTCTGCCTCCCGGGTTCACGCCATTCTCCTGCCTCAGCCTCCTGAGTAGCTGGGACTACAGGCGCCCGCCAACATGCCCGGCTAATTTTTTTGTATTTTTAGTAGAGATGGGGTTTCACCGTGTTAGCCAGGATGGTCTCGATCTCCTGACCTCGTGATCCGCCCGCCTCGGCCTCCCAAAGTGCTGGGATTACAGGCTTGAGCCACCGCGCCTGGCCTAGAGCTCCTCTTTTGCAATGGCTAATCTCACTCAATTCAGCAGCTATTTAGGGAATAACTGTGTGCCAGCCACTAAAGATATCTTTTTGAAACTGTACTATAATAGTCCTGTTTCTCTGCGGCCTCATACTTCATACAGAATGAATGCATGTTGTCATGCTCTTCTCCCCATCCTGTAAAGATACAAATATATTAAGGAAATAATCCAGAACAAAACAAAGGGGATAAACTACTGCTTAGTAGAAGGCACTCTGGCCAGATCTAGTTTCTGGTCTGGCCTCACTTCTGGCCAAATATCCTCAGGAGGTGAAATGGGATTGTCTCCTCAAGAAATTAGAGTTTCATGGAAATTGTGATATTGGGCTAAGACCATCACCACCATCACCACCACCACCACCACCACCACCACTGCCACCACCACCACCACCGCCGCCACCACCACCACCGCCGCCGCCGCCGCCACCACCACCGCCGCCGCCGCCACCACCACCGCCGCCGCCACCGCCACCACCACCACCACCACCACCACAATACGTCGACATTTTTTTAGATGGGTGCTTTCCCTAGAAGAGCTTTCTTCAGCAACAAATGGGCCTCACCTCATTTTTCTGCTTAAGAAGAATCTTCAAGATCTTCTCTGTGAAAAAGAAAAGATAAAAGCCCCCAAACACCACTGCAGACTTGGAGACATAATAATCTTCCAGAGGGTTGAAACCAAAAGCCTGTGGACCCAGGAAAAGAAAATGAGTTTTAAAGAAAATAAAGCATCTTTACTGGTCCCCCTCTTATCTCTTAACTAGTTCCTTGACTCTAGGAAAAGAGAGAGGCATACTGGAGTAACTCTGCCATCTACCCATCCTCTTTCCAGCAAAAATCTAGTCCTTGGTGTTTCCCTGATGTGACATCACTAAACCTGCCAGGTTCTTCTCAAGCTTATTTGCTGATGCAAAAGACTGATCATCTGTAGAGTTTTAATCCCAGAAAGAAAAACCTCCGATATGGTTTTCCACTTTTGATTTCTCTTGGTGCTTTGCTATGAACGCATCCTCTGCCAGCAGATTTCATATTGAAGGAGTAGACACTTGTATTTATTTTCATCTTATCTAGTGTTCCTGGCTGACCTGCCTGTAAACACAAAGGGAGATGGCGTAATTATACTTTCTAAAACGGGAAATCCATTTCCCAGTTAAATAATAAGAATTGCAGCGTCTTCCTGACCGCAGACCTCCCAGTGACCACAGAACCAAGAAAGTGCACTGTGTTATTGCGAGCATCAATTTTTGGGTTTTGTTTTGAGTGCTTTCTGAAATTGTCACTTACCAAAGAGGGAGGGGAGAACCCACTGGGAAGAGGACAGGAGTAGAAATCAAGAGAATTCTGTCCTAGGTTAAGCTCCTGATTTATGGTGGGTTCTTGTGAACGCATCTAATGACCTGGCCGGGCACGGTGGCTCATGCACTTTAGAGGACCGAGGTGGGTGGATCACTTGAGGCCAGGAGTTTTGAGACCAGCCTGGCCAACATGGCAAAACCCCAACTCTACTAAAAAAAAAAAAAAAATACAAAAATTATCTGGGCCTGGTGGCACACCTGTAATCCCAGCTACTTGGGAGTATGAGGCAGGCGAATGGCTTGAACCCAGGAGGCAGAGATTGCAGTGAGCCGAGATCACACCACTGCACTCCAGTCTGGGTGACAGAGTGAGACTGTCTCAAAAACAAAAAAAAAAGTATCTAAAGACTTGCTCCTATTTTATTTTTAAAATTTTTTGTGGGTACATAGGAGGTATATATATTTACGGGGTTGTTCCTCCATTTTCTGATGGGAAATGGGCCTTGAATAAACTTCAGCCCTCTCATGAATTAGTCCAAAATCAAAGTTGATCCCAATTTCAAGCAACTCTGGGCTGTTTGTTGCCTTTCTGTTTTAAAGGGGCCAAGGTGAATCACCACCCTCCAGGGAAACAACACTTTCATGTTGACTTTCCAGGGGAGTCAAATAATCTTGGGGGAAAAGTGAAGTGAAAATAGGCAACTGACACTTCTCTGCAAAAAGCCACAAAGGATGGTGAATACAAAATCACGGGTTGAGCTTCAGAAATCCCAAAAGCTGGGTTCTCGGCTCAGGGATATGCGCTTTTGTGCAGGTCAGATTCCAACGTGGTAAAACGTTACTTGTTCTATTGATGCCATGGAGTTAACCTAAGGATCCACTAGGAGGGAGCCAACTGACATTTCAGAAAACACCAAGTGTTGTAAGAGGCACATGCAGTCATCTCTGCTTCAACTGCGGCTCTGTCCAGGCCTGCGAGACCACCCACAGGGAGACGTCTTGTGCTTATTGTAATTAATGGGTCTGCTGAGGGGATTACACCAAATTAGATGAACCATCAGTTCCTTCTTTTGTGGCAAGTTTTCTCATGAACTTATTAGGCAAAGGTACCGTCAAGGTATATAAAACCAGACAGTGTTTGACTTGCATTGCCTTTGCCCCAAAACTCCCTATGGACAATCTTTTTACTGAGACCTATGGGTTCTGATGATGTGGGGGTTTGTTTGTTTGTCTGTTTGTTTTGAGACGGAGTCTCACTCCGTCACCCAGGCTGGAGTGCAGTGGTGCAATCTCGGCTCACTGCAACCTCCATCTCCTGGGTTCAAGTGATTCTTGTGCCTCCCCAATAGCTGAGATTACAGGCATGTGCTACCACGTCTGGCTAATTTTTGTATTTTTAGTACAGACAGGGTTTCACCATGTTGGCCGGGCTGGTCTTGAACTCCTGACCTCAAACGATCCACCTGCCTCAGCCTCCCAAAGTGCTGGGAATACAGGCGTAAGCCACTGCACCTGGCTGATGATGTGTTTTAAACTTCTCTGCACCTAAAGCCTCAATCTGAGCACCACAACTGAGCCAGAGTGAGCTCGCTACACTGCATCTTTTCACCCCACATCAGACAGACTTTCTGCACCAGGCACTCAGTGCTGCCGAAGACTCACTCATTCCACCCTCACAACATTGTCCTGAGGCCGGTCTATTGCTTTCCCCATTTCACATCTGAAGAAACAGAGGCAGTGCGAGGTCAGTGGTGTGCCTAGGGTTACAGAGCCTACTGATAGCAGAGCTGAGATTTGAACCCAGCTCTTCAGCCTATGCTAGGCTGCCTCTCCTAGTTCACACCTAAGTTCTAGCTTCACTTTCCAAAAGGAAAGGGCCTCCAGGTGCCCTCTCTATGCCTTCTATCCAAACGGAGGTCCTCCCACTGTGCCCGCCGGCGTGCTCCGGGGTGAAGGCCCTGGCTTGCCATACCTCCGGGATGAGCTGGAAGAGGGCGTTGGAGTAGAGGGTTCCAATCGCCAGAGCTATGAAGTAGAGCAGCAGCCTCTTGTAAAAGGTCTTCTTCATGAAGGGCACCACGCTGGCCCCCAGGAGGGAGCAGAGGGAGATGACGGTCACACAGAGGAGACCGTATCCCCACACTGCCGTGCGGAGGGAGGGCCAGCCCCACCCAGGACAGGGAGAGAAGGCACACGCCCCATTGCACAGCAACCACCATTTAGGGGGAGGAAGGTGGAGCAGATAGGGAGGTCGCAAGGAAAAGTTTGGTGGATATTAACGGAACAAAAAAGAAAAATCAGAGAGAGACAAGTAGGGAGGGAGAGAGAAATAGAAAATTTGTTAGTGATTCACATCTGATGAAATTTCCTTCAATCAGTTCAGAAGAAAGAGGAATTCAAGGTGGCCTTGGAACCCTGTGACTTCTGCCCCTGTGGCCACTGGTGGCCCCAAATCATTCCTGCCAGTGGTGTGACTGGCAGGGCAGGGTGCTGCCTCATCACACACCCGAGGTCTGCCCAGACCTATCACAGATGCTGTCCAGGACACACTTTGGACTCGAGGGCTCTCTTTATAGGACATGCAAGCATGTGGAAAGAGGCTGATCACTCTGGGGCTGCGTTTGATTCTGCATGTCCAATTTATACAGCACAGGCTCGGGTGACACCATGACCACTTGGTTTGCTTTTGCAAGATACAACCAAGCCAGATGTGCAGGGCAGAAGGGATGGAGAACGATTAATTAATGCCCAATGCCCATAAAATTCAGTGTCTTAACCTCTCAACTTCTTTGCTCATTTCCATGTGCTCTGAGAGGGGCTCAAGCATAGAGAACAGAGTTCCAGGAACACCCTGTCACAAAAATATTTCCTTGGACATTTCCCAGTTGTGACACTCCGTCCAGGCCCAAAAGAGGGCAAGACAGAACCAGACCAGGATGAGACACTCCCTGGCAGGCCACAGGGGCGGAGCACACACAAATACAGTATTTCCATTCCAGCAGGTCACAAGGCATTTCATTTCAAATCTTTAGAAAATTAATATATTCCATTGCTGGAGCTGAAAAAATAGCCCAAGTTGAGGCCTCCCCTGCAAAGTGTTTGTCAGATCCATGCAGAATTTTGAGATGGCACCAAGATGGTTCACATTCAACCAGGAAGAACAGGCAAGGCATGGCATCCCATCTGCTGTCTTTTCTGGGTGAGTCTTTTGACTGGTAAAGCCTGAGAAGCAGCTGACATGGGATCTTTGTGAAGGGCAGCATCCACGACTCCCTAATGGGGTCAACCACACGTCTGTGTATCCTCACCCCCCACAGCAGCATCCCTGCCTGAGCTAAAAAAGTGGGCAGACTGTCAACTTGGGTCTTATTTTTATAGCTCCTCTGTGATAACAATTAAACAACAAAATTAACATTTCAAAACAGTCAAGTCAAGGTACCAGGAAGTCAGTCCCATCAGGAAAAAGTCAAGATGCAAGGTACAAAGGGCTGAGTGCCCCTTCCATTTCTCTTGTCATTTTAATTTTGTTTGGTCTTAGTATTTGTTCTATGTTTGGCTCTCTATGCTAGAAATGATGGCCTGCTCAAAATTAAAGAACACTCGCTTTTTAGGCCAATTCTGCCTATCACTTGGTAACCTCTTTTCCTTCCATCTCATTCCAGATGGATAAGCTCTTGGTGCCCAGACCTGAGTACTGCCAGGATTTCTCCTTAGAATACAGCAAGTACTTAGCACCAAAGGCATGGACGGCAGTCGGTAGCTGCAGCTTTCCTTTGATGCCCTATTTATTGGGCTTAAGAAGGGAGGGGACACTGTCAGGTCCCCAGGAGGAGGGAAATTGGAAGAACCTTGCATCTGACAGCATCTGCAGAGGCCAGAGGAGGGAGAGGTGGGCCCTGAGATCCAGAGTTAGAAGTCGTTTGTGGCTTTGATACGAGCGACAGGTTCATTTCTCAGGTGGCAGTCATTGGGTGCCTTGGAGCCCAGGGTAGGGGAGGAGGGGATTGGCTCAGCTGCGCCGCCCCAGGGAAAGAGGACGCGCACGTTTCTGTTCTACTGCACCTCTGGGATGAGCTGGAATAACGCGTTAGACAGCAGCGTTCCAATGGACAGGGCGATGAAGTAAGTGAGCACACGGCTGAAAAACGCTTTCTCCGTGCAGGGCAGGACGAGGACTCCCAGGAGAGAGGCCAGGTTAATCAGTGAGACACTGAGAAAACCAAAGCCCCACACTGTGGAGGAACAAGAACAGACGAGGGCCTCTATTACTGAGGGTGGGGACACTCCTGCTGCCCGGGGCGGGCCCGTTCTGAATTCAGGTGTGATGGGGCAGACCGAGATCCACCAACCCATTAGTAAACATTCGCTGAGTCCATCTCTCGCCAGATGCTGCAGAGAAGCCTAGGGAAACTCCATCAAAATTGCTATCCAAAAGAAACACCTTTTCCATGGAGAGACGGATGCAAACAGCATGGAAGCCTAAAAACCATACAAGTAGGCCAGGTGCAGTGGCGCACGCCTGTAATCCCAGCACCTTGGGAGGCTGAGGTAGGTGAATCACCTGAGGTCAGGAGTTCGAGACCGGCCTAACATGGTGAAACCCCGTCTCTACTAAATACAAAAAATTAGCTGGGCGTGGTGGCGCATGCCTGAAATCCCAGCTACTCAGGAGGTTGAGGCAGGAGAATCGCTTGAACCCAGGAGGCGGAGGTTGCAGTGAGCTGAGATTGCACCACCGTACTCCAGCCTGGGCAACAACAGCGAAAGTCTGTCTCAAAACAAAAAACAACAAAAAAAGCCATACAAGTAAATAATGACAGCATTGAAAACAGGGACTTGTAGTAACACAGACAGTATATTCCGGGTGCCGACACTCAGGCAGCACACGCCGGCCCTATGGGGCTTAGGGCTATCAGGGTGTACACTCACAGCTCATGGCAAGTCCACTGTGGCTATATCAGGGATACTGGGATAGGGAGGGGAAGAAGGATTCAGGGGCCAAGTGCAGCCTCTGGGAGGTCTTAAAGGAAAAACTATAAAACCAAAGTAGGCCAGGTATGGTGGCTCATGCCTGTGATCAGCACTTTGGGAGGCCGAGGCAGGAGGATCACTCGAGCCCAGAAGTTTGAGACCAGCCTGGGTAACATAGTGAGACCATGTCTCTACAAAAAAATTTAAAAATTAGCTGGGCATGGCAGTGCACGCCTGTAGTCCCAGCTACTCAGGAGGCTGAGGCAGGAGGGTCGCTTCAGGCCAAAAGGTCAAGGCTGCAGTGAGCTATGATTGCACCACTAGACTCCAGCCTCGGAGACAGAGCGACATCCTATCTCAAAAAAAAAAAAAAGATTAAAAAAACCAAAGGGTTGGGCCCCCGTGGTTCAACATAAAACAAAAAGCGGACCAAAAAAGGATCCATAGGCCGCTCAAAAAGTCCAACGCTCTGAACATTCGCGAGCTACAGCCCAGGAGTCTGACAATATGCTAGGCCATCCTTGCGAAATACAAAAATTATCCATCCAATCATCGCTCCCGCTCCTGACACTGACAACCTCATCCTGGTCATCAAGGGTAAGGCATTCAGTGAGGAACAGCAGCAGCTCAGCCCAGGGGTCCTTGTGAGACGAGGGCGAGATGGGAGACGGGCTCCTGCTTTCCTGGCCTGGCTCACCTTCAACAGCGCTCGGCCGCCCCTCCTCCGTCTGCTCATTCTCCTCGTTTTCCTGGTTCTCCGAGGTACAGGCCCGGGAATCCAGCTGCTGGAGGATGGTGGGGCAGAACTCCTGCAGCTCGCTGCTCCCAATCCGCGACTGTTCGCTGAAATTGTGGGCAGCGAAGAGGTCTCCAGAACTAAAGCACTGAAACACAAGAAGGGCAGGAAGCTGCTCAGACCCCAAAGGTCAGGCCTTGCCCTGCTAAAACAGCAACCTACTCAGCCTTCTCAGAGGAAAAAAAGAAGACAGAAATGTCCAAATTTCAGGGAATTTGTAGATTCATCTAGTCTAGGGTTGAAGGCAAGGTGTTCCCTAAACTTAAAAAACTAGTAACTAATCCTTATGGCTCAGCCAGCCAGGAAAGTTACACATCATAAGCACAACCGTCGGTAAATGAGTGCCTGAGAAACTTTGGGAATGACAAGATTCCAATCATTGTCACCAAAGTGGCCGGGCATGGTGGCTAACACTGTAATCCCAGCACTTTGGAAGGCCAAGGCTGGAGGATAACTTGAGGACAGAAATTGGAGACCAGCCTGGGCAACATGAGACCCCTTCTTTACAAAAAGTTGAAAAATTAGTGAGGTGTGGCGGCACATACCTGTATTCTCAACTACTGAGGAGGCTGAGGCAGGGGGACTGCTAGAGCCCAGGAGTTGGAGGCTACAGTGAATGAGCTATGATCACACCACTGCACTCCAGCCTGGGTGACAGAGCAATGCCCTGTCTCTTAAAAAAAAAAAAAAAAAAAAAAAGCAAAATATTGTCACTAGGGTATAGTTTCTAGAAAACACCATTCTGGGGCCAAGTGCGGTGGCTCTCGCCTGTAATCCCAGCAGTTTGGGAGACTCAGATGGGCAGATCACTTGAGGTCAAGAGTTCAAAACCAGCCTGGCCAACATGGTGAAGCCCCATCTCTACTAAAAATACAAAAATTAGCTGGGCGTGGTAGCTCACGCCTGTAATCCCAGCTACTCGGGAGGCTGAGGCAGGAGAATCACTTGAACCCAGGAGGCGGAGGTTGCAGTGAGCCGAGATCATGCCACTGCACTCCAGCCTGGGCAGCAGAACGAGACTCCATCCTCCACAAAACAAAAGAGAAAGAAAACACCATTCTGTGTGTGTGCCTGAAGATACAAGCTTTGTACCAAATCTGGCTGCACATCACAATAGCCCAGGGAGCTATTATGTTAAAATGTGGGTTCCAGCTACTTCTCTGAAGCTGAAATGTCTAAGGCTGGGGCTCTGCCAAAACTGTGGTGCTGCCTGATCAGCCCCACACATCCTCAACCATAGGACTGCCCTCAGCCTGAAAGACTTATGTGTTCACAGAGGTTAGGGGAGGAAAACCTGAAGATTCAGGAAAGTGGGCCATGGCCGGCCAGCAGCCGCCGCAGTCACCTTGGGAGGTGGCAGGTAAGTGCTTCTCATGAACCGTTCCTGTGAAATCTGCAGCTCCACTTCTAATTATACTGTCTACACCTACATGCCAGGCCTTTTCTGAGTTCGGTCTCACATGGGCTTATCTCTGAGAGTCAGCCCTCTCGGTGTGCTGCCAAAATAAGTGCCTGGGCTTCTAAGGCTGAAGGCTGGACTCCCGCCACCCCGAGATGCTGCTGCTATCCTGGCGGGTCCTGAGGCTCATGCAGCTGCATCACTCCGCAGGGGCACGGGGGCGTGCTCCTCTCTGGCTCAGCGTCTGATGTGCTCAGGTGTTCTGCATCCACGCCACGTGATTCCCCCATCCCTTTTTTAAATTTTTATTTTTTGAGATGGAGTCTCGCTCTGTCTCCAGGCTGGAGTGCACTGGCATAATCTCCGCTCACTGCGACCTCTGCCTCCTGGGTGTAAGCAATTCTCCTGCCTCAGCCTCTCGAGTAGCTGGGACTACAGGTATCTACCGCCATACCCAGATAATTTTTGTATTTTTAGCAGAGACGGAGTTTCACCGTGTTAGCCAGGATGGTCTCAATCTCCTGATCTCGTGATTCACCTGCCTCGGTCTCCCAAAGTGCTGGGGTTACAGGCGTCAGCCACCATGCCCAGCCCCGCCCACCCCCCAACTTTTGAGGCCTTCACCTCCAGGGTTCAAGTGATTCTCTCACCTCAGCCTCCGGAGTAGCTGGGATTAGAGGCACCTACTACCACACCGGGCTAATTTTTGTATTTTTAGTAGAGATGGGGTTTCACTCTGTTGGCCAGGCTAGTCTCAAACTCCTGATCTCAAGTGATCTGCCTGCCTAGGCCTCCCAAAGTGCTGGGATTACAGGCATGAGCCACCGTGCCCAGCACCCCCGTCCATTTTATCTCCACGCTGCACTCATCTTTCAATGGGCAGCTGGAGGACACCCCATGCTCGAGCCTTCCCTGATGACTGCAGCACACTCATCTCCCCCTCTCATTTCTGCATCCCACAATTACTGTCCAACCCACAAAATGCAATGCTTCATTTCAGTGCCTGCTGACTTTGTCCTCTGTTGGTTGAACTCCCCATCGTGACAGTCAACTCCCTAAATATGACTCATTTTTCTCTATTTCTCACAACACCAGCACAGGGAACAAAGTCGATATATAAAGATTTTGCTGGCTGACTTATATTTGGCTGCCACAAACAGCCCCAGAGTCTGATTAGCAGAGATGATATGGAAGAAAGAACACAGAATCCAAAGACCTGGCGTTCCAGCCCTGGTCTCTGCAGGGACTCACTGCGGGACCCTCGGTGTCCTCTCCTGTAAAACGCAGAGAATCTCACCTGCACCTGGGGGGCCTGCAGGCTCACCCGGGATGGTGTGTAATGGGCTCTGTCAATGGTAAACTCTATGAGAAATACTGTCCTGGGAGCCGTGTTTTCTCAGCATTTCTGAGTCAGTCAAGTGCGGCCCTGAGGAAGACTCTGGGGGCTGAGAACCCCACTTCCAGGCTACCTTTTGTTTTGTTTTGAGACAGAGTCTCGCTCTGTCGCCCAGGCTGGAGTGTGATGGCTCGATCTCGGCTCACTGCAACCTCCACCTCCTGGGTTCAAGCGATTCTCCTGCCTCAGCCTCCTAAGTGGCTGGGATCACAGGCACCCGCCACCATGCCTGGCTAATTCTTGTATTTCTAGTAGAGACGGGGTTTCACCATGTTGGCCAGGCTGGTCTCGAACCCCTGACCTCAGATAATCCACCTGCCTTGGCCTCCCAAAGTGCTGGGATTACAGGCGTGAGCCACTGTGCCCAGCCCCAGCCTGCCTTTTGTTAAGGGCTTCAGAACACCTATGCAGGGGGTCAGAAGGTGCTGCAGAAGACTCAGCATTTGCTGATTCAGACAAGGAGGGAGAAAGAATCAGCCTGTCCACTCTATCATTGAGATTTGTCTGCCTCATCCTACCTCTGCCAAGCTGCCAGGCTGTCGTGGGCCCAACTAGACAGGGAACCCTGAGAGGCCAGAGACGGGACTGAGCAGAGCTGCTGGCTCGCAGGGGAGCCTTACCGTGGAGAGGTTCCTGTGTCCCTGCACGTGCTGGGTGACATTACCCCGGCCCACTCCCACATCCAGGTGGTTGAGCAGGGCCTTCAGCTGCTGCAGAGTAAGGCTGTCACCCTCGCCATAGCGATGTATTAGATCCTGCAGGAAGGAGGCAGCGCTGATAGCCGGTGCGCCCGGGGATGAAGCGTGAGCCTCAGGGGTGGTTCTCCATAAGCCAAGCAGGGTCAGCAGGAGGCAGCTCTGGAAGGCCGGGTGCAGCAGCTTCATGGTGACTGAATAAGCCTGTGAGAGAAAAAGGCAGGTGAAGCTGAGGCCTCTCCCTGTGTGCCGGCAACTGCACCCGGCCCGTCCGCCACACACTAAACACAGTGAGACTATCCCTCAGTCTCTGCCTCTCTGCTCCTTCTTGAATTAGCCTTTGAGAAAAACCCTTCTTTTGAAAGGCCAGAATAAAAACAAATAAAAAGGACAAATTCAACAGTTTTGATTAGATTGAAAAATTAAAAAAAAAAAAAAAAACAGCAATGCGGTTATGATTTTTTTTTTTGAGACGGAGGTTCACTCGTTGCCCAGGCTGGAGTGCAGTGGCACAATCTCAGCTCACTGCAACCTCCGCCTCCTGGGTTCAAGTGATTCTCCTGCCTCAGGCCTCCCGAGTAGCTGGGATTACAGGTGCCCGCCACCACACCCAACTAATTTTTTTCTATATTTAGTAGAGATAGGGTTTCATCATGTTGGCCAGGCTGGTCTCGAACTCGTGACCTCAGGTGATCCACCCACCTCAGCCCCCCAAAGTGCTGGAATTACAGGCGTGAGCCACTGCACCCGGCCAGTTATGATTTTTTAGAAGTCCTTTTAGAGGTACTGAAATAACCATGGATTTGACATCTTATATCTGGGGTCTGCTTCAAAATAATAAAGAAGGCGGTATGAGCACAGGGGTGCGGATGAGACACGATCAGGCATGAGCTGATATTCATTGGAACTAAGTGACGGGTAGATAGGAATTCATCAGACTTTCTGTCTAGTTTTTTTTTTTTTTTTTTTTGAGGCAGTCTTTTTGTCTCCCAGGCTGAAGTGCAGTGGCATGATCTCGGCTCACTGCAACCTCCACCTCCCGGGTTCAAGCAATTCTTCTGCCTCAGCCTCCTGAGGAGCTGGGATTACAGGAATGTGCCATCACGCCTGGCTAATTTTTGTATTTTTAGTAGAGATGGGGTTTCACCATGTTGGCCCGCTCGTCTCAAACTCCTGGGCTCAAGTGATCCACCCACCTCGGCCTCCCAAACTGCTGGGATTATAGGTGTCAGCCACTGTGCCTGGCCCTGTCTACTTTTATATATGTTTGAAATGCTCTGAAATAAAGCTATTAAAAAATAAACATCGGCTGGGCACTGTGGCTCATACCTGTAATCCCAGCACTTTGGGAGGCTGAGGTGGGTGGATCACAAGGTCAGGAGTTCGAGACCAGCTTAGCCAACATGGTGAAATCCCATCTCTACTAAAAATACAAAAAATTAGCCAGGCATGGTGGTGCACATCTGTAATCCCAGCTACTCAGGAGGCTGAGGCAGGAGAATCGCTTGAACCTGGGAGGCGGAGGTTGCAGGGAGCCAAGATTGCACTATTGCACTCCAGCCTGGGCAACACAGCAAGACTCCGTCTCAAAATAAATAAATAAATAGGCCGGGCGCAGTGGCTCACGCCTGTAATCCCAGCACTTTGGGAGGCCGAGGCAGGCGGGTCACGAGGTCAGGAGATCGAGACCATCCTGGCTAACACAGTGAAACCCCGTCTCTACTAAAAATACAAAAAATTAGCCGGGTGTGGTGGCGGGTGCCTGTAGTCCCAGCTATTCGGGAGGCTGAGGCAGGGGAATGGCGTGAACCCTGTAGGTGGAGCCTGCAGTGAGCCGAGATCGTGCCACTGCCCTCCAGCCTGGGCGACAGAGCGAGACTCTGTCTCAATAAATAAATAAATAAATAAACAAACACCATAATTAAAAGAGAAAAATTACAGACTGGCAAAAATATATACCATTTGACATGACATAGGTTTATTTCTATACTGTACAAATTAGTAAACAAACATAAAAAACACTTAGCCTCTCTATAGTATTGAGAATATAAATTTAAAACTTGGCTGGTTCCATTTTGCTACTTATTAAAATAGCAACATAGTTTTTTTTGTTTTGTTTTGTTTTGTTTTGTTTTTTTTTTTTTGAGATGGAGTCTCACTCTGTTGCCCAGGCTGGAGTGCAGTGGCGCCATCTCGGCTCACTGCAACCTCCACCTCCTGGGTTCAAGTAATTCTCCTGCCTCAGCCTCCCAAGTAGCTGGGATTATAGGTGCTGGCCACCATACCCGGCTAATTTTGTATTTTTAGTAGAGACGGGGTTTTACCATGTTGGTCAGGCTGGTCTCGAACTGCTGACCTCAGATGATCCGCCTGCCTCGGGCTCCCAAAGTGTTGGGATTATGGGTGTAATGGGCACCCGGCCAGATTTTTTTTAAGATAAAACATTTCATGTTAGTGAGGCTAAGCAATAGAATAAGATACCACTGACTGCATAAATAATGGAACTCTTTTTTTTTTTTTAGAGACGGAGTCTCGCTCTGTTGCCCAGGCTGGAGTGCAGTGGCACGATCTCGGCTCACTGCAAGCTCCACCTTCTGGGTTTGCACCATTTTCCTGCCTCAGCTTCCCTAGCAGCTGGGACTACAGGCAGCCACCACCATGCCTGGCTAATTTTGTTTTTGTATTTTTAGTAGAGACGGAGTTTCACTGTGTTAGCCAGGATGGTCTCGATCTCCTGACCTCATGATCCACGCGTCTCTGCCTCCCAAAGTGCTGGGATTACAGGCGTGAGCCACCGCGCCCGGCCTATAATGGGACTTTTGAAAAGTTATGTGATAAGGAAAATACATAAATCCCTCAATTAACAATTAATAATTAAATAATTAATTTGCTTTAATAGAAGTAATCCAAAAGTAAAAAGGCTATATGCAGAAAGATGTGTTATGGGTCAAGTAAATCATATCAGTTTCATGGAATATTATGCAGCTATAAATGAGTCATGGCATAATGGCAAGTTAAAAAGCAGGGCAATTATGTGGCAGAGTTTAGAACTGAGAAAGAACACAGACAAATGAGGCCGGGCACAGTGGCTCACGCCTGTAATCCCAGCACTTCGGGAGACCGAGGCCGGCAGATCACTTGAGCTCAGGAGTTCGAGACCAGCCTGGCCAACATGGTGAAACCCCGTCTGTAGTAAAAATACAAAAATTAGCCAGGCACACACAATCCCAGCTACTTGGGAGGGTGAGGCAGGAGAGTCGCTTGAACCCAGGAGGCAGAGCTTGCGGTGAGCCGAGACAGTGCCACTGCACTACAGCCTGGGTGACACAGCAAGATTCCATCTCAAAAAAAAAAAAAAAGAAGAGAAGAGAAAGAGAAAGACAGAAAGAAAGAACACAGATAAATGAAAGCTTAAAGTAAGATTGATGACGATTTTTCTTTTGTTAACCATCTCCCTGAGTATGGTTATAATTTAATTAGTGATCTAAACAAATTATCAAGAGGGGAAAATGAGTCTCCTTGCTCCAGACCAAGAAGCAGCCAATCACTGCAGCCATTTCTTACCCAGGCACCCAGGGCTCGGGCACTAATCTCAGTACATCACATGCCCTGGGGCTTTGCTTATGACAGGGGAACAGCGGCAGAGTGGCTGAGAGCAGGCTTGCCTGAATCCTGGCTCTGCCACTTACCAGCAGTGTGATCTTGGATAAATTATTTAACTCAAGTCAACATTCTAGAATCATTCAAAGCAGGACGCAGCTTATCATGGCCTTCAGTGTCAGACAAACCTACCTTGAATTTCTGCACAGCTGCTTATAAGTAACTACAGACAAGCAACCCGGTCTCCCTCTACCCTCAGTTTTCTCATCTATAAAATTGGTATCCACCTCATTAGATTACTTTGAGGATCTAACAGCATAAGCTATAGCAAGGCCCTTGCCAAGTACCTGAACCATATAGAAAGCACTCAATAAAATTTAGCTATAATAATTATAAGACTTAAAATCAGCAGGGTTCCCAACTCTGACTCTCAGCCCAAACATCAGGCTGCTAATGAAACTGTCAGGAATATCCTGTGGCCAACTAAAGTATCTTAACTCCAGGCCCTGGGGCACACACATCACTTAAGTCCCCTACTGTGATATACCCAGAGACATTACATGCTTTAGGATCCACGTATGGGGCACGCACAGAATCTGGGGACATAAAATATCACTCTTCAGTGGAATATATACTTTGAGTCCACATGGATGGATTCGGCATCAGCCACAATGACGGTTTGTAAAAGTGCTACTTTGAGATTCACAACTCTCAAATCTCCACCAAGAGACAAATGTTAAATTTTGGCGAGCAGGGTGGATCTTAGGCAAAAATGACTAAAAACCTGTTGTACAAAGAAAGCGGTTATCCATCGGAGCAGACTGTGAACTGTCGATGGCAGGAGTTGTGCTGTCAAAACAAGGGGGAGGTCTGCCTGCATTTAGAAAAGAAAAGGCAAAGAGATGATGGACAGCAGCTAGCATTTACCGAGTGCAGACCTTGCTAAGCACTTGGCATTCCCCAGTTCCTTTAACAGAAGCTGGGAAGCTTACTCCATGTAACAGACAAGGACACTGGGGTTCAGAGATTAGGAAACATGACCCACAGAAGCAAGCAACAAAGCCAGAAGCTGAACTGCTTTGTAAATCAAAGCCTGGTCTGAATGACATTAAATTCAGTGCTTTCTTAACCACCGTGCCCTCTGCACAAAGACATAAAAACACACGTCCTGGAACCCACGGAGATCCACAAAGTCCTGCGTGTCTCTGTGCGGATCTTTCCCGATGTCTAACAGCCCCAACAAGCATCCAAATCTTGGCTTACAACACCCTACAATGCTATGAGGGGACAGCCCCAGGTAGCCTTTAGACGACACACTGTGTCACAGTGCTCGTGCTCTGGGGCCACTTCAACAAGATAAACCAACAGATGTTCCCCCCTCAGCTGCATTTCTCAAACTTATCCGCTGTAACTTCAAACCACTGAGCAAACAAACCCCAAAAGACTTCAGGTGTGGGAAACTCAGGGTGATTTTAGCAGCTTTGGCTGGCTGGCATTCACCTAGAGGTGAGCATTTACGAAGCATTTACTTTTCCCAGACCCAGTGGCCCCTCGCCCCCTCAGGTGGCTGCTGTGACAGCCTGGAGTGCTAGGGAAGAGGCACCTTCAGGTTGTACCATCAGAAGAATGAGCCCACAGGACTACCTTCGCTTCTCCCAGGTGACCTTTTCTCCCCTGCGGCACAGCTGCTCTTTCCTACAGGACGTGCTGCACTGGGCATTGACGCCCACAAGACAGCATCCAGGCTCAGGTCTAGACCTGTCTCCATGAGGTGTGCAGATTCAGCGAGCACAGCCCTCCTGCCTGGCCAGCGCTTGAGACATGCACTCACCCACAAGGGTTGGGGAGGATCTAGGAGCTGCGAGTGACACTCAAGTCCAAGTGACTCCGGCCTTTTGGCAGGCATGAAAGGGGAGTTTTCTGCTCCAGTGGAGTTGTTTTCTTCTTAACTACAAGTTAGTCTTAGCGGGGAAAAGGTTTGTAAAAGGTATTAGAGAGGAAAGAAAGAAGAGGGAAACACACACAGCTGTTGACGCTGCTGGGATGGGGAGGCCGGGCAGGGGTCCGCACGCGTGGCCCCAGCTGCAGAAGGAAGCCCCACGCCAGGTTCCATTCCATGTGTGGCCCCTGGAGAGCCACTCCAGTCCCCCCAGGGTGTCGGGCCAGCTGCCCTCAAGTAAGGATGGACACCTTTCAGGGGCAGAAAGACAAGTGGGAAGGAGACAAAATGAAGTGTGCTGTGGCCTGGGAGCGCCCCCAGGCCATCTCTTCCTGCTGGAGAGAGGCTGGAGTCTCTCTGCCCCAGGGTGCACTTGCCTTAGGGTCAAATAAGTAAAATTATTTTAGTGCCCTCCTTCTGTGTCTAAGGCACCAGACCCAACCCTTGGGGAGGTGGGAGGGAGACACAGGAAAAAGCAAGACACCTGTTCTGGAACCCTCTATGGAAGCTCAGAAGTTGCCTTACCATCCGGAGGCCCATAATTGGAATTCCACCTACCGTCACCCTTCACTTGGTCCAGAAGTAGCTCTGCCTAGAAGCCGCACTTCTGTCCTGCACAGACGCTCCTGTGATGTTCAGCATGCTGCATTTTTTTTTTAGCCCACCTCCCTTCTCAGAGAGGAGCAAACATTCACTTCTGTGACACTGGGTCTAGAGGCTGGGCATAGATATGAGAACAGGCAACAGAAACCAACAAGGCCTCGGAGCAGCCGGGCATCCACTTGTCCCCTCCCTTTCCTGACAACCCCCCACCGCACCCCGACTCTGCTGGCCAGGGAACCCACCACTCCCACTCTCAGATTTTGGGTGCAGAAACAAAACATGAAAACTAAGCTCAAATGCTCCAGAGAAAAACTTGCCCAACTCAGACGATTTCCGACGCCAAGAAGCTGTGTGTCTGCCCCCGACCCCTCGTGCCCACTGTGCCCCGCCAAGCACAGGCTGTGTGGGTGCACAGGACATCACCAGGGTGGGGCTCTTACATGGGGTCAGAGTCAGCTGCAGGCTCTGGGGTGGCGGTCGGTTTGAAGGCAGTCTAAACTGGGGTTTTATTAAGCACTTTACTTAAAATTATGAGAAGGCTGATGGTCCACACAAAGAAAGACCACAGGGTTGCAGGGGTGAGTGAGGGAGTG
Organism: Hylobates moloch; assembly: GCF_009828535.3. Classification (NCBI taxonomy): domain Eukaryota; kingdom Metazoa; phylum Chordata; class Mammalia; order Primates; family Hylobatidae; genus Hylobates; species Hylobates moloch. The sequence goes on along the minus strand of NW_026652297.1, from coordinate 27,215,443 downwards.
GAGGGAGTGGCCAAGTAGAAGCCAGGCTGATAGAAATTATGTTCCCCAGAGCTCTTGGTTCCACCACGGACTGGCCTCAGTGAATCATGCTAAGACTTCCCCCCAGCTGTCTTCTCAAAGGATGTAAAATGAGCCGTCTGGTTCTCACATATTCCTCAGGGACAGAGAAAGGGGTCTCCGAGGGACCTGTGGTCCTGGCACATCACCCAGGCTTATGACCATCCACAAGACAGTAACTACAAAGGCAGCTCCCACCACTCCCTTGGGGTTCTCTCCCAGGAAAACAGCTCATTTCTGCATCAGCCCTTCAAGCAGACTGCGCTTTCTCCACTCTTCCATCCCTGCCCCACTCTAGGGCTATGACCGCTGAGCCTGATAGGAATGTATCTCCAGCTAGCAGATAACCATGGCTCAAGGTTAGCTCTCCGTGAGTCACACAATAGCAAAAGGCCCTGGGTGAGCCAAGAGCCATCTGGAGCCCAGGCGTAGGGAAAAACCCTGACAAGTTGCAGACAAAGGACAAAGCCAGGCCTCAGGGTGGAAGGAGGAGGTCTTAAGGAATAAAAACAATCAAGGGCTACTTGTCTTGAGGACTGCGGGTGCTAGTGGCCTGGGAAGCGCTGTCTGGCAATGGAAGGGCCACGGACATGAATCTGAAGCCCAATTTTCGGTAGGACTACAAGCAACATATTATTACAATGAACCCATATCCTTAGTTTGAAAAGAAGAGAATAAACTTGCAGAGTTTAATGAGTATTATAAAAACAAGCATATTGAAACACTAAAGACTTAAGATGAAAAAATGAAATGGGAATGTAATTTTCCTACACCTGATAATTAACAAAATGAGTAGAACTTTTAAAAGCAAAAAAAAATAAAAATAAAAATAAAATTCACCAATGCAACCAAACAAGAAAACAGATCTAATCAGAGATATATTAACTTCAAAACCAGAGGCAAGGAAAAAATGAAGGAGGCACCACGCATGGCTCATGTTCTATTCCTGGCCCAACCGTGACAAACCAAATGAATGACAAGGGCAGAACCAGAATTCTCACTCACATCCCCAAATGTGGCAAGAGGAAGTCTTTTTCCTCTTCAGTTGAGTAGTAGGAGGAAAAGCTACTGGGGAAGAGCAAAAAAAAAACGGTGCACCTGGACCAAAAACAATGGGCCGACTCCCTTGGAAGGAAATAAGGGCTCCCAGGCCACTTTCTGAATTGAGGACATGATCCAATTCCAAATTCCAGTTAGTAGTCCTTCTCTCTCTCTCTCTCTCTTTATTTATTTATTTATTTATTTATTTATTTATTTATTTATTTATTTATTTATTTATTAAGATGGTGTCTTGCTCTGTTGCCCAGGCTGGAGTGCAGTGGCGTGATCTCGGCTCACCGTAACCTCTGCCTCCCGGGTTCAAGCGATTCTCCTGCCTCAGCCTCCTGAGTGGCTGGAATTACATGCATGCACCACCACACTCAGCTAATTTTTGTATTTTTAGTAGAGACAGTGTTTCACCATGTTGGCTAAGCTGGTCTCAAACTCCTGACCTCAGCTGACACACCTGTCTCGGCCTCCCAAAGTGCTGGGATTACAGGCGGAAACCACCATGCCTGGCCAAGTGTGCCTTCTCTTCTAACAGAAAAGGAATACAACTCCCAAGGAAGTGAGCTGAGCCACACTGCAGGGACTACATCCCTGAATAGAGGACAGACCCATCTCACCACACAGTTAGCATTCCTTCAGGCTACAGAAAACAGGTCATAAATACCCAGCCCCATAGCACTCCTGGAGCTGAGAGGCGGGGACAAACCTGGAGAGGAAAGTTCCTTTCTTATTTTAGAGCCAACAGAACATGTGAGCAGAACTGCACTCACATGAGGAAGAGGAAAAGAAACAGCAGGCAAAGCAAGCCACAGACAGGTAAACCACAACTCCAGAGAAAGCTGTTCCTCACCACTGCTCCACACCGAGGAATAACCTCATTAAAATATCAGTTCCACGAGACGAGAGCTCAAAGATGAGATTATAACCATCATGAGACGAAAAGAGGATGCAGGCTTACTAAAAAAGAGGAATAAAACCTCACTGAAGAACCAATACATTATGACAAATACAGAAGAAAATTCTGCCAGTTATTTAACCCATTTATGCCTGAGGTTGCAATTTTTTGAATTTTTGCAATCAGACCTTGGCGATGACCTTGAGCAGGATATAAATTAACTCCAATATGCTTGGTGTTCAAAAAATGGAACACTAGGCATAAACGACTCAAGGAAAGTTTGAGATAATCACAGTGAATGCAGATGGACAAGACAACTTAAACCAAAAACAGTGAGAAGACAAAGAGACTAACAAAAGGATAACTGGTGTTCCCAGAGAGGGGAACCCAAGAATGAAATGGAAGATGTGTTCTAAGATAAAACACAAGATTTTCCTGGCTGGGCGCAGTGGCTCACCTGAGGTCAGGAGTTCGAGACCAACCTGGTCAATATGGCGAAACCCCAACTCTACTAAAAATATAAAAATTAGTCAGGTGTGGTGGCGCACACCTGTAGTCTCAGCTACTCGGGAGGCTGGGGCAGGGGAATCGCTTGAACCTGGGAGGCGAAGATTGCAGTGAGCCAATATTGCACCACTGCACTCCAGGCTGGCGACAGAGTGAGACCCTGTCTCAAAAAAAAAAAAAAAAAAGAAAAGAAAATTGAGAAACATACTAAAACTTCTTTTAAACGGGAAAAAATTCAAACTGCCTTCTTCCTTCCCATAGCACCATTCAATGTCAGAAGAAAATGCAAGAATGTCAGAAAGTCTCCACAATTCAGAGCAAAAGAAACTATGAGCCAAGAATATGATCCCCAGCCAACACATCACACAATTTGGTAAAGACAGTAGGCAGAAATTCTTGGGCATAAAAGAAGTCAGAAAATATAGTCCCCTTCCTAGGGGGGAAATATGACTTAACAATGAAATGCATGTAATTAATACAGAAATGGAAATACGGAGAGCTCAGGAATGCAGAACGCATGGTAAGAGGACTGATGGTGAGCATTAAAACCCTTCCTATAAGAAATAATAAAAAATCGGCCGGGCGCGGTGGCTCACACCTGCAATCCCAGCACTTTGGGCAGCCAAGGCGGGCGGATCACAAGGTCAGGAGATCGAGACCATCCTGGCTAACACAGTGAAACCCCGTCTCTCCTAAAAATACAAAAAATTAGCCGGCCGTGGTGGTGGGCACCTGTAGTACCAGCTACTTGGGAGGTTGAGGCAGGAGAATGGCGTGAACTCGGGAGGTGGAGCTTGCAGTGAGCCGAGATCACCGCACTCCAGCCTGGGTGACAGAGCAAGATTCCATCTCAAAAAAAAAAAAAAAAAAAAAGACATAATAAAAAATCATTACAGGGCTGGGCACGGTGGCTCACACCTATAATCCCAGCACTTTGGGAGGCTGAGGCAGGTGGATCACGAGGTCAAGAGATAGAGACAATCCTGGCCAACATGGTGAAACCCCACTTCTACTAAAAATACAAAAATTAGCTGGGTGCGGTGGTGCACGCCTGTAGTCCCAGCTGCTCGGGAGGCTGAGGCAGGAGAATCACTTGAACCCCGGACGCAGAGGTTGCAGTGAGCCAAGATCACGCCAGTATACTTCAACATGGCAACAGAGCGAGACTCTGTCTAAAAAAAAAAAAAAAAAAAAAAAAAGCACCCCTTCAGATAAGAAATAATAAAAAATCATTACAGGGCTGGGGGCGGTGGCCCATGTCTGTAATCCCAGAACTCTGGGAGGCCAAGGCAGGTAGATTGCTTGAGCTCAGGAGTTCAAGACCAGCCGAGGCAACAAGGTGAAACCCTGTCTCCACAAAAAATGCAAAAATTAGTCAGGTGTGGTGATGCATGCCTATAGTACCCGCTACTGAGGAGGCCTGAGGTGGGAGGACTGCTTGAGCCCAGAAGTTTGAGGCTGCAGTGAGCTATGACTGTGCCACTGCACTCCAGCCTGGGTGACAGAGAAAGACCTTGTCTCAAAAAATCATCAAAATAACATAAACCAATTAAAAAAAAAACATTTGGCTACAGAAACTGCCACGTTTTACAAATGCTTGATTAATACACTCTGGATATTCGTGGTCAAACTAACAACGATACAGTCATCTGTGTAAGTCCCAGTTTACGAAATCCGAAAACCAATCCTCTGCCAGCTTGGTCATCAAGTGAATACTGCCCTACAGGCTTCTCTGGGGGTAGAAAGAGCTTTGAGAAAAACCATCCAGCCCATGGCCCACCCCACTCACCCAAGGAACACTGTGTGAGAAGCCACTCTCCCCTCAGACAAGCTGACCTAGGCTGACACCTTCACTCAAGCAAACAGCAAATCTCACAGTTGGAAAACCAACCCTCGCTTGGCCCTGCCCAGGAGCTTAATCGGCCCATTCTCCCCCTGCCTCCTCTTGCCCTCCCACCTACTGCTCTCCTCCATACCCTAAAAGGATGCATTATCTTCTTCCAGCTCCTGCTCCCAGGACCTTTGCCTCAAGCCTTGGCACAGTCAAAGCCCACCCAGGGTGGGAAATTTCCAGACAGTGCAGGAGGGCGGCCAGCAGAGCCCACTCCCTCTAATTGTGAAACCTCATGCTGCTAGGAGGGGCAGGATGGGAAAACTAAGAAAAATAGTAATAAAAACTCTGGTGACCCAGAAGCAGGGAACAAAATTAGAACCTTGAGCCTGCTGTTCACCAACTAATATTTACTGAGCCCCCATTGTGTGTGCCAGCGCCTGCGGGAGGAGGTTATGAGGCAGAGACGGGTGGTCAGGGCCCCAGGCAGCCGGCACAGACAAACAGGGAATGGCTTATTTAGCCCCACGCTGAGCATGGAGTGAGTGTAATGACAGCCAGGAGGAGGGAGGGAGGGAGGGAGCACATTTGCCAGGCTTGCTCCAGCCCAGCTGGAGCCGGAGCAAAGGGGACTTCCCAAAGCAACTGAGTCAGGTGGGCAGGGACCCGGGAGGGGCCCACAGTGGCCAGCCGGTGTTTTCCCCACCCGAGGCCAGGGCCAGAGTCACCTCACTTCTCATCATTCACCCATCAACACTTCCCAGACAGTTGCAAAATTCTCCCTGTCATCCAAGTTCACTCCCATTTGTCAGACCATGAGGCCGGGCATGTGGCTTAGGAAACGCGGTACTCACATCCATCACTTACGTCACCCCCATGAAGCAGAACTTCCCGGCTTGTTATTCAGAATCCGATAAATAAATAGAAAGCATGATCTAGTGGCCAAATCACTGCACAACACGATGTGCCACACGCCCTGGGTTCAACTTTGGGGCCTGCCAGGAACTTCCCAAGTGTGTCCAGCACAATTAAACTGTGAAAGCACCGAGCTCGCAGAGGCACTCTGATCAAGACAAAGCTTAAAAGATGCACAGCACAGCACTGAGGCCAGCAGCTTACTAGTTCCCTATCTTCTGGGTTCTCAGGACAACCCCTTTACTTAGTCCTGAATTCTGGTTCTGTTCAATTACCTCCCTGTCCAGGAAGCTGTCATGGATCACTTTTCCAGCACTTTTCTCTGGCTGTTATGGACTCCTCATTACCTTGTCTCCCAGGGAGCCTCCCCAGCTAGGTTTGTATTCCTTGAAGATAACTTCCTGAAATGCATCCTTCCCTCCTATTTCTTCTATGTCCTCCTCTCCTCCCTGCCTGCAACACAGTGCCTGGGACAGTGCTGGGCACATAATGGGCTAGAGGCAGAGAAGTTTTGCCTCCCTTCTAACTGAAGTCTGCCTGCATCGCCCCTGCAGCCTGATAAAAACAGGGAGCTCTGGCCGGGAGCGGTGGCTCATGCCCGTAATTCCAGCACTTTGGGAAGCCGAGGCGGGCAGATCACGAGGTCAGGAGTTCAAGACCACCCCGGCCAAAGTGGTGAAACCCCATCTCTACTAAAAATACAAAAGTTAGCGGGGCATGGTGGCAGGTACCTGTAATCCCAGCTACTCGGAAGGCTGAGGCAGAGAATTGCTTGAACCCGGGAGGCAGAAGTTGCAGTGAGCCGAGATCGCGCCACTGCATTCCAGCCTGGGTGACAGAGCAAGACTCCATCTCAAAAGAAAAAAAAAAAAAAAAGAACAGGGAGCTCAGAACCACTTTTCAAAGACATTCTATCCTCCTCGGCCCACAGACCAACTTTAACCCAAGTTCATCTGAAGTCAGGTGTCAGGACCACCTATTATGCACTTCTCTAGAGTAAACAAGTCCCTGACCTTGAATTTCATTTACATTAATTGAACTAAAAGCTAGCGTATTACCTACTGGCTTTGAAAACTCACTCCAAGAGTTTATCCATTCAACAAATACTCACTGCTTACCAATTATGTGCCAGAAGTCATGCTAGATATTGGGGATGCAAAGGACCTAGCACCTGCCCTCAACAAAGTAGGGAAAGCAAACAATTCAACAAGGAACCTAACCTGAATGATGATGACAAGGGGGAATGTATAGATCAGGGTGCAGTTAGGCTATTTCGGCAGAAAGGGGTTTTGTACAGGATATTAAATGGCCTAGAGGCTCCTTCGAAGAGCTGAATTAACATGACTCTAGGCTAAGCTCCCAGGAGCTACCTATTTGCAAAGATCATGTTGCAGAGCTGGGATGCCATGGAGCTGCTGCCTGTGCTCCCACCAGGTAGCTAAGGCACAAGAAGCCGCCTGTTCCAGAACCATACTGTCCTTGCCATGAGCCACACCAGGGAAATGCATGTCTCAGGATCCACCCTCCGGAAGGTGTCCAGCCTCTCCCCGCAGGACTGTTACACACTTAAGACTGGTTCAAGGGCTGGATGTGGTGGCTCACCCTTGTAATCCCAGCAGTGTGAGAGGCTGAGGTGGGAGGATTGCTTGAACCCAGGAGTTTGAGGCTGCAACAAGCTATGATTGCACCACTGCACTCCAGCCTGCACAAGAGCGAGACCCTGTTAAAAAAAAAAAAAAAAAAAAAAAAGTTAAAAAATTTAAAAAGCCTTTCAGCTGGAACCACCATCTTCCAGCAATTTGCCCAAATGACGAACACAAAGGGGAAGAGGAGAGGTGCCTTCTAGAAAACATGGAGTTGTAGGCCAGGCACGGTGGCTCACGCCTGTAATCCCAGCACTTTGGGAGGCCAAGGTGGGCAGATCACTTGAGGCTAGGAGCTTAAGACCAGCCAACATGGAAAAACCCCATCTCTACTAAAAGTACAAAAATTAGCCAGGCATGGTGGTGCATGCCTGTAGCCCCAGCTATTCGGGAGGCTAAGGCAGGAGATTCACTTGAACTCAGGAGGTGGAGGTTGCAGTGGGCCAAGATTGCACCACTGCACTCCAGCCTGGGCGACAGAGCAAGACTCTGTCTCAAAAAAAAAAAAAAAAAAAGTATGCTCTAGTGTCAAAAAGAAAGGAAACATGGAGTTGTTCCTTTGACCACATACAAGGGAATCTATAAGGTGATACTGTAGACATTAGACCTCAAGGGAATGGGTACTGTTCAAAAAAGGAATAACCCACAAATGTTACCATGGCAAAACCGGAGGCGTCTGCAGTGTTCCCCACCATGCTGTAAACATGCTGCATAGCTGTAAACAAACAAGGGCAAGATTCTGGCCAAGAGAATTAATGTGCGTATTGAGCACAGTGAGCGCTCTAAGAGCCAAGACTGCTTCCTGGAACGCGTGCAGGAAAATGACCAGAAAAAGAAGGAAGCCCAAGAGAAAGGTACCTGGGTTCAACTGCAGGGCCAGCCTGCCCCACCCAGAGGAGGGCACTTTGAGGACCAAGGGTAGGGACCTGAGCTGCTGGAACCTCTTCCCTGTGAATTCACGGCATAACAGGTATATAAACCAAAAGACCTCTAGACTGTAAAAATAAAGCAAAATAGTAAAATAAATACTAATAAATGCTAACTCCAACTCTCTGGCAGCAATACCCTGGGCAAAATGTGCCTCCAAGGGCCTCTCACAAGAAGCCCGTGCACGCCCTACCTCTCAAAATGACTGACAGCCCTCCTAAGCCTCTCACCTCGCCACCCCGGGGAGGGGAGGTGGGCCCTTGGCAGACCTTTAGCCTTTGTGTTCTGCTCACGTCTATCTGCTGGCCCATGACAAGCACTTGTGCAGCAGTAGCGAGGCATGCTTGGATGGGCAGCAAGTGGACCCCAGAAGCCAAGCCCCAGTGGCGACCCCACTGCTGGGCCTGCAGCCAAGACCACCTGCCCCCAGCCTACCCCACCTCCCCTGGGTCCTCCTGTACCACTACCTCCCCCTGCGCGATCTCCTAGCCCTCAAGCCCGCTCATGCCCGACTCCTCCTCAAAGACCCCGCCCATGCCAGTCTGCAGCTGAGATGCGGAGTCTTGTGTGGTAATTTCTCCAGGAAAGGGGTTCTCAAAGTGCGGTTGCTGGAACAGCAGCATCACTGACACCTGGGAACTTGCTGGAAGTGCAGACTCTTAGCACTTCCCCCCACAACCCACTGAATGAGTCACTGGGGTTGGACCAACAACTTGGGTCTGACTAAGTGCTCAGGTGATCACAATGCACACTGAAGTCGGAGGGCCACCAGTCTCACAGGCAGAGCCAGCGCTTTTTCATTCCATCTCCAGATCTCTTAACCAAAGCAGGTAAGAAGGGTCGCTGCTCAGCGCCGGCCCCTTCCAGCCCAGCCCCTGTGTCGTCCCTGCTCAAGAGGGCACGACCAGGGCGCCAGCAAGAAAGGCAGGGGCTGCATCTTGAACTTTTGATTTCTCAGTAACTGTAAATACTTATCAACAGATTAATAAAAAAGCCTCATTCTCATGAGAGAGAGGGTTACTGAAAGAAAGAAAGGAAAAGCCCATATTTCCAAATTGGGTGAGAAAGGTAGACGAGTGAATCATAATTCCTCCATTTTCCCTCGGGCTGTCCAAACCTCCCACACAGCACATTCTTCTGGCTCAAGGTCACTGGCAGCCACCATCCCATTACTGAAGTTAAGGCCTTCCCACATCCTCTGCTTTCTCCCTGTGGGGCTCACCACGAACCCAGAGCATCTCCCTAAGAGTCCAGGCTCCTGAACAGAAAGAAACACTCCAGCCCCTGCTGTTCCCTCCTGGCCACGCAGCCCCTCCCCTCCAGAACCTCCTGCCCCCACTTCATCACCACCCCTCCCCACCCAAAGCACAATCTCCCAACACTCCCGTCCCTCTAGCAATGTGCTATGGCCCTTCTGCCTGGGAGTCAGTGGTCTCTCCAACTGGTGCCCTACCCACTGTCACCCTCACCTGCCATTGCTCTCTTGCCCTGGGCTGCATCTGAAATGTTCTACCCCTCCATCCCTACATGTTTCTATCCCCACACCCCTCCCCACCACAGGACTAGGAAGTCCCATCCACGTCAGTGGTTTGCACGCACCCCATGCACTCTCTCCACGAGGTGTGAAGGGCCTGGATGAAGAAAACAGGGTGTACTGCAGGACACAGCACCACCTCAGATCCACCCCAATCCTCCAGCACCAATCCCATCCCCATCTAGGAAACATTCTCACCTCCTGCTTAGTTTCAATGTCATACGGTCCTAGAAGGACAGGCCTTATATTTTAGGCTTTTTTGGTTGTTTCCTAACAGTCCTGAGGGGTTGGTAGGATCTTAATAAGCACCTGCTGCTTAAATGTGTACATGCACACACTCACCGTGCAAACGCATATATAAACAGACAGACATATCCTCACCCCCGCCCCCAGACATGAACAGGCATGCGCCACCACACCCGGCTAAATTTTTTATTTTTAGTAGAGACAGGGTTTCTCCATGTTGGTCAAGCTGGTCTCAAACTCCCGACCTCAGGTGATCTGCCCACCTTGGCCTCCCAAAGTGCTGGGATTACAGGCATGAGCCAATGCTCCCGGCTACAGGTGTCTTCTTAAAGCTCCCTGTCAGAGACACAAAGGAAGCAGGAGCCTGGCCCAGGGTTCTGCAGAGAGGCTGCCTAGGGCACGCACACAGATGGGTTCCAGGACAGAGGCTTCTGGCTCATATCACACCCAGCTCTCACTCAGGGCCAGACGATCCAACACCCGCTCACACAAGGCCCCCTATCCTCAGGTTTAAAAACTGGGGGGGGGGGGGGGGGGGTATGGTGGCACTTTCCAGATAATATGGCACAAAAGAAGTGATTTCCCTGACAACATAACCACTTACGTATTTCCACTTACCCTTTCACTCCTCCACGTCCTGCAAACTGCCTGCCTGCCTGTTAACAAGGGATCAAAATTCTAACCAGACTTAAAGGCTTACACTTTCCAGCTAACACCAACCCCAGGGAGCAATCGATTGCCACAAAGTGTTTCTGCTTTTAGCTTGCAACTCGGACAGGCTCCTGTCTGGGTGACTTTCAACCCCGAGGACGTCTTATGGCAGCACTATTCACAGTAACAAAAAACCAGGGCCAACCCAAAAGCCCATCAGCAAGAGAGTGGATGAGTGAACTGCAACACGACTTTAACACCAACTGGACATTCCAAGTTTTTAACAACTACTGCCTTTTTTTTTTTTTAAGACAGGGTCTCGCTCTGTTACCTAAGCTGGAGGGCAGTGGCATGATCACAGCTCACTGCAGCCTTGACCTCTCGGACCCAAGCGATCCTCCCACCTCAGCCTCACGAGCAGCTAGGACCAGACGTTCACACCACCATGCCTGGCTACTTTTTTAATTGTTTTGTAGAGACAGGGAGGGTCTCACCCTATTGCCCTGCCTGGTCTTGAACTCCTTGGCTCAGAGATCCTCCCACCCCAGCCTCCCAAAGTGCTGGGATTACAATGAGCCACCGCAATCGGCCAACAATAGCCTTTTGAATGCTGCTCGTCCTTCAAGGCCCTCTCCAGGAAAATTTGGAAGGACTCTCTGAATCTGAAGACACTGCATTGTAAACTCCCTGAGGACAAGAGATCATCCAAGTCTTCCTTGCAAAGTGGATGGAGTACAAGGAATTTGAGTGGAGGAAATGTTGAAATAAAATAAAATCTCTTACCTGGGCTTCCAGCTTCCTCTCAGTACCTAGCTCTGTTCTGTCAGAGTCCCCTACTCCCCTCTTTTAAGTTTAATATATGCACATATCTAGTGCCTAAATCTTAAGTTTACAGCTTAATGAAAGAGTCACCTGGGCTGGGCACGGTGGCTCACACCTATAATCCTAGCACTTTGGGAGGCCGAGGCAGGTGGATCACCTGAGGTCAGAAGTTCGAGACCAGCCTGGCTAACATGGCAAAACCCCGTCTCTACTAAAAATACAAAAATTAGCCAGGCGTGGTAGCACATGCCTGTAATGCCAGCTACTCGGAAGGCTGAGGCAGGAGAATCCCTTGAACCCAGGAGGCGGAGGTTGCAGTGAGCCGAGATCGTGCCATTGCACTCCAGCCTGGGCAACAGAGCAAAACTCCATTTCAAAAAAAAAAAAAAAGTCATCCTTCTAAAGTACAAATTGGTCAGGCGCAGTGGCTCATGCCTGTAATCCCAGCACTTTGGGAGGCTGAGGCAAGTGGATCACCTGAGATCAGGAGTTCGGGACCAGCCTGGCCAACATATAGTGAAACCCCGTCTCTACCAAAAAAATACAAAAAATTAGCCGGGTGTAGTGGTGCACACCTGTAGTTCCAACTACTTGGGAAGCTGAGGCAGGAGAATCACATTAATCCAGGAGGCAGAGGTTGCAGTCAGCCAAGATTGAGCCACTGCACTCCAGCCTAGGCGAGAGTGAGGCTCTGTCTCTCAAAAAAATAAAATAAAGTACAAATTGATCACATCACTTTCCTTGCTTCAATCCCTCCAATGTCTTCCTAGTATATGAAGAATAAAATCTTTTTCATTCTAATTTCTTTTTTAACTTTTTTCAAGACAGGGGTCTTGCTATGTTGCCCAGGCTGCTCCTGAACTCCTGGCCTCAAACAATCCCCCCACCTCATCCTCCCAAAGTGCTAGGATTATGGGTGTGAGCCACCACACCCAGCCACATGGAATAAAATCTAAGCTCCTCTTCCTGGTCTATAAACCACTGTGTCAACTGGCCTTTGCCCATCCTGCTGACCATATAACTGGCTCATCTCACTCACTGGGCTCCAGCCACTCAGGCCCTTCTTCCCATCCCTTTAACACATCAAGCTCATTCTGACCTCAGAGCCTTTGAACCTGCTGTTCCCTCTGCCTAGAATGCTCTTCCCCTAGATCTTCCTAACAGGTCTCAGTTCAAGCGTCACCTCTTCAATGTGGACAAAAAAGCCCACTCCCAGGCATTGAGAACCCTAATGCCCTATTAGTCTTTTTTCATTATCCACCTCCTTCTAACTAGACTGTCAGCTCCAGGAGGGCAGAGACTGGAGGGCCGGGTAGTACCTGGTGTCCATCCCCAAACAACACCCACTGAAAGCATGTTACTTTCCCACTGCCCATTCATGAGGCGCCACACATTTCAGTTTTACTGTTCTTTGGTCTTTATGCTCGGGTGAACTACAAGCAACCTTGAGGAGAGGGCAGGGACTCCCCTCTCCCGCAGTTGTTTCAACAGAACTGAAGACCCTGGAGAGCCAGAGAAGCCGGCCTGGAATGCAGACGTAAAACATAAGGTGGAGTTTTTTGTTTTTTTTTTTTTTTTTGAGACAAGAGTCTCACTCTGTTGCCCAGGCTACAATGCAATGGTGCGATCTCAGCTCACTGCAACCTCCGCCTCCCGGGTTCAAGCAATTCTCCTGTCTCAGCCTCCTGAATAGCTGGGACTACAGGCGCCTGCTACCATGCCGGGCTAATTTTTGTATTTTTAGTAGAGACGGGGTTTCACCTTGTTGGTGAGGCTGGTCTCAAACTCCTGACCTCAGGTGATCCACCCGCCTTGGCCTCCCAAAGTGCTGGGATTACAGGCATGAGCTACTGTGCCCGGCCAAGATTTTTTTTATTTTTTATTTTTAAGACAGTCTCACTGTTGCCCAGGCTAGAGTGCAGTGGTACAATCTCGGCTCACTGCAACCTCCGCCTCCCAGGTTCAAGCGATCCTTCCACTTCAGCCTGGCGAGCAGCTGGATTACAGGCGCCCACCACCACGCCTGGCTAATTTTTGTATTTTTTGTAGAGACAGGGTTTAGCCATGTTGGCCAGGCTGGTCTCGAACTCCTGACCTCAAGTGATCTGTCGACCTTGGCCTCTCAAAGTGCTGGGATTACAGGTGTCAGCCACTGCGCCCGCCAGAGTTTTTTTTTTTTTTAAACATAAAGTGAGATGGGGTGGGGGACACAAAGGCAGGCAGTGAGAGAGAGGCCCGGGCAGGCAGCCTCCGTTTCCACATCTCTGAGAAGGTCAACCAGCTGATAATCCCACCAAAAATAACATTTCCACTCTTCCCTGTGGCAGAGGAAGAAAAAGGAAAGTCCACAAGTACAGGCTGTTTCTAGAATTTCTCAGTGGCTCATGGAAATTTTGAGTTTCTCTGCCATCACACACATCCTGAAACGCTGGGGGAGGGGGCCCAGAGCTGCCAAGAGGGAGTGATGCCAGAGTCACCATGGCCACAGCCGGGAGCTGGCCAGCAGAGCCACTGCACACACCAGTTTACCCACGGCCAAGGCTTCTGCCGTGGGAGGCACCACAGAGCGTCTGCTGGGTGTTAGGGGGTGGCCGAGGAGCTGGGAACAGGAACTGAGACGTGGAATTTCTGTTCTGAGAGCTGGCACTTGGTCAGCAGCCTGGGCCTGGGGGAGTGGGTGACTTTGTACTTTTAGCACTTTCTGGGAAGGGAGATGGGAACAGCGTGGCTTGCTGCCCAGGGACCTGGTATCCTGAGAATTATACAGCCCATCAGATGGAAAATAGCCAGCCCTGGAGAAACGGTCAGCATTGGAATTGGAATACAGATACGCCAATCAGAGTCACATGGGCATGGGATGACAGGGCACAGGACGCGCTCTCAGTGAGCAGGAGAGAAGGGCGGAGGCAGGGAGGAATTCCAGGGCTCAAAGCCTTGTCCTCTCTGTTTCCTGATAGGGAAAGCAGGGCCAGCCTCCCTGCAGGCCAGCACGGCTCCACCTGGCCCCAAGCCTCAAGTACGTTGTGCTCTAAGAAAACAAGCGCCCAGTCCCTGGGGCCTGGCCGGGGCCCTCTGCTTCCAGGAAAGGACAGAGAGTGCAGACTGTTCAATCTTACAGGGCTCTTTCAAATAACAAGATACACACCCCACACCCCACCCCACTTGCTCCCACACAAATACAACTTTTAGGGCTTCCAGTAAAATAAGTGAAACAATATAGCTGGTCCAGGTCTGTCCCTCCAGGACAGCAGCCCAGTTATCCCTGTGCGGGTGGATGAGGTGCTTCTGGTGAGCTGGCTGCCTCCTCCTCTCCTCGTTCCTTGTTCCCCAGGAGGGAACAAAGGATCAGAAGGGATCTTCCAAGAATGAAAGGAATCCTGAGATGCAAGGACAAAATTGGCTGGGAGGCAGTCCCTGCCCTCAGGGGTTACAGTCAACAAATATTTATTAGGAACTTACTATATGATTTGCTGAAGCTACCCTCCTGAGCAGAGGCAGTGGTCCTTTCTGGCTCATACCATACCACACCCAGCTTTCCACCAAAGCCAGCAGAAGACCTGCATGGACGAGGATCCCTATCCTCAGGCTAAAAGAAAAACACCGCCACCGGCTGCAGTGACTCACGCCTGTAATCCCAACACTTTGGGAGGCCGATGCGGGTGGATGGCTTGAGCCCAGGAGTTTGAGACTAGCCTGGCCAACATAGTGAAACCCTGCCTCTACCAAAAAAAAAAAAATTAGCCGGGCATGGTAGCATGCCTCTGTGGTTCCAACTATTAAGGAGGCTGAGGCAGGAGGATTGCTTGAGCCTGGGAGGCAGAGATCACGACACTGCACTCCAACATGGGTGGCAGAGTAAGCCTCTGTCTCAAAAAGGAACAAAACGAAATCCTCAAGGTTGTAAAAGTTTTATTCTTTTTTTTTTTTTTTTAAATAGAGTCAGGGTCTCACTTCTGTGGCACAGGCTGTAGTGCAGTGCCCGGATCATAGCTCCCTACAGCCTTCAACTCCTGGGCTCAAGGGATCCTTCCACCTCACAAGTAGCTAGGACTATAGGCACATGCCACCAAGCCTGATGGGCTAATTTTTAACTTTTTTTTGTAGAGATGGGTCTTGCTGCATTGCCCGAGCTAGCCTCGAACTCCAAAACTCAAGCAATCCTCCCCAGTCTCATCTGTCCAAGTAGCTGGGACCACAGGCACATACCACTGTGCCTGACCAAGATTTAACTAGTTCCATACTCCCACTACCTGTGTGTGAGTGCCTATTTCATAGGATTCTCACCAACACTGAGTATTAAATTATTCCATCTTTATAATTTGATAGGTTAAAAATTACTTATTTTTCTAGTTATTTTAATCTGCATTTCTTTATCAATGTTTTAGGTTTACTTTTATATTTCTACTCTCTTTTACAAATTGCCTGTTACTCTTCTTTGCCCGTTTTTTTTGAGACAGTCTCACTCTGTTGCCCAGGCTGGAGTGCAGTGGCATGATCGCAGCTCACTGCAACCTCCCCCTTCCAGGTTTATGCGATTCTCCTGCCTCAGCCTCCCAAGTAGCTGGGATTACAGGACCGTGTCACCACGATCAGCTAATTTTTATATTTTTAATAGAGTCGGGGTTTCACCATGTCAGCCAGGGTGGTCTCGAACTCCTGATCTCAGGTGATCCACCTGCCTCGGTTTCCCAAAGTGGGGGGATTACAGACATGAGCCACTGCGCCCAGCCTTCCTTGCCCATTTTTGCTGATATATTCATTTTTTTTTTTATTGGTTTATTATATGGCAAGATATTAACCTTTTGTCACGTGTTACAAATATTCTTCCTAATTAGTTGTTTGCCTTTTAATTTTGTTAACTGGTATTATTGACACAATTTTTAAAGAGGTAAAGTCAAACATATCATACTTTTCCTTTTTAAAGTTTCTGCTTTTAGTAACATGCTTGGAAAATCCTCTCCTGCCCTGAAAGTATAGGCATATACAGCCATGTTTTCTTTTTTTTTTTTGAGACGGAGTCTCGCTCTGTCGCCCAGGCTGGAGTGCAGTGGCGAAATCTCGGCTCAGTGCAAGCTCCGCCTCCCGGGTTCACGCCATTCTCCTGCCTCAGCCTCTCCGAGTAGCTGGGACTACAGGCGCCCGCCACCACGCCCGGCTAATTTTTTGAATTTTTTTAATAGAGACGGGGTTTCACCGTGGTCTCAATCTCCTGACCTCGTGATCCGCCCGCCTCGGCCTCCCAAAGTGCTGGGATTACAAGCGTAAGCCACCGCGCACGGCGTGTTTTCTTGCATTTAAAAAAATTTAGGGGCCGGGCGCTGTGGCTCACACCTGTAATCCCAGCACTTTGGGAGGCTGAGGCGGGCGGATCACAAGGTCAGGAGATCGAGACCATCCTGTCTAACTCAGTGAAACCCCGTCTCTACTAAAAATACAAAACATTAGCCGGGCCTGGTGGCGGTCGCCTATAATCTCAGCTACTTGGGAGGCTGAGGCAGGAGAATGGTGTGAACCTGGGAGGCGGAGCTTGCAGTGAGCCTAGCCCCACTGCACTCCAGTCTGGGTGCCAGAGCGAGACTCTGTCTAGGCGAGAAAAAAAAAAAGTGTAGGGCCGGGTGCGGTGGCTCATGCCTGTAATCCCAGCACGTTGGGAGGCCGAGGCGGGTGGATCACAAGGTTAGGAGTTCGAACCCAGCCTGGCCAGCATGGCAAAACCCCGTCTCTACTAAAAACACAAAAATTAGCTGGGCATGGTGGCACTCGCCTGTAGTCCCAGCTACTTGGGAGGCTGAGGCAGGAAAATCGCTTGAACCCAGGAGACGGAAGTTGTGGTGAGCCAAGACCGCGCCACTGCACTCTAGCCTGGGCAACAGAGCGAGACTCTGTATAAAAAAAAAAAAAATTTAGAGGCCGGGCATGGTGGCTCACTCCCGTAATTCCAGCACTTTGGGAGGCCAAGGGGGTGGATTGTGTGAGCCCAGGAGTTTGAGACTAGCGTGGGCAACATGGCAAAACCCTGCCTCTACTAAAAATACAATAATTAACTGGGCATGGTGGTACATGCCTGTAGTCCCAGCTACTTGGAAGGCTGAAGTGGAAGGATCACTTGAACCCGGGAGGTCAAGTCAGTAGTGAGCCATTATGGAGCCACTGCACTCCGGCCTGGGTGACACAGTGAGACCCCATCCCAGGGGGTTAAAAAAAAAACAGGAATGGAAAGGCTTACTGATAAGTTGGGTGGGGGGTAGGGTGCTGCAGGGAGGGATGGTGTTTTGCTCCCTTTTTAAGGATCTTCACTTGGAGGTATTAAACAGATTCCAGTCTTGGACTGCATCTGTGCGTGGGTCCCTAACCCAGTGGCACCACTGAGGCCTCATCTCGGTCCTGAATCAGAACTTTCTGGGTGAGGCCCAGGCCACCTCGGGCTAGAGAGGGGCTGATGGATCAGCCCCCTCTAGCCCCAGGAACTGGCCTGACACTTCAAGACTGCCGGACCAAACACTGCTGTCCCTTCTAAGTATGACACTCTGCAATTACTTAAGCTCTCTGACCTCAGTTTTCCCTCTTTGCCACAGGGGTACCACAATCTGTCCCCTGCCCATCCTACAGGACAGCGTCACACTCAACCGGAGCTCTCTGTACAGAGGCAAGTTGCTGGTACAGTCATCCCTTGCCGTCAGCAGGGGACTGGTTCCAAGACACTCTCTCCGCCTCCAGGATACCAAAATCTACAATTGCTCAAGTCCCTGATATAAAATAGCATAGTATTTGCATATAACCTACGCACTTCCTCCCTATAGACTTTAATCCATCTCTAGGTTACTTATAGTATCAAATATAATGTAAATGGCATGTAATAATTTTCACACTGTGTTTTTTTATTTGTATTCTTTTTAACCACTATATTGTTAGTGTTGTTTCTTTTCTTTTCTTTTCTTTTCTTTTGAGATGGAGTCTCGCTCTGTCGCCAGGCTGCAGTGCAGTGGCACAACCTTGGCTCCCTGCAACCTCTGCCTCCCGGGTTCAAGCGATTCTCCTGCCTCAGCCTCCTGAGTAGCTGGGATTACAGGTGCACCTCACCACCCCCAGCTAATTTTTGTATTTTTAGCACAGATGGGGCTTCACCATGTTGGCCGGGATGGTCTCGATCTCTTGACCTCGTGATCCACCCGCCTCGGCCTCCCAAAGTGCTGGGATTACAGGCGTGAGCCACTACGCCCAGCCAGTTTTGTTTCTTTTCTCAAATATTTTCCATCCATGGTTGATTGAATCCAGAGACAGAGACTGCGAGCTGACTGTACTGCAAAGTGTCTGGATCTTAAGGACACAGGGCCTCTAGGCCAGCCTTCGACCCACCTGGTTTTCAGATCTGTGTCACCCATGAGGGGAGCAGACGGTCTGAGGATGGGCCCCAGCCTCCACAGCAGCCAAGCTTGCCTTCTCTCCTAGGTCTAAAAATAAACCTCTTTTCTTTGGCAGCTCCGTGAACCAGAGTTTAGTAAGCAACACTTCCCACAACCCTGAATCTAGCGGGGTGAATACCATCCCCGCAAATAACTGTCCACCTGAAATCTCAGAAAGTGACTTTTTTTGGAAATAGAGATTTTGCAGATAAAATCAGTTAAGGATGTCATGATGAAATTGTCCTGGATTTAGGATGGGCCCTAAATCCAATGACCTATGTCTTTATAAGAGAAAGGGGAGGGAGATTTGGACATGCAGACACACACCAACAGGGGAAGGCCGCGTGAAAATAGAGGCAGAGATGGGAGTGCTGCAGCCACAAGCCAAGGAATGCCAGGAGCCACCAAAAGCTGGGAAAAGAAGGAAGCATTCTCCCCTAGAGCTGTCAGAAGGAGTATGGTCCTGGTGACACCTGCATTTCACACTGCTGGCCTCCAGACCTATAAGAATATATTTCTGTCGTTTTTAAGCCACCAAGTTTCTGGTAACTTGTCAGGGGAACCATGGGACACAGATCCATGGGTAAATACTTTGGTGCCAGAATTAAGACCTGATCATGTTGAGCTGCAGCTGGCAGAACGCTAAGATGACTCCAGTGGCCCTCACTGCTGTGTGTGGGCGGGACCCATGAATATGAGACGTCACTCCTGGGATTATGGCACATTATGTGGCGAAAGTGAGCCTGCAGGTATTTGCCGACCACATCAGTTGACCTGAGACAGGGAAATTACCCTGAGTGGGCCAGAACGAAGCTGGTGAGCCCTTACAAGGATGGCTCCTCTTGGCAAAAAGAGCTGAAGCATGAGCAGGACTCAATGTGGGAGGGAGACTGTATCACGGGGGATGGAGGAGACCACGTGGAAAGGAAATACGGGGGCCTCTAGGAACTGAGAGTGGCCCCTGGCTGGCAGCCAGCAATGGAAAATAGGGGCGAGGGGGCAGGGGACCTCAGTCCTATAGCCACAAGGAGCTGAATTTTCCACAACCATCTGAGCCTGGCAGAGGCCCTGAAAACCCAGCTGACACCCTAAGTTTAGTCTTCTAGGACCCCCAGCAATGAAGCCAGTCATGCAGTGCTCAGCCTTCTGGCGTACAGGATTGTGAAATGATAAATGGGTGTTGTTTTAAGCCACTAAGTGTGTCATACTAATACACCTGCCTGCTCTGATAGACCTCCACTCCCCAGAGCAGTCAAGTGACAAGTTCTGGTCACAGGTGGCAGGGCCAGGCAGTATGGGTCTCTGCACTCAGTCCTATTCCAGTTTACTTCCAATTAATCCGTTCTACTGACACATGCCTACCAAGAGCAGGTGGTATGGAAATGAGTGGTAGTGGTTTCTGGTCTTGGACCGGGTAGGCTTTAGAGCTTCTAACATTAGGCTACAGTTCTCATCTCACAAAGAATTCTAAAGCTAGGAACTGGATAGGAGTATTGCTCAAGACAAATACAATTGGCAGGAGAGTTATGAACTGTAGAGAGGGAGAGTGTAGCCGAGTAGGTACAGATCCAAATGGGGTATTCAGCAGGTAAGATGCTCATCAAGCTTTCAGTACATCCTAGTGCAGCTCTGGGTGCAGAATCACAGAGTATTTAAAATCAGAAACACTCGCCTCTGCCTCCAGATGTTATCATCTGAAAGGTGAGTTGAGTCAAATAATCTATAGTCCACATGTGGAAATGTGTGTTAATCAGGGCCACGATAACAGGAGCAAAACCAGTGGAAAATAACCTTCACCCCAACTAAGAAAATGACTAAGAGGGTTTTTCACTGTTGGAGAAAGAAGTCATAATAAAAAGGGAAAGACTAAAATAAAACGAACTTTGTGAGGTTAGATCAGAATAAGCGGTATCAGTACAAACTCACATTTTTTAGCATACATATATACAGATAGGTGCTGAATTATCTGTTT
Organism: Hylobates moloch; assembly: GCF_009828535.3. Classification (NCBI taxonomy): domain Eukaryota; kingdom Metazoa; phylum Chordata; class Mammalia; order Primates; family Hylobatidae; genus Hylobates; species Hylobates moloch. The sequence continues at coordinate 27,194,990 of NW_026652297.1, read as the reverse complement.
CCTAGCTTTGTCTGCTGAGAGGACCTAGAAGCAATGATAACTCCTGTAGCAATGAACATACCTAGCAACCAGACCTTGGTTTCTAAACAGCATTCTCCAATAAAGGAAACCAGCACTCTGTGGAGAAGTGCCTGACTCTAGGGCTGGGGCAGCGAAGTTACAAGATGAGCCTGGAATATTTTGTAGTAAAGGAAATTAAGGAAACACTGAAAAAAAAAAAAAAAAAAAAGACAGTGGCTTACCAGAAGAACACAGGAGACAACCGGAAGGAGCTCCCGAAATGGTCAACGATAGAACAATTTGAGCCTCAAAAAATATTATTCAACTTTAACCCATAGAACAAAATCTGATTATGAAGAACCAAATGCATAAATAACTGGGGAAGCAAGGCCAGCTCTTGCTTACAAAGAATTCCAATAAATAAATGTACAAGAGGGAAATAGAGAATCATTAGGCAAACATCACAGTCATCATTGTTGCAAGCAGGGTCTACAGATGGATGCTAAAATTAGGGGATGAAAGTACAAGGAGAAATAGGATTTGCATAGTCTTAAAGTATCTCCTGAAACTACAAAGGGAAAGAAAGATAACTTTTTCAGTTTATCCATTCAGTTTTTTTTTTTTTTTTTTTTTTTTGAGACATTGTCTCACTCTGTCGCCCAGGCTGGAGTGCAGTGGCTCCATCTCAGCTCACTGCAGCCTCCGCCTCCCAGGTTCAAGCGATTTTCCTGTCTCAGCCTCCTGAGTAGCTGCAATTACAGGTGCATGTCACCATGCCTGGCTAATTTTTGTATTTTTAGTAGAGATGGGATTTCACCATGTTGGCTAGGCTGGTCTTGAACTCCCGACGTCGGCCTTTGCCTGCCTCGGCCTCCCAAAATGCTAGGATTATAGGTGTGAGCCACCGTGCCTGGCCCCATTCAGTTTTTGTAAAACAACAACAACAACAACAAAAAACCCACCGTTTTTCAGTGTGGAAATCAAGCAGACACCAACCAAGTAATCTAGATAAATATCACCAGTAAAAAAAAACTCCGACATGGCCAAGTGCAGTGGCTCACGCCTATAATCCCAACACTTTGGGAGGCTGAGGTGGGTGGATTACTTGAGCTCAGGAGTTCAAGACCAGCCTGGACAACATGGTGAAACCCTGTCTCTACTGAAAATACAAAAAAACAAAAGCAAAAAAAACAAAAAAAATTAGCCGGGCATGGTGGCACATGTCTGTAATCCCAGCTACTTGGGAGGCTGAGGCAGGAGAATCGCTTGAAACTGGGAGGTGGAGGCTGCAGTGAGCCGAGATCACACCACTGCCCTCCAGCCTGGGCACAGAGTGAGACCCTGTTTCAAAAACAAAACAAAAAAACAAAAAACCGTGACATGATGAATACCTCTAAAGGATGCAACATCACTTTGCGTTCCAACTTTCTAGCAAGAAAAGAGGGAGAGACTACCACAGATTGCAGCAGACTAAGGAGAAATAACTAGTGTGGGATCCCAGATCAGATCATGGAAACAGCAAATGGACATTAGTGAAAATATTTGTGACATTTAAACAAGGCCTGCAGTTTAGTTAACAGTGTTATGCCAATGTTGATTTCCTGCTCCTGATTACATAATTATACTCTGGGGTGAGGAATATAAAGGAATTCTGCTATATTTTTGCAACTCTTCTGTACATCTAAAATTAGTTCAAAATAAAAGTTTAAAATAAAAGGAAATGGTTAAGCAAACTAAGATACAGCCATGGCCGGGCGCAGTGGCTCATGCCTGTAATCCCAGCACTTTGGGAAGCCAAGGCGGGTAGATCACCTGAGGTCGAGTTTGGGAACAGTCTGGCCAACATGGCGAAATCCCGCCTCTACTGAAAACACAAAAATTAGCCGGGCATGGTGGTGCATGCCTGTAATCCCAGCTATTATTAGGGGGCGCTGAGGCAGGAGAATTGCTTGAACCTGGGAGGCGGAGGTTGCAGTGAGCCGAGATTGTGCCACTGCACTCCAGCCTGGGCAACAGAGTAAGACTCCCTCTCAAAAAAAAAAAAGAAAAAAAAAGATACAGCCATAAGACAGAATAAATGCTTAGGGAGAAATTTTGATGTCAAGGTAAGATGGGTGTAGATAGCCAATTGTATCCCCTCCCCCACAAAAAAAACAACTAAGGAAATATGCCAATATGTAAACAGAGACTGCAGCAGGATTATCGATTTTCCCCCAAATACTTTTTTTGCACTTTACAATATGCATGCGTTACTTTTGATAATCAGAAGGAAATAAAGTTGACAAAAATACCAAACAATTGTTTGGGGGAATTCTGTGTATAGTTAATCACATCTATTACAGTTTCTGGGAGAGACTTTTAAGGGCTGTGTTCAGACTGGAAAGGAGGCTGCTAGATGCTTCTGAGGGCTAAGGAAGGTGGCAGGAGGCTGGAGGAAGTGGACTGGTACAGAGGACATGGACGTGGGGCCATGGAGTTGCTCCAGATAAGAGCAGGCTGGCCCGGTGCGGTGGCTCACGCCTGTAATCCCAGCACTCTGGGAGGCCAAGGTGGGTGGATCACTTGAGGTCAGGAGTTCGAGACCAGCCTGACCAACACGGTGGAACCCCATCTCTACTAAAAACACAAAAATTAGCCAGGCGTGGTGGTGTGCACCTGGATGGAGTCCCAGCTACCTGGGAGGCTGAGATGGGAAAATTGCTTGAGCTCAGGAGGGGAGGTTTCAGTGAGCTGAGATCATACCCACTGCACTCTAGCCTGGGCAACAGAGTAAGACCCTGTCTCAAAAAAAAAAAAAAAAAAAAAAGAGCAGCCTGGTAGGCTGCACCCCAAGACAGAGGGCCGCTGGCAAGTCTCTGATATGGAAACAGCTCTGAGTTCCAAGAGAACACTCATACCTTAGACCCCCAAGCCATTCAAGACTCCTAGAACCAACATACATTTCCAGCCACCTCACTTGCTGCTCCCTCTAATCGGCCACTCACTCTGGGCCATGTGCACCATCCCACCGGCATTCACACGGCTCTCCTGACCAGGACCCTGCTCTCTCTCCCCCTTCCTAGCTTTCGAGAGGGTGGCTCAGTCCCTCCCCAGGAAGCCTGCTCTGTCACCTCCTGCCACTCCCTCCGCTGGCCTCACCAAGTACCTCTCCTCTGTTCCACCTGCTGCAGCTTCAGGAAAGCCATCCCGCATCTGACTTTCCACACATGCACAGCTCCTCACACGTTTCACAGGCATCTCGGGAATGGAGATGGTACTCAGCAGCTCTCTTAGCTGACCGCCACTGGACTGCTCAAGGCCCCCAGGTCTCCAGTCCCTCCCTGCAGCCAATAGGCCCCTCGCCAGGTGGCCAACCTCCCCCCTACCCCACCACCTGCTGTCACCATTGAGGGTTCCCATGCCAACAGCTGTGCCTATTCCCAAACCTCTTTATGCAGGTTCTATTTATTTAAATGGTTATGATTTATTTAAATAACAACTTGAGGGCTGGGCACGGTGGCTCACGCCTTTAATCCCAGCACTTCGGGAGGCCAAGACCGGTGGATCACTTGAGCTCAGGAGTTCGAGACCAGCCTGGCCACCATGGTGAAACCCCATCTCCACTAAAAATACAAAAAATTAGCTGGGCGCAGTGGTGCGTGCCTGTATCCCAGCTACTTGAGAGGCTGAGGCAGAAGAATCACTTGAACCTGGGAGGTACAGGTTGCAGTGAGATTGCGCCACTGCACTACAGCCTGGGTGACAGAGAGAGACTCTGCCTCGGAAAAAAAAAAACGAGAAAACAAAAACAAAAACAGAAAACCCTGAAGAATAAATGCAAAGAAAAATGTCTGATTTCTGAGAAATGTAAGCTAAGTGATCTCGAACACTAATTCTGAAATGACTGTCATATGACACCTGGGATCCCTGAAGTAAAAGACTATTTTTATTCTAATATACAAAAATTAAAAGCTTTTCACTCTCACTTTTCAGAAGCTACATGAAATGTGACATGTACCTGTGTCATCTTGAGTTTTTGAGAAATTTCTAAGGTAGAAGTTTAGGGTATAATATATAGGTGGTCTCAGAGATTAGCTCAATTTGTTCTCAACTTTTAACTGACTTCTTAACAGCAAATTTAAGTTACACCTATTATAATCTGTGATCTCATTATCATCCAATAAAGAATTATTTTAAAATCCTGAAATTTCTAAAAATATGCTAACAAGGCCATTCTTTTGACTACTTTATTTTGGAAAATATAGTTATTTTTCATGAAACTTTTTTTTTTTTTTTGAGACGGAGTCTCGCTCTGTCACCAGGCTAGAGTGCAGTGGCGTGATCTTGGCTCACTGAAACCTCTGCCTCCCAGGTTCAAGCGATTCTCCTGCCTCAGCCTCTAGAGTAGCTGGGACTACAGGTGTGCGCCACCACACCCAGCTAATTTTTTGTATTTTTAGTAGAGACGGGGTTTCACCATGTTGGCCAGGATGGTCGGGATCTCTTGACCTTGTGATCCGCCTGCCTCGGCCTCCCAACGTGCTGTGATTACAGGTGTGAGTCACTGCGCCTGTTCAAAACATTTTTTTTTTTTAATGTTAACGTGTAATCGCCTTATTTTTGCTTTTTAAATGAATAAATAACTATTTTAAAATTTCTCAGTTTTGAGGCTGAGGCAGAAGGATCACTTGAAGCCAGGGTTTAAGACTAGCTTGGGTAACATAGTGAGACCAGGTCTCAAAAAAAAATTTTACTTAGTTTTAATTTTTAATATACTATCAATACAGATAGCCACATATACAAAAGACAATGTAAGGGGTCCTAGCATCAAAAAGTTTGAGAATTACTCATCTAGAAAGACTTGTTGCAAATGGAAAATAAAAAGCTGAAATTAAACTAGGTATGTACATAACAGCAGTAACTGGATTCCGAACATGGCTGTTTTGCAAATATCTCTTGTCTTCGCTTCATTTTTTTATTTAGTGAAAGCTAATTAACAGATTTAACCTTTTACCCAGCGATCCCACTTCACAGATATATTCTGCAAACATAAGTGCGGACAGGGTGATATGTGTGTTGGTTAAAAAAGATGATACTTCCATTCTATGGAATACTACACAGCTATAACAGAGAATGCTAAAAGCATTCTATGTGCTGATATGGAAAAGATCTTAATATAGTTGCTAGGTGAAAAAAGCAAGGTGCTGAATGATGTTTAAAATGCCACCTTGGAGCATTTATTGAAAAGCTGGGGAAGACAAGGTTTTGCTGCTTTTTACCGTTTTGATTTTTCAACTATGTGAATACAGAGCCTAGTAGGAAAAAAAATCAATAAAATGAAGGAAATGAGAAATTACAGGTAATACATTTAAGTATGATTTTTATATATAAACAATTTCTAAGTAGTCTAAATAAGGGATCTAAAGACTCAAAGGAAAGGGCTTGGCCCTAAATCAAAGTTTTGGTGAATAAAAATACATACATGTTTTAAAGATAAAATAAAGGGGCCAGGTGCAAGTGACTCATGCCTGTAATCCCGGCACTTTGGGAGGCCAAGGCGGGTGGATCACGAGGTCAGGAGTTCCAGACCAGCCTGGCCAACATGGTGAACCCCCGTTTCTACTAAAAATACAAAAATTAGCCGGGCATATGGCAGGCGCCTGTGATCCCAGCTACTCGGGAGGCTGAGGCAGAGAACTGCTTGAACCCAGGAGGCAGAGGTTGCAGTGAGCCGAGATCGCGCCACTGCACTCCAGCCTGGGAGACAGAGTGAGACTCCATCTCGAAAATAAATAAATAAATAAAAATTATTTAAGACATGTTTTTTTTTTTAGATTTCCAACTTTTATCTGATTTTTTTTATTAACTACTAATACTGAGTGCGCTGCCTAAGAGGGCCACTAGGAACTCGGTGGTAAATGTAGGGCAGTCACCTTCTCATTCCACCAAGCCCCAAGATTCTCTGGGGCCTGCCCTTGAAGGGAGGTTAGGAGTTCTAACAACAGTCCGATCTCCAGTTGCCAAGGCGGAGAATTCGGTTTCCCATGGCCGGGCACTCTGGGCTCCCTTGGGCAGGCCAATTCTGTGGCTTCCCCGGCCTCTTTTCCTTGTGCAGGTCAGAGGGCCCAGCCTCTGCGTCTCTGCCTCTGCCAGGCCCAACTAGGGGCCCCCTGAGAGGTTTAATGCCCATGGTAGTGCAGGAGGGGAACAAGATAGTGGGGCTTCGTGACCCTGTGTTCTAGGGCCTGCCCTCCTGTCCCCTAGGTGGGCATGAGGCCCTGGCTGGCGACAGTCGATGGGGCGGACTCTGGACTCCTTATCTCCTTGCATTCCACCAGCTCAGCCCGCCAGCCTGGAGGTCAGAGAAGCCCCACTGCAGACACCCGGTGAGTTCCGGCTGAGCTGAGCAGCAGACTCTTTCCCTGCTCACTCCCCAGCCTCCCATGTCTCCAGGGAGTCTGGAAAGAGAAAGAGACTCCTCCAGAAGAAACTAACACCCCCTCCCTCAATAAGCACAGGGACAAATGGCCCCTTCCTCTTCTAGTTTCCAAGCAAAGACTGGAGGTGTCACCAATTTCATAATCACGTTTAGGATCAAAAATAGAACCCTTCTTTGGTCTTCTCCATCAAGTCTCTTGGCCACTGGCAACCATGTGACTCGGGAACACCAATTCACCTCCCTGGATCCAGTTTCTTTCACTGTAAAATAAAGGGGCTGGACTCCAAGATCACCAAAGTCCCCCGGTCAACATTCCATGGTTCTGGGGCTCAACAACATGGCAGAACATTACCTTGGCCAGGTCAGGTGCAGGCAGGCTATTATCCTGACATAGTGGGGAGAGGGAGGTCCTGGTTCCCAGGCACGCACAATCTATTCACAACACTACTGTGTAAACCCCACAATTCCGCAAATATTGGACAGGGATTGAGTTTCCTCTTGGAATAGTGCAGGGTGTGAGTAGGTAAGGAAGGAGGAAGAAGGTAAGCAGGGTTTAAAAACAGAACCAGTCCTGTGAGTGATATATACCCTACACACACGCACACACACGTGCACACACATGCACACACACACAGGCACACACGCACCACCCAGGCACACACAGGCATTGTTACTCCTTCCTGGCTACCATCAGCCCAGAGAAGGAGCATTTCTTCTCTGAAGAAATCAGAGTAGCTCCCAGAACTAAAGGTAGAAAAAAGTTCGTTTTCCCTAAGATTGCCCAATTGATCTGTGGGACAATCCCTGGCAGGCCACAGAAAAGTGGCCTTCCCAGAAGGGCAGGGAAATTGCATCCATGTTGCCAAGGAAGAGATGAATTAACCCTATGCCTGGGCTCACACCATTCCTACAACCCAACCCAACTATCAGCCTCTGGGACCCCTAAATAACCCACTCCACCCCACAAAAATTATGACGATGAGAATGATGACAACAAGCCCTCTACTATGTTCCAGGCAAAATCACGACATCCTGCAAGCCGGCGAGAACAGAAGTTAAGAATTTCTCACTGCTGGAGAGTGACGGGACCAGGATTTGAACAGAGACCCACCTATCTCAAAAGGCTAGAATTATTCCAGCCTTTCAAGGATGCCCGCTCTCTGAACTGAATTGTGCACAGCACGGAGGCTTCTCTTGTGTTGCTATCTCGTTCTTCATCCATGGATGCTGTTTCTCCCCAAGAGTCTGCACTGGAAGGGTGGGGGCCAGGCCTTCTGCGTGCACCCGCCATGGTGGCCACTGCAGAGCCCAGCACAGACCAGGCAATGTACATCCACAGGCTAAGAGTCTCAGAGCCCAAAATTCTTACTCTGGCCTAAATTACAAGGCCAGTGATGCAGCTGCCCCAGCCCCCAAGTCCTCAGGTCAGTGAGTTCCTCTAGCCTCTGCACTGGCTGGCCAGCTGTCAGTCAACACCTGGATCGTTATCTCCCGCTCAGCACTGCCCTCCCCCAAGGCCCCAGAGGCCAGATGAGTAACAAATGATAAATTAAGCAAGAACTTGCTTTTGGCCTGGCCCTTTGGGAAGAGACATTATCCAGAGGACCCCCTTCCACTGTCTGGTGCCCTCTAGTCTTACCTGCAAACCAACCCCAGCAAGAGGACCACTAGCCTATCTCCCGGCTACCACACAGGTGATGGGAAATTCACCTCTCTGAGCCTCTACCAGGAAAAAGAACATGTGGCTTTTAATTCCAGCTGCTAAGTTATGATTCTGGACATCCCTTCTCTTGCTTTACCAAGGGTGCATATCCTTGGGGTAGCTCCATGGGGCTCTGGGGTCAGGACTTCCCTTTTCAGGAGCTGCGTCCCGGGGGATATGCATCCAAGGATGTATATGGACAAGTTCTTGTCGATATTTAGGACTTGAGTTTTAAGAGGTAAGGATAGGCCGGGCACGGTGGCTCACGCCTGTAATCTCAGCACTCTGGGAGGCTGAGGCGGGCGGATCGCGAGGTCAGGAGATCGAGACCATCCTGGTTAACACGGTGAAACCCCGTCTCTACTAAAAATACAAAAAATTAGCCGGGCATGGTGGCAGGCACCTGTAGTCCCAGCTACTCGGGAGGCTGAGGCAGGAGAGTCGCTTGAACCCGGGAGGCGGAGGTTGCAGTGAGCCGAGATCACACCACTGCACTCTAGCCTGGGCAACAAAGCGAGACTCCGTCTCAAAAAAAAAAAAAAAAAAAAAAAAAGAGGTAAGGATTACGGAATTGTATATGCTGTGGATAAGGAGATCTAGTCTGACCGTGGTACTGACCTGACCCTCCCAAGGTCACAGGGCCGGTTAAGAGCAGAGCAGGGACAGAGGCCAGGGCTAACTCCCAGGCCACTCCTTGGCAGGAGCACAGCCGTCCCAATGGCCTGGGGCTCCTAGGTGAGGGCCACTAAAGACATAAAGCCAAACCAGGCTTGCTCCAGGAAGAAGGGTCAGGTCAAAGCTGCTCCCACCCCCACGCTTCCATTCGGGTCACAAGAGAGCACTTAGCCACTCCCCAAATTGTGTCCGGAGTCCTCCTGTACAGCCGAGCCCTTTAACTGTTTAGAGAAGCCTGTCTTTGGAACCCAGGCCGTGGCAAGCACCAGATCCTCAAAAGTGAACCCCCAGTCCAGAGCTGAGGAAATTTTCCCGGCTCAACTGGACCTCAGGATCAGATGATGAAACTGCTCGGATGGCGACTTTGTCCCACTGCCCTCACCCACCAAGAGGGGGCAGCCTGAACCCGACCACCTAACTTGGTCATTAAGGACCAAAAATAGCCAGAAAGCCATCCTCGTGGGCAAGCCAGGTTGGAGATTCGCTCAGCCGGAAGATTGGGTACATGTATCTTCAGAGGGGAGACGGACCGGCGGGGCACGGGGACGCAGCTCCTGAAAAGCAAAGTCCAGACCCCAGAGCCCCATAGAGCCGCCCCAAGAGCCGCCCCTCGGATTGGCCACCTACTGTCTGCGTTCTGCGTCCGTGTCCACGCGGGGGCTCCGGGAGCCTGGCTCAGCCTTCGGCGCGGCGACCCACGCTCTGGACACGCTTCTGCGGCTCTAGCATCCCGCACCCTCCAGGCGGACGGGCCGCGCCTTGACCTCTCCCCTCGCCAGCGCGGCACCGCGGCCAGGTGCAGCCTCCACCCAGCCGTCCGGGCGTGCGCCGGTGCCCGGTCCTCGGCGCAGGGCTGTCCCCGCCCCCACCCGCTGCCCCAGCCTGGGGTGCGCGGCTCCTCCGCCGCTGCCCATCCCGCGGCCCTTGGCGTCCCCGCCCTCACCTGGCGCTCGGAGGCGGCCCCGGCCCCGCGCAGCCTCACCGCAAGGTCGCAGGCGACCGGCGGCAGCAGAAGCAGCTCAGCCGGTGCGTCCGCGTAGACACGCGCGCCGACCCCCCTCACTGCCTCTGGGCCCCGGCTCCGCGCGCATGCCCGGCTATATACCCGGCGCGTCAGCGGCCGGGCCCGCCCCCGGCCCGCCCCGCTCGCCCCGGGGCTGCCACGTGGGGCCGGCAGGCTGGGGACCTGGCCAGCCTGCGCCCTCCTGCGCCTCGCGGCCCTGGCTGTGGTCGGCGTCCGCTCCCACCCTTCATCCGGCCGTGACTCCCGAGGACCCGCAGGCTCCTCCTGCCTCCGGAAACCTCCCGTGAAGACCTGCTCCCCGGGCGCGGGAAGCTCTCACCGCCTAGCCTCCACCCCACACCCCCTGGAGGAGAGTCCTACCCACTCTATTTGAATATGATTTTACCACTTCTGGTTCACCCAAAAAGCTTTTCTCTTCCCTCCCCAGTTCGGAAAGGTACTTCAGAAGGGGACGCGCCCTTAGATGGTGTTTCTTCTGCATATTTCCACCAGCCAAAAGAACCAAAATTTCCTGGTCGAGTTCCAAATAAACCATATTATATTCACTTTTCAGACTTGATGCCGCACCGCTTCCACAATGATCAGACGCCTAAAGAACCCTACTAACACAAAGTTGGGAGAAATGTTAATTTGGGGGTGAAGAAGATCCGAGGAGACTCTTCCTCTGTGGGACAGTCCCATTGAGATGTATATCAGGCCTGGGAAATGCAGATTTCTTGAGAAAATAAACCACCCTTTCGACTCCCATTGTTCTGTTCTGCAGGACATCAGGACTATTTCCTTTATGAGCTGAGCCTGCTGCCACCTGGGCCTTGGGGGGGCTCGGAGGAAGGGCTTTCTAGCCCAACTGTCGCGGCTTAGTACTCGAGCTGCTCCTAGCACAGTGACTGGTCCCCAGACGGCACTAGCTGTCTCTGAATTTGCGCAGGGAAGGGGGCAACATCCCACTCTGCAGGTCTTGCGGGGAGGACCCCCGTGATGGCGGCGCTAAGGAGAAAAGGAAAGCAGACAGTCGCTGGAGCTGGTGGCAAGAACTCAGCAGCTTGCTCTTCGCCAGACCAGAGGGGGTCAGATTCTTCATATTACTTTTGAAGAGTCTAGCTGGGCCCCGGGCATTTCTAAAATTCAATTATCCTCACCCCGTAATTACAGTGCTGCAGTGGTTATGGGGGCAGCGTGATAGTCCTCTCATTTATTTTCCAAGTGATTTCAAAGTAATGATATCTCTTGCAGAATTTCCCTCAGAGCCCCTTCATCTTTGTAATAACCCTATTTCTCTCTTGGTTAAACTCAGTGCTTTCCAGACATTATGTCATCCGTTTGGGACTCTCATCCCACTGTAGTGGGCTGTCAGAAAGGGGCCAGTCCCCACCACACCTTTTGTTGAAGCACTGGAAAAGGAGTGAGAAGCCCACCCAGAGATAAAGTGAAATAAGCATGCTTCCAACACTGAGCTCTGAAGAGTATGAAGCCCGGAAACACATATCCTAATGGAGTGTTAATCTCTTAAACCCAAAGTTGGAGAGCAATCCCATGGCTTTTCCAGGCAAGTTGTCAATACCGTCCACAGAACTAGGCAGCCTTCAAGGAGATTGCTCGGCAGAGAGGGGGCAGGACCAGACACCCCACCACCGGGCCTATCATGGGGTTCTCACTTGTTTTCAACCACACTAAAGGTGGAGCTGTCAAAGTCCACATAGGCAAGCAGAGCTGATAAGCTATCAGTAATCCATTAGGGAATACAATTAATTATTAACAAAAGGTCTTAACTCTCCATATCTACCCACACACAAAATTCTTTAGGCATCTCCTAAATCCTTCCTTGTTGCTGGTTAGTTCTGTTTCTCATTCCTGGTGCCAGGCTTGGAGGCCCACTTCTCTCTGCTCTCCACTTTTTTTTTTTTTTTTTTTTGAGACAGACTCACTCTGTAGCCCAGGCTGGAGTGCAGTGGTGCAATCTCGGCTCACTGTAACCTCCCCCTCCCAGGTTCAAGTGGTTCTCCTGCCACAGCCTCCTGAGTAGCTGGGATTACAGGCGCCCGCCACCCTGCCTGGCTAATATTTGTATTTTTACTAGAGACAAGGTTTCACCACGTAGGCCAGGCTGATCTCCAACTCCAAGCTCAAATGATCTGCCCACCTCGGCCTCCCAAAGTGCTGAGATTACAGGCGTGAGCCACTGCGCCTGGCCTCCGCTCTCCACTTTTTCCTCTCATTACCCATTTTCACTTGTCAAAATTCGAACTCTCCAAAGTCACCTCTCGTCTGCAAGCTTCTGGATTTTTCTGAAGCATGTTTGAACTACCCTTTCATATTTTTTGACTGTAACCCACATTAAAAACATTTAACACTGCAACTGCAACATAAATAACAATATAGCAAACAAAAATTTCACAAAATATCCATAAAGATAGGCATTGCAATGATATTTTGTTGTTCAATAATTTTTTTTTAAAAAAAGTGATAACCCACTAAGTTGACTTCATGACCATTATTAGGTTGTGATCAGAATTAAAACTTATATGGTTTATGGTACTTATATTTTTTCCCTTAAAATTATCACTTTAATCTCCAACCTTATTAGACCTTAATCTGCCTTCATTACACGAGATTTCCCTATATACCTGTATCTCCTAATGTAACATCTTGCATATAACAGAGTCTCAATAAATATTTGCTGGATGAATGAACGGGCTGGCTCACTAAAAGTTTGGTGTTGGGCAATATTTAAGGGAACTTAGCACAAAAATCTGACATTTTCATTGCTACTGTTTTCCTTCTGACAAGACACCACAGCTACCTGCCAAAAGATACATAGCCAGATTTTCCGTAGCTGAGGTGAATAGAACAGCCTTGGGAAATAAGCCAGAGAAATGAGATTCCAGCCCTGATTGTGCAGACAGCGGGCTGGGGACTCCAGATGAAAGCCCTCTGTGTGGTTTGTGGTGACAAGGTAAGCAACTTGATCAGATGGATGAGGTAAAATCCCTCTGCATCCCAGGTCTTAGGCCAGCTTTTCGTTTTTCTTTTTTTTTTGAGATGGAGTTTCACTCTTGTTGCCCAGGCTGGAGCGCAGTGGTGTGATCTCGGCTCACTGCAACCTCCACCTCCCGGGTTCAAATGATTCTCCTGCTTCAACCTCCCGAGTAGCTGTGATTACAGGTGCATGCCACCACGCCTGGCTAATTTTTGTATTTTTAGTAGAGAGGGGGTTTCGCCATGTTGACCAGGCTGGTCTCAAACTCCTGACCTCAGGCAATCCGCCCACCTCGGCCTCCCAAAGGGCTGGGATTATAGGCGTGAGCCACCATGCCAGCCTTAGGCCCACTTTTTGTACAGTCTGTCTGGAGGTCAGTGACCAGATTTCTCTGGTACGTTCTTGGGGAAAAATGAATTTTCTGTTTTGGGATGGCTTAACAAATTTAAGAGGACTGGAAGGAATGCGAAGGTTCTATTCAACCCAAAATCATGTCAGAGGACTCAAGTACTAGCTCCCTACATTGAAAGAGAACAGCTTTAGAGGCCTCAATTGTTCATTTCTGTTGTCACCTGGTTTTGACACACAAAAAAAGACAACTGGGAAAAATACTTGGTTTAGTAAGCTATAGAAATCTGCATTTTAGCTAAGTTGTCTAATTTTTTGGCAAACAACTGTTCATAGTATTCCCTTACAGTATCTTTTTTTTATTCCCTGTAAGTTTGGTAGTAATGTGCCCTCTTTCATTCCTGATTTTAGTAATTTGTGTCTTTTTTCTCTGTCATTCTAGCTAAAGGTTTGCCCATTTTGCTAATATTTTCAAAGAACCAACTTGTTTTGTTGATTTTCTCTATTGGTTTTCTGTTCTTCATTTCATTAATTTCTGTCCTGATCTTTATTTTTAAAAAATTATTTTTGCCCTCACCTGTGAATGAATGTTTAGTTGGGAATACAATTCCAACTTTACAGTTGCATTTTTTTTGTTGTTTTTTTTTTGAGACGGAATCTCGCTCTGTTACCCAGGCTGGAGTGCAGTGGTGCAATCTCGGCTCACTGCGACCTCTGCCTCCTGGGTTCAAGTGATTCTTCTGCCTCAGCCTCCTGAACAGCTGGGATTACAGGTGCACGCCACCATGAACGGCTAATTTTTGTATTTTTAGTAGAGACGGGGTTTCACCATGTTGGCCAGGCTGGTCTCAAACTCCTGACCTCAGGTGATCTGCCCACCTTGGCCTCCCAAAGTGCTGGGATTACAGGCATGTGCCACTGCGCCCAGCCTATGGTTGCATTTTAAAATTTCTATTCCTCTTGTCTTAAGGCATCTATTGTGGTTCGGGAAGTGTACGCTGGTGGTTTGACTAACTTTCTTTGTAAGCCATCTCTTCAACTTCTGGTTGGTTTTGTTTAACTGACAAATAATAATTGTACCTATTTATGGGGTACAATGTGATGTCTGGATACCTGTACACATTGTGGAATGATCAGATCTGGGTAATCAGCATATCTATCATCTCAAATATATATATATTCTTCTTTGCCTTGTCTTTGTCAGGCTATTCCTTTTTAAAAAAAAAAATCATTCCTTTGTAGTGGGAACATTTAAAATTATTTTCACTATTTTAAAATATACAGTATTAACTATAGTCACCATGCTGTGCAACGGAACACTAGAACTTATTCTTCCTAACTGTAAATTTATACCCATTGACCAATGTCTCCCCTTTTTCCCTGTCAACCTCCCTCTACCCCCACCGAGTATCTGGTAACTCCCTTTCTACTTTCTGCTTCTATAAGTCTGACTTTTTTAGATTCTACATATAAGTAAGATCATATGGTGTTTGTCTCTCTATGCCTGGCTTATTTCACTTAACATAATGTTCTCTAAGTTCATTCAGGTTGTCATGAGTGACAGAATGTCCTGTTTTTGATTTAAACCTGAATAGTATTCCATTGTGTAAATGTACCACATTTTAAAAATCCATTCATCCGTTGATGGGCACTTAGGTTGTTTCCATATCTTGGCTATTGTGAACAGTGCTGCAATGAACATGTGAGTGCACATATCTCTTCGGCATACTGATTTCTTTCTTCTTTTTGGAGACAGAGACTCGCTCTGTCGCCCAGGCTGAAGTGCAGTGACACCATCTTGGCTCACTGCAACCTCTGCCTCCAGGGTTCAAGCGATTCTCATGCCTCAGCCAGCCGAGTAGCTGGGATTACAGGCGTGCAACACCGTGCCCAGCTAATTTTTGTATTTTTAGTAGAGACAGGTTTTCACCAGGTTTGCCAGGCTGGTTTGGAACTCCTGGCCTCCAGTGATCCACCCTCCTCGGCCTCCCAAAGTGCTGGGATTGCAGGTGTGAGCCACCATGCCCCGCCCAGCATACTGATTTCAATTTCTTTGGGTATACATCCAGTAGTGGAATTGCTGGATCATATCTGGCTGTTTTGTTTTCACGATTCTGTCTTTCATGTTCTATAGTTTCACTGTAGTTTATCTAGCAACGGATATGCTTTTCTTTATTTTTTTGAGATGGATTTTCGCTCTTGTTGCCCAGGCTGGAGTGCAATGGCACAATCTTGGCTCACCATAACCTCCGCCTCCCGGGTTCAAGCAATTATCCTGCCTCAGCCTTCCGAGTAGCTGAGATTACAGGCATGCACCACCACGTCTGGCTGATTTTGTATTTTTAGTAGAGACGGGGTTTCTCCATGTTGGTCAGGCTGGTCTCAAACTCCTGACCTCAGGTGATCTGCCCGCCACAGCCTCCCAAAGTGCTGGCATTACAGGCGTGAGCCACCGCGCCCAGCCAGATATGTTTTCTTTATCCCTAGTACGTTTCTTCAGTTAGATGATTCTTTTTTTTTTTTTTTTTTTTTTGAGATAAGATCTCATTCTGTCACCCAGGCTGGGGTGCCGTGGTGCTATCACAGCTCACTGCATCCCCAACCTCCTGGCCTCAAGTGATCCTCCCAGCTCAGCCTCCTGAGTACCTGGGATACAGGCATGTGCCACGATGCCTGGCTAATTTTTCATTTCTTTTGTAGAGACAGGGTTTCACCATGTTGCCCATGCTGGTCTAAAACTCTTGAGCTCAAGTGATCCACCCAACTTGGCCTCCCAAAGTGCTGGGATTACAGGTATAAGCCACCACACTGGCACATATCTTTCATTCTGGAAAATTCTCAGTCTTTGCATCTTCCATATTGTGTGCCACCCATTCCTTCTGTTTTAACCTGCAGGAACTTCTCTCAGACACGTTGGACCTGCTCATTCTCTCTGGTCTCTTCTCTTCCATAGGCCCTATTTATGCCTCTTTGTGCTGCAATCTAATGGACTGCATTGGTTTCCACAGGGCTCTGGAGCTTTCACCAGTCTAGGCCAATCTTTATGTTAATTTTTCAGCTTGTGGCCCTTCAGCATGCTGGTAACAAAAATTCAGGCTACACACATCTGTATGTGGCCCAGGCTTGGGGATTTTTCATGGATGTCTTTTTCGCCCTATCCATTTCCCTGGTCAAACACCACATTTCCCTGCGGCTACCCCAGCATGATTGGCAGGGGTTCTCTAGTCCCCTTCCAGCTTCCAGCTCTCTTCATGCAGGAGACTCAGCTGTAGCAATCCTGCACTTCGCAGGGGCTCAGGCTGCGTATGTCCTGGCCCTACCTGGAATGAAACCAGAATCCTGGGAGCTGTGCTAGTACCACTCAGCTTCCCTTTCCTTCTTGTAACAAATATTAACCTTCCTCCCTCCCCCACTCCCCTCTCCTTTCTTCCCTGGTAAGTTTGTTATAGCTGATAAACCTACACTGACATATTACCCAGAGTCCATAGTTTACATCAGGGTTCACTCTTGGTGTACATTCCGTGGGATCAGACAGATTCATAATGACATGTATTCACCATTACAGCATCAGTCAATAGTTCCACTGCCCTAAAAATCCTTTGTTTCTGCCCATTCATCTCTCATCTCTCTCTCCACAACTGCTGATCCTTTTTTTTTCTGAGACGCAGTTTTGCTCTTGTCGCCCAGGCTGGAGTGCAATGGCGTGATCTCAGCTCACTGCAACCTCTGCCTCCTGCCTCAAGCGATTCTCCTGCCTCAGCTTCCCGAGTAGCTGGGATTACAGGTGCCCGCCACCACACTCAGCTAATTTTTGTACTTTTAGTAAAGACGGGATTTTACCATGTTGGCCAGGCTGGTCTCGAACTCCTGACCTCATGATCCGCCCACCTCGGCCTCCCAAAGTGCTGGGATTGCAGGTGTGAGCCACTGCGCCCGACCAAACTGCTGATCCTTTTACTATCTCCACAGTTTTGCCTTTTCCAGAATGTCACATATTGGAGTCATATATAGCCTTTCCAGATTGGCTTTTTCCAATTTAGTAATATACATTTAAGTTCCTCTGTGTCTTTCCATGACTTGATAGCTCATTTCCTTTCAGTGCTGAATAATACCCCACTGTCCAGGTGCAGTTTGTCCATTCACCTACTGAAGCACATCTTGGATGCTTCCAAGTTTTGGAAACGATGAATACAGCTGCTATGAATGTCCGTGTGCAGGCTTTTGTGTGGACATGAGTTTTCATCCCCTTTGGGTAAATAAACACCAAGGAGTATGACTGCTGCTCCATATGATAAGATTATGTATGTTGTTTTGTAAATCCTGTTTACTTTTATTAAAAACTCTCAAGTGGCTGTACCAGTTCCTGTGGCTCTGCAACCTCACCAGCATATGGTGTTGCTAAGTGTTTTGGATTTTGGCTATTCTACCAGGCATGGAATGGGTACCTTGTTTTAATTTGTGGTTCCCTAAGGAGATATGATGTGGAGCATCTTTTCATACGCTTATTTACCATCTGTGCATCTTTGGTGATATCTGTACAGGTCTATTGCCGATTTTTTAAAAAACTGACTAGTTTCCTTATTAAGTTTAAAGAGTTCTTTGTATATTTTGGATAACAATCCTTGATCAGATGTGTATTCTGCAAATATTTTCTTTCAGTCTGTGGCTTTTCTTCTCATGCTCTTGATGTTCCTCATTTTTTGAAAAAAAGAAAACTCTAGGCAGGAAAAGTTACTAAGTAACTCAGCTAGCCATAGAGCCAGAAAGAAAAAACAGGGTCTTCTCTAATAATCCCAAGCCTCTAGAGAAATTAATTTCAGGCCCAAATTTTAAGGTTTTAAAATATATAGTCATTTCTAAAATTCCTTTTTCACACCATTCAACAAAATGCTGCCCAAGTAAAAAGGACCCTGTCACACCGTACAGCAGTCCCTCCTTTCCATGGTTTCATTTTCTGAGGTTTCAGTTGCCCTTGGTCAGCCAAAGTCCAAAACTATTAAATGGAAAATTCCAGAAATTCATGTTATAAATTGCAAACTGTTCTGAGCAGTATGATGAAACTTCACGTTGTCCCACTCCATTCCCCGGGAACATGAATCATGTCTGTCCAGAGTATCCACACCGGTGATGCTACACATTAGTCACTTAATAGACATCCTGAGTTTCAGATTCAAATAACATAGTACCGTATACATAGGATTCAGTACTATTTGAGGTTTCAGGCAACCAGTAGGGGTATGCAAATGTATTCCCCATGGATAAGAGACTACTGCACAGAAATGTGGTTCTTTCTCGAATGAGTTTAGGAAGCACAGAGTTTCTAAATAAATAGGGAAACTGTAGTATTCTAAAGAAACGCAGTGCTTAAGTGAGCAGCTAGGTGCTTTGGGAAGGTGCTTAAAATTTTATTTTTAATTTTTTGGATACATAGCAGTGGTACATATTTATGGCATACATGTGATATTCTGATACAAGCATATGATGTGTAAGAATCAAATCAGGGTAACTGGGCTATCAGTTCAAACATTTAACTTTTTTTTTTTTTTTTGAGACAGAATTTTGCTCTGTCACCCAGGCTGGAGTGAGGTGGCACAATCTCGGCTCACTGCAACCTCTGCCTCCTGGGTTCAAGCAATCCTCCTGCTTTAGTCTCCTGAGTAGCTGGGACTATAGGCACAGACCACCAAGTCTGGCCAATTTTTGTATTTTGTAGAGTCAAGGTCTTGCCATGTTGCCCAGGCTGGTCTTGAAGTCCTGAGCTCAAATGATCCACCCACCTCAGCCTCCCAAAGTGCTGGGATTATAGGTGTGAGCCACGGCACCTGGCTCATTTATCATTTCTTTGTGTTAGGAACATTCCAATTCTACTCCTCTATTTTGAAATGTACAATAAATTTTTGTTAACTATAGTTGCTCTACTGCGCCACTGAACACTAGATCTTATTCCTTCTAATGGGATTTTTGTATCCAGGGAAGGTATTTCAATGGTGACAGACACAC
The DNA here is from genome assembly GCF_009828535.3 of Hylobates moloch. Lineage (NCBI taxonomy): Eukaryota > Metazoa > Chordata > Mammalia > Primates > Hylobatidae > Hylobates > Hylobates moloch. The sequence goes on along the minus strand of NW_026652297.1, from coordinate 27,175,846 downwards.
CGCGAGGTATATGTAAAAAAGGGCAAGCGTTAAAAGACTGGAGTGGTGTGGAGGCTGCCCTTGCAAGTGGACACACTCTGGCTGTCACTTAGGGTAACAGAAATTGTCTGATAGGAGAAAGAGAGCTAAAAACCACACACACACACACACACACACACACACACACACAGTGCCTCATCTGTCTGAGAAGTGAGGTGGCTACTGTCTTTTTCAATAAGTCTTCTTACCCAGCTGATGATGAAATTACCTGGCTACTAACACTGGAGTTGCACCTTACAAGCAGAGTAATGAGTGTTTCTAGGAAGTGCTGCAGCTCTCTGAAGAAAAAGAGTTACATCAATATAATAATAAATAAACAACATTATTTCAAACACAACTACACATTTATACAAAGTTGTTTTTATTTCCCACCCCATGACCCAATCATTTGGCATTAAAACCGAAAAACGAGGCAAGCAAACCAAGAACCAAAAGTGAAGAAATTTTTGTATTATAATATATTCAACCATTTGTTCTGATTATCTAAGAGAAAAAGAGTATTAGGAAATCCAACATCAACAGAAAAATTCAAAACGCTTCCAAAGAAAATCAGAAAACTGATCTGTTTAGCCAGAGACCAGTGGTTCACAGTGTTTGATTCTGTGGTTTTTAAATTCCAGGTCCTTGTCTCACCCTAATGTCCCACACTCCAAATGAAACCAGAAGTGCACCAACAATACCCATCCCTCCTCAACCTCTGCTGGGCACCACAACAAACCAAAAACATTCTTGGTTTTCTTGTTTTAAGGAAATCTTTTTTCTTTTTTTCTATATGCTAATCTTCTCTGTATCATTTCAATTTTAGTACATGTGCTGCTGAAGTGAGCACATTTTAAGGAGTTTTAAGCTAAAGTTTCTTTTCTCACACATTGTCATATAAAAGCGGTATTTCTGCTTTGTCCCCTCCCTGCCATCATACCAAAAAATAAATAAGTACATAAATACAAATTAGAAAAGCTTAAATAAGACCGGCTTTTAAAACCCAATAAAGCAAGATGAGACAGAACTAGGCCCGAAGGGACTGAGAGAAGATTCTAAAATGGAGAGGGGGGAAAAAAAACAGAAAAAAACAGGTTTCCAAAAACACTGAAACCCATAGTATGTGATAACTTTCTAAACCGTCTGGACTTTGGTAGGAGTGTCACGTTTTCCAAAGCTGACTTCTGGAAATCTTAACCTGGATTCAGAAAAATTCCAGCAAAGTGAGCCAACAGCCAGGAAGAGGTTATTTTGCAAGAGAAAGGGGGTAATTCCATTTACAAACATATATAAATAGAAATAAAGGCCACACACCTGGGGAAAAGCTCACTAAAAACTCCCACCCCAACTTGAACTTTCCTAGCTGCTAGATTTTTTCCGCCTGTTAAAAAACTAAAAATTACTGAAGATCAGGCACAAAGAGCAAAAGAGCATGTGTATATTTGGGGAAGAAATCGACATGGTGTGCTGGAAAGTTACTGAAAGCCACGGAAAAGGCTTCATCTGCACTCTTTCAAGAGGCCAAGGGAAGCCATTTTCAAATCCAACTCAAGTCACAGGCGTCATCAATTCAATCCCCTGAGAGGATTTAGTCAACAAGGGCCTACCTATGCCACAAACTGATTTTACTACATGCCTTGCACACCTGTCAGTAATAGCAATATCTACTTGAAAACTTTGCTTCACAGACCTTCCACTGCCTTTCCCAGTTGCCTGAGTAATTCTCTTCAGGAAACTTGCAATGACTTAATTATCATCTCTGGCTCCAGAAATGGGAACCACTTAGTTGGCACAGCTTAGAAGTATAATGGCTGCTTCTGCTGGTTTCTGCAGCTCATGTTGGCTTTTTTTTTTTTTTTTTTTGAGACAGAGTCTTGCTTTGTCACCAGGCTGGAGTGCAGTGGCGCGATCTCGGTTCACTGCAACCTCCACCTCCCGGGTTCAAGCAATTCTCCTACCTCAGCCTCCTGAGTAGCTGGGACTACAGGCATGCACCACCATGCCTGGCTAATTTTTTTGTATTTTAGTAGAGATGGGGTTTCACCATGTTGGCCAGGATGGTCTCGATCTCCTGACCTCATGATCCACCCGCCTCGGCCTCCCAAAGTGCTTGGATTACAGGCGTGAACCACCACACCCGGCCTGGAGGGCTTAATGGTCCCCCAGAGTCACCCGCTCCACCTGCAGAGTGGCAGTACCACCGTAACTCGCTCTACATAGGCAACAAGGCCATTTTCAGCTGTTATTCAGAAACTTGCTTCTTGGTGATATTAGGTTTAAAAGACAAAAAAGAAATCTTATTCTACAGGGTTAGAGAAAGGGAAAATGATAACACAAAAGCCCACTTCAGTCTCTGTTGATTCTGCAAGAGTCACAGCTGAGTTCAGAGGCTACCTTTCTTCTCACCAGCTCACCTCCAAGCTGTGCAGTCACAGGAAGAACAGGTTCTCGCACAGCTGGATGGCTGGTTCATGGTGCAAGATGTGTCCTGACAGGAAAGCTAGCTTGTGGGCATACTTGCAAGGAGCTGGAACTCTGATGGTGCCAGGCCAATTCCAGTACATGTGGCACAGTTTGAAAGTCAGCCTGTAGGCCAAGAAGAAAATATAATTCTCATCATCCTCCACCTTCAATTTGTGGCATGCAATACAATAGTCATGGGGATATGACACAGAGCACACCTTCCTGAAAACTGGGGAGCAGAGGAATACATGATGCAGCTTTTTAGAATCATTATTTTTACGTGGACTTGTTTTTATTCCCACTATTCATAAGTCAGACGACATGGGTAAATCTTCTCAATTTAGGCATTTCCGTTTTTTTTGTTTGTTTGTTTTGTTTTGTTTTTGATGGAGTCTTGCTCTGTTGCCCAGGCTGGAGTGCAATGGCACAATCTCTGCTCACTGCAACCTCCGCCTCCTGGGTTCAAGTGATTCTCCCACCTCAGCCTCCCGAGTAGCTGGGATTATAGGCATGCACCACCACAGCCAGCTAATTTTTCTATTTCTAGTAGAGACAGGGTTTTGCCATGTTGGTCAGGCTGGTCTCAAACTCCTGGCCTCAGGTGATCCGCCTGCCTCAGCCTCCCAAAGTGCTGGGATTATAGGCGTAAGCCACCGCACCCGGCCTCCTGTTTTTATACGAAAACAACACAAAGAGAAAATATTTCTTGTTTATAAGAAAAGGCTGGAGAAAGGTAAGTATCCTAGTGGAGTATTTATATAATCTGAACTCACTGGCACTGGGTCTCAAGTCTGGCTGTATGTCATAATCGCCTGGAACAGATTTAAAAAATACAGATGCCTCAGAATATTTGGGGGGAAGCCTGGCATCAATATTTTTTAAAGCTCTTTAAGTAAAAGTAATTTTAATATAAAACCAGGATTTCCAATCTCTCCCCAAAAAGACACCATAATTGTCAAAGATATGAAGAAAGTCAAGAGGTAAATATATTTGAGGGTGAACAGTGAACCCATCTTAGCTAGCAGGCCGGAATTATTTAAGAAAGAGAAAGAGTAAGTTACTGATGGGCCCACCTCTGCATATGATCAGGGCTCAGATTTGCGGTGTTGAGAACACAGACATAATGCGTAGGAATGCCACAGCCCTGCCGTACATGATGGGCAAGAAGATAGAAATCCACCCTAGGAAGGAAAACCACAAATCAGTGATATGGTCGGATTCGGCCAGACAGAGCTGGCAAAGATCCTGGAGATTGTTCTCGCTCCTTCAACTAAAGCTCAGAGAGGTCAAACGACTGGACCAAGGACACAGAGGCCAGACCAGGATTAGAATCCAGGTCTCCTGACTCAAGAGGCTACTGAAGAATGGTGGTAGCAGGCTGGGTGCAGTGACTCACGCCTGTAATCCTAGCACTTTGGAAGGCTGAGGCAGGCAGATTGCTTGAGCCCAGGAGTTGGAGACCAGTCTGGGCAACATGGCAAGACCCTGTCTCCACAAAAAATACAAAAATTAGTTGGGCATGGTGGCATACGCCTATTGTCCCAGCTACTCTGGAGGCTGAGGTGGGAGGATCACCTGGGCCTAAGTAGGTTGAGGCTTCAGTGAGCTGAGATCACATCATTGCACTCCACCCTGGACAACAAAGTGAGACCCTGCCAAAAAAAAAAAAAAAAAAAAAAAAAAAAAAGTGGTAGAAACTCCCTTATCTACCTGTAGAAGTTAAGCATACACTATCTTAGCAAAACAATGTACGTTCAACTTTTCACTTAAGAGGTAAAAGCTTTCTTGTTTTTAAATCTTTTTTGTTTTGTTTTGAGACAGTCTCTCACTACTGTTGCCCAGGCTGGATTACAGTGGACTTACTGCAACCTCCGCCTCCTAGGTTCAAGTGATTCTTCTGTCTCAGCCTCCTGAGTAGCTGGGATTACAGGCACACACCATCACACCTGGTTAATTTTTGTATTTTCAGTAGACAGGGTTTCACCATGTTGGCCAGGCTGGTACTGAACTCCTGACCTCAGGTGATCTAACTGCCTCGGCCTCCCAAAGTGTTGGGATTACAGGCGTGAGCCACCGTGCCAGGCCCTTAAATATTTTTTAAAGCTTCATTCTTTTAACGGTAGCATCTCTGAGATTCTAGTCCACACCTCTCCAGGAAACCTCCCCATTCCAATACTCAGGAAAGTGATAACGTCTCCAACTTATTCTTCCTCCAATACTACGTATTTTGCTCACTTACCACTCACAGCTTGTTATTGTATGATCTACCACAGTTCCAGGAGTGGGAGTCACAAAGTTCTGAGGAGCAGCCAGATATAGATTAGTACTGATTTTCTTCTGAACTACAAACACCACCATCTTGGGCTGATAATTCTCGAAAGCTTCAAAACACTTCTGTAGTTGAGGAATCTCATAGTTGGCAACTGTCTTCAGTTGGCCATCAGACACTCCATCACGATACACCACAATCTTCTCTGGCAGACAGTGGTTCACCTGAAATGACAGCCGGGATGTGGTGACTCACAGGGCCCTCAGGCTATGGACCACAGTCAGTGAGAGGCCCACTCACATTGCGTAACCTGGAATCATGGCAGAGCCTTTTGCAGTTAGTCCCAAAGCTACTGTGCCTAGAGGGCAGGGAAAAAAGCTTCTAATCATTTCTAGACTTCCTTGGGGTAGTAAAACACGCCTGGTGCAGCAAAGGTGTTATAAAACATGAAAGCAAAACACGCAAGTTATGAGTCACATGCATACGGCTTATCCACAAACAATGCAAACAAAGTTCAAAGGAATGCTGGGAAAACTGCAGGCTGAATCAATTTTCCTTCTACTTGGATTTAACACTAATAACTGTCGGGGCAAAGAATAAGGTAAAGTGTTAGAGAAATTCTCACATATGACCACATATGCCACAGATTCGCTGCCATCAGATTTTTACCTACTGGAAACATCCCAAGTTGCTGACAAGTGAAACGTGCCTTTACTAAATATTACACTACAGTCTGGTATGGTGTGAAACATTTTTACTGTAACTAAGTAATTAGCAAAGAGCTAGCTATGTGAATTGTCCATGGGTCCAAATTAAATTAAATGCTTGCTTGAAGCAATTTGAAGAATAATTTTTCCCCATTTAGGGAATATAATTGTGTTCTAGTTGTGTTCAACTTCAATAATTCAAGAAGGGCCAGGCACGGTGGCTCACGCCTGTAATCCCAGCACGTTGGGAGGCCAAGGCAGGTGGGTCACCTGAGGTCAGGAGTTCAAGACCAGCCTGGCCAACATGCTGAAACCCTGTCTCTACTAAAGATACAAAAATTAGGCAGGCATGGTGGCACATGCCTGTAATCCCAGCTACTTGGGAGGCTGAGGCAAGAGAATCACTTGAACCCAAAGGGTGGAGGTTGTAGCAAGCTGAGATTGTGCCACTGCACTCCAGCCTGGGCAACAAAATTCAAGAGGGTTAAGTTCAGTTCAACTTAAAATGGAAGTTCCCTTTAAAAGTGTTTAGTTTAATTCGGTTTTGATTCTAGTGGAGTGTGGTTCATTCTAAGTTTGTGTTCATACTTACCCTCAAAAACCTAAATTATGGGCTGGGCGCGGTGGGTCACGCCTGTAATCCCAGCACCCTCGGAGGACGAGGTGGGTGGATCACCTGAGGTCAGATGTTCGAGACCACCCTGGCCAACATGGTGAAACCCTCGTCTCTACTAAAAATACAAAAATTAGACAGCTGTGGTGGTGTGCACCTGTAGTTCCAGCTACTCAGGAGGCTGAGGCAGGAGAATTGCTTGAACCTGGGAGGTGGAGGTTGCAGTGAGCTGAGATTGCACCGCTGCACTCCAGCCTGGGTGACAGAGCGAGATTCCGTCTAAAAAAAAAAAAAAACACATACACCAAAAAAACCTAAATTATGAATTAGGTTTAGATATAAATTATATATATGTATGCACTGTTCCTTACAGGTTACTCTACCTGAAAATGTGATTTCCAAGAACACTTTAAAAATTAAGCACTTAGAATCCCTTTAAAAAGTTCTGAGTTTCAATTTGTTGTTTTTTTTTTTTTTTTTTTTAAAGAATTGAGGTCTCACTCTGTTGCTCAGGTTAGACTGCAGTGGTGTAATCATAGCCACTGCAGCTTCAAACTCCTAAGCTCAAGAGATCCTCCTGCCTCAGCCTGTCAAGTAGCTGGAACTACAGGTGCTTGTCACTATGCCAGTTAATTAAACTAAATTAATTAATTTTTTTGAAACAGAATCTCGCTCTGTTGCCCAGGCTGGAGTGCAGTGACGCAATCTTGACTTACTGAAATCTCTGCCTCCCAGGCTCATGCAATTCTTGGTCCTCAGCCTCTCAAGTAGCCGGGACTAGCTGGGACTACAGGTGTGCACCACCATGCCTGGCTAATTTTTGTATTCTTAGTAGAGACAGGGTTTTGCCATGTAGGGAAGGCTGGTCTCAAACTCCTGACCTCAGGTTATCTGCCTACCTTGGCCTCCCAAAGTACTGGGATTACAAGCATTAGCCACTGCGCCCGGCCTAATTTTATTTAAAAACATTTTTTAGAGACAAGGTCTCACTATGTTGCCCAGGCTGGTCAAACTCCCAGCCTCAAGTAATCCTCCTCCCTCAGCCTCCCAAAGTGCTGAGTTACAGGAATGAGCCACCACTTCTGGCCCAGAATTTCAAATATTAATGACCCCTTTTCCTAAGAAGCCTCAAGCACTACATTTACAAGTATGTAATTCATCTTCACAGTCTCAGATTGTACCAGTTTGTGGTACTTTTTATTTATTTCTTTTGAGATGGGGTCTCATTCTCTTGCCCAGGCTGGAGTACAGTGGCACCATCTCTGCTTACTGCAACCTCCACCTCCCAGGCTCAAGCCATCCCTCCTGACTCAGCCTCCTGAGTAGCTGGGACTACAAGTTTGTGCCACCATGCCTAGCTAACTTTTGTATTTTTTGTAGAGACAGAGGTTTCACCATCTTGCCTGGGCTAGTCTCGAACTCCTGGACTCAGTGATCTGCCTGTCTTGGACTCCCAAAGTGCTCAGATCACAGGTGTGAGATACTACCATCTGGCCTGTAGTACCTTTAAAAAAATTTTTTTTTGGCTTTCCAGCATCTACTCCATCTTTTCTCAGTAATAGCACTTGAGTTTCCTCCTGCCCCCAACAAGATATAGTCTGGTGGGACTATTAGTCAACGTGCCCTAACCCAACCCAAGGTTTCCCAACCTGTCAGCACTACTGACATTTGTGGGTGGGTAATTCTTCATCCTAGAGGGCTGTCCTGTGCACTGTAGAATCTACATTTAGCATCATCCCTGGCCTCTATTCACTAAATGCCAGGAGCAACCTCTCACCCTTATGACTAAAAACGCCTTTATATAGCACCCACGGGGAGGACAAAATTGCTCCCAGTTGAGAACCACTTTACTAACCAAAGGATGTGTAGATGACTCAAGCCACACCAACAGACTGCTCCTCCCTTGCTCTCCGTCTTGGGTAGAGAATGCAAAACAGTGGAGTTTGGCCCTTCAGTGGCAGTGCCTTTTCAGGCCCCTACTTCTGAAACCCCAGGAGTTAGCCTGAATCATGCCCATTTCCCAGCCTGGGGCTCCACTGTCTCACCAATCCTCTGACCCTCTGCAGGATCTTGCCAATTTCTATTCTGCTCAAGTTACCAGTTCCTGTTAATTCCCAAAGACTCCTAACTAACTCACTCTGTTAAAAGGTAGGTAACCCAGGAGCTCAGATCTGGAAGAAACCATCATTTGACAGACAAGGAAACAGAGAGTACACTGGATTTGGGGTCAGGAGACCTGGGACTGAGCCTGACTCTGCTGCTCCTTTAGCTGTGACCTTCAGGACTCAATTTCTTCAGTTGAAAAGTGAAGAAAAATGATCACCTCACCTTCTTCTCAGGGTTGTTAAAAGGGATAAAGTAACATTTATATATTATATATATATATAAAAAACACAAAAGTTGAGACCAAGCTAGATCAAGGATATACAGATATTCCAAAGCACAAAGAAGGGACTTAATAAATCAATAGAGTGAAAAATAGAAGGCCGGGTGCAGTGTGGCTCATGCCTGTAATCCCAGAACTTTGGGAGACTGAGGCAGGCGGATTAGTTGAGGTCAGGAGGTTGAGACCAGCCTGGGCAACATGGTGAAACCCCGTCTCTACTAAAACTACAAAAATAAGCCAGGCATGGTGGCGTGCATTGAACCCGGGGGGCGGAGGTTGCAGTGAGCGGAGTTTGTGCCTCTGCACTCCAGCCTGGGTGACAGAATGAGATTCCATCTCAAAAAAAAAAAAAAAAAAAGAAAAATAGAAATCAAATTTGACTTTGGTCATCACTGGCATCACTTCCTTCTTTAGCATTTGCCAACTAACCACTGAGTTCAAGGCAGCACACTCAGCCCTATGTAGGCCTCCAACAGAACTGAAAGGAATCAAGGAGCTGAAAAATCTAAAAATAATCAACAATGTTAAGCTGTCTAGGTCATCTAGTCTTTTTTCTTCATTTTGTAAGTTATAAAACTATGGCTGAGGGAGGAGTCAGAATATAGGACAAATCACAAGGCTGAAACATAACTCTTTTTTTTTTTTTTGAGACGGAGTCTTGCTCTGTCGCCCAGGCTGGAGTGCAGTGGCGCAGTCTCGGCTCACTGCAAGCTCCACGTCCCAGGTTCACGCCATTCTCCTGCCTCAGCCTCTCCGAGTAGCTGGGACTACAGGCGCCTGCCACCACGCCCGGCTAATTTTTTGTATTTTTAGTAGACGGGGTTTCACTGTGGTCTCGATCTCCTGACCTTGTGATCCGCCCGCCTTGGCCTCCCAAAGCGCTGGGATTACAAGCGTGAGCCACCGCGCCCGGCCGAAACATAACTCTTAAATGTGTTTTTTTTTTTCTTTTTTTTGAGACAGGTCTGCTCTGTCACTCAACCTCCTGGGCTCAAGCGATCCTCCTGCCTCAGCCTCCTGAGCAGCTGGGACTATAAGCATAGCTGGGACTACAGGGATGTTCCATCAAGCCCGGCTAATTTTTGTATTTTTAGTAGAGATGGGGTTTCGCCATGTTGCCCAGGCTGGTCTCAAACTCCTGACCGCAAGTGACGTGCCTCACTGTCTCGGCCTCCAAAAGTGCTGGGATTACAGGCGTGGACCACTGTGCTCAGCTAAAACATTATTTTAATACTATCCAGATCCTCATGGAACTCAAATTAAAAAGGGGAGGCAGACGCATAAATGCCCTCAATATATTATAAATAACATAATAAAGATATAAATGCTATGACAACAGATGAGTGTAAGAGATTTGCTCCCTGGAGGGAGAAATGTGTCAGGAAAAGGCATAAAGAATGAGTTGGCCAGGAGTGGTGACTCACACCTGTAATCCCAGCACTTTGGGAGGCCGAGGTGGGCAGATCATCTGAGGTCAGGAGTTCGAGACCAGCCTGGCCAACACAGTGAAACCCCGTCTCTACTAAAAATACAAAAATTAGCCAGGCGTGCTGGCAGGCGCCTATAATCCCAGCTACTCAGGAGGCTGAGGTAGGAGAATCGCTTGAACCCGAGAGGCGGAAGCTGCAGTGAGCCAAGATCATGCCACTGTACTCCAGCCTAGGCAACAGAGCAAGACTCCGTCTAAAAAAAAAAAAAAAGGCCAGGCGCAGTGGCTCACGCCTGTAATCCCAGCACTTTGGGAGGCTGAGGCGGGCGGATCACGAGGTCAGGAGATCGAGACCGTCCTGGCTAACATGGTGAAGCCCCGTCTCTACTAAAAAAATACAAAAATATTAGCTGGGTGTGGTGGCAGGCGCCTGTAGTCCCAGCTACTCGGGAGGCTGAAGCAGGAGAATGGCATGAACCCGGGAGGGGGAGCTTGCACAGTGAGCCGAGAGCACACCACTGCACTCCAGCCTGGGCGACAGAAAAAAAAAAAAAAAAAAAAAAGAAAATTTTTTTATTTATGTTTATTTGTAATGAGACAAAGTCTTACTCTGTTGCCAAGGCTGGAGTAAAATGGTGTGATGATGACTCACACAGTCTGAACTTCCTCAACTCAAGCAATCCTCTTACCTCAGCCTCCTGAGTAGCTGAGACTACAGGCATATGCTACCATATCCAGCTGACTTAAAAATTTTTTTATACATATGATGTCTCACTATGTTGTCCAGGCTGGTCTTGAACTCCTGGGCTCAAGTGCTCCTCCTACCTCAGCCTCCCAGTGTTGGGATTACAGCCACGAGCCAGTAAGCCCAACTAAAAATTTTCCTTAGAGATGGATCTTGCTATGTTGCCCAAGCTGGTCTCAAACCCCTGAACTCAAAAGATCCTGCCACTTCAGCCTCCTGAGTAGCTGGGACTACAGGCATGCACCACTACGCCTGGCTTATTATCTCTAAGTAAATTAATAAACATTGAAATTTTTACCTTCTAATATGCTAATTATTGACAGATATGTATCCATATAAATAAAAACTCTTTGGGGCCTTCAATAATATTTAAGAATATAAAGGGGCCCTAGTATCAAAAATTTAGATACAAATCTAAATACAGATATTAAATAAATCACATGTGAGCTTATGATTGTCTGGGAGGCTTCAGGTGGTGAACCATGAATTCTGAGAAGCCCTACAACTCAGGACAACTGGAAAAGCCGGGCAAAATATGAAAACATGTAGTTTGTGAAGGCCTTCGATACATCCCAGCATCAGAGGAGGAACGATGGGGCCCAGGGGAATCAGCCAAGCAAGTGAAGGCATTCTTCCCTGGCAGGGCTGCTGATTCCACCATGGGAACTAAAAAGCTGTGAGGTGGAGGAGTGCTTTTTATTTTGAACAGCTTTATTGAAATATAGTTCGAAATACTATAAAACTCATCCTTTTATTTACTTTACTATTATTATTTTTAGAGACAAGGTCTCACTGTGTTGCACAGGCCTGAGTGCAGTGGTGTGATCATAGCTCACTGCAGCCTTGAACTCCTGGCCTCAAGCAATACTCCCACTTTGGCCTCCCAAAGCTCTGGGATTACAGATGTGAGCCAGCACGCCTGGCCAGACTCAACCGCTTAAACTATACAATTCAATTTTTTTTTATACTTTCAGAATTTTGAAATCATCACTGCTAATTTTAAAACATATTGATCACCCCAAAAGGTAATCCCATACCCATTGGCAGTCAGTCCCCCAGTGCCTCCTTCCTTCGACTCCTAGAACCTACTAATGCGCTTTGTCTCCATGGGTTGCACTATACTAGACAAATAAAATCATGAACTTTTTTATGTTTAAATAATTTCACTAAACATAATGTTTTCACAGTTCATCCATGTTGCAGTATGTCTCAGTCCTTCATTCCTTATTACAGAATAGTATTCCATTGTATGCATATGTCATATTTTGTTTGTCCATTCATCAATTTGTGGACATTTGTGGGTTTTTGAAATTATTTCATTTTATTTTTGAGACAGAGTCTTGCTCTGTCACCCAGGCTGGAGTACAGGGATGCGATCTCAGCTCACTGCAACCTCTGCCTCCCAGGTTCAAGCGATTCTCCTGCCTCAGCCTCCCTAGTAGCTGGGATTACAGGTGCACACCACCATGCCCGGCTAATTGTTTTTGTATTTTTACTAGAGATGCAGTTTCACCATGTTGCCCAGGCTGGTCTCAAACCCCTGGCCTCAAGTGATCCGCCTGCCTCAGCCTCCCAAAGTGCTGGGATTATAGGTGTGAGCCACTGCGCCTGGCCCATTTGTATTATTTCAATTTCTAGCCATTATGAATAATGTTGCTATGAACATTTGTGTACAAGTTTTTGTGTGGACTTATGTTTTCCATTTTCTTGGGTACATAATGTTTTCAATTTTCCTGGGTATATACTTAGGACTAGAATTCTTGGGTCATGTGGTAAATCTGTTTAACTTTGATTTTTATTTTATTTTACATATGGAGTCTATGTTGCCCTGGCTGGAGTACTGTGGCTGTTCACAGGTGTGATCATCAGACACTACAGCCTTAAACTGCTGGGTTCAAGTGACCCTTCCACCTTATCTTTAAGAGTAACTGGGACCACAGGCTTGCATCTCCAGGCCTGGCATGTTTAACTTTTTAAGGAACTGCCCAACTGTTTTCCAAAGTAGCTGCATTATTTTATTTTACAATCCCATTAGCAATCTATGAAGTTTCCAACTTCTCCATGTCCTGGACAACACTTTTATTACTTGTCCTTTAAATTTTATTTTAATCTTTTCTTTAAAAGGGTCTTACTCTGTCACCAAGGCTGGAGTGCAGCAGCACAATCACAGCTCACTGTAGCCTTGACCTCCCTGGCTCAAGCCATCTTCCCACTTCAGCCTTCTGAGTAGCTGGGACCACAGATGTGCACCATCATGACCAGATAATTTATTTTCATTTTTTATTTTTGTAGAGATAGGGGTCTCCCTATGTGGCCCAGGCAGTCTCAAACTCCTGGGCTCAAGCAATCCTCCCACCTTGACCTCACAAAGAGCTGGGATTACAGGCATGAGTCATCATACCTGGCCTCTTTTAAATTTTAGACATCCTCGTGCATATGATATGGTCCCTCATTGTGTGTCTGTAGGTTTTTAAATCAAGAGACTATTTTTTAGAGGAATTTTCAAGTTTACAAAAAAACCTGAGGCAATAGTACAGAGTTCCCATATGCCCTCCTCCCACCTCCTATCCCCACCCATAAACAGTTTCCCCCTTTGTTACCATACTGCATTATGGTACATTTGTTACAACTGATGACCAAATGTTGATACATTAACTATAGTCCACAGTTTACATATTTGTGTTGTACAGTTCTATGGGTTTTGACAAACGCATAATGCTATCTAGTTTCACTGCCCTAAAAATCCTGTGTGCCACCTATTCCTTTCTCCCCTTTCCAAACCCTTGACAGCCACTTTTTACTGTCACCACATTTATGCATTCTCTAGAATGCCATTTATCATACAGCTGGAATCATATAAAGTCTTTTCAGATTACCATCTTTCACTGAGCAAGATGTATTTAAGATTCCTCCATGTCTTTTCATGGCTTAATGGCTTATTTCTTTTAACACAATATTCCATTGTCTGGATGCATGACAGTTTATCCACTCATCTATTGAAGGACATCTCTGTTTCCAAGTTCTGGCAATAATGAATAAAGTTGCTATAAACATTCATGTGCGACTTTTTGTGCGGTCGTAAGTTTTCAACTTATTTGGGAAAATACCAAGAAGCGTGATTGTTGGTATGTGTATGTAAGTGCATATTTAGTTTAGTAATTAGCTGCCAAACTGTTTTGCAAAGTGGTTGTACCATTTCCATTCTCACCAGCAGTGAATGAGCGTTCCTATGGCTCTACACCCTCACCAGCATTTGGCATTATCAGTTTTTGAATTCTGATCATTTATAGGTGTGTAGTGCTATCTCATTGTTTTAATTTGCAGTTCCCTAACAGCAAGTGATATTGAACACCTGCTTGTATGTTAATTTGCCATCTATCTATCTACCTGTTTTTGAGACAGAGTCTCGCTCTGTCACCCGGGCTGGAGTGCAGTGGTACAATCTCGGCTCACTGCAACCTCTGCCTCCTTGGTTCAAGCGGTTCTCCTGCCTCAGCCTCCTGAGTAGCTGGGATTACAGGTATGGGCCACCATGCCCAGCTATTTTTTTTTTTTTTTTTTTTTTTTTGAGATGGAGTTTCGCTCTTGTTGTCCAGGCTGGAGTGCAATGGCACAATCTTGGCTCACTGCAGCCTCTGCCTCCCAGGTTCAAGTGATTCTCCTGCCTCAGCCTTCCCAAGTAGCTGTGATTACAGGCATGTGCCACCACACCTGACTAATTTTGTATTTTTAGTAGAGACGGGGTTTCTCCATGTTGGTCAGGTTGGTCTTGAACTCTCTACCTCAGGTGATCAGCCCACCTTGGCCCCTCCCAAAGTGCTGGGATTACAGGTGTGAGCCACTGTGCCCGGCCTAATTTTTGTATTTTTAGTAGATACGGGGTTTCACCACGTTGGTCAGGCTGGTCTCAAACTCCTGGCCTCATGATCTGCCTGCTTTGGCCTCCCAGAGTGCTGGGATTACAGACGTGAGCCACCACACCTGGCCTTATCTACCTATACTCTTTGGTGAGATGTCTGTTGAGGTATTTTGCTCATTTTCTATTTGGGTTGTTCATTTTCTTACTGTTGAGTTTTAAGAGTTCTTTGTATACTTTATAACAGTCCTTTATCAGATACGTGTTTTGCAAATATTTCCTCCTAATCATGGCTTGTCGTTTCATTCTCTTATCAGTGTTTCCCAGAAGTTTTTAAATTCGACGAATTTTCAATGAAAAATTTATCAATGTTTCCTTTCATGGGCTTTTGGCATCATATCTAAAAAGTAATCACCAAACCCAAAGCCACCTAGATTTTCTATGTTATCTTCTATAAGTTTTAGAGTTTTGCATTTTAAACATAGGTCTATAATTTAATTTTTGCAAAAGGTGTATGGTCTATGCACAGTTTTTTGCATGCAGGTAGCCACTTGTTCCAGCACCATTTTTTGAAAAGATTATTGTTTTTCCACTGACTTGCCTTTGTTCCTTTATCAAAAATCACTTGACTATATCTGTGTGGGTCTATTTCTGAGCTTTCTATTCTGCTCCACTTATCTATCTGGCTTTCTTTTCATCAATACCACACAATCTTGATTACCGTAGTTTTTCTTTTTTTTGAGACGGAGTCTGGCTCTGTCGCCCAGGCTGGAGTGCAGTGGCGCGATCTCAGCTCACTGCAAGCTCCGCCTCCTGGGTTCACACCATTCTCCTGCCTCAGCCTCTCCAAGTAACTGGGACTACAGGCGCCCGCCACCACGCCCGGCTAATTTTTTTTTTGTATTTTTAGTAGAGACGGGGTTTCACCGTGGTCTCAATCTCCCGACCTCGTGATCCGCCCGCCTGGGCCTCCCAAAGTGCTGGAATTACAAGTGTGAGCCACCGTGCCTGGCCAATTACCGTAGTTTTTACAGTAAGTCTTTAGGCTGGGCAGTATCAGACCTCTGCAGTACTGTGTTGGCTATCCTGTGTCTTTTTTTTTTTTTTTTTTTTTGAGACGGAGTCTCGCTCTGTCGCCCAGGCTGGAGTGCAGTGGCACAATCTCGGCTCACTGCAAGCTCCGCCTCCCGGGTTCAAGCCATTCTCCTGCCTCAGCCTCTCCGAGTAGCTGGGACTACAGACGCCCGCCACCACGCCCGGCTAATTTTTTGTATTTTTTAGTAGAGACGGGGTTTCACCGTGGTCTCAATCTCCTGACCTCGTGATCCACCCGCCTCGGCCTCCCAAAGTGCTGGGATTACAAGCGTGAGCCACCGCGCCCGGCCGCTATCCTGTGTCTTTACCTCTTATAAACCTTAAAATCAAGTTTGTTGATATCCACAAAATAACTTGCTGGGATTTTGAGTAAGATTGCATTGAATCTAGCAACCAAAGTTGGGAAGAATTGATATCCTAACAATATTGAGTCTTCCTATCAATGAACACAGAATCTCTCTCCATTTTTTAGATATTCTTTGATTTTTTTCACCAGTTTTGTAGTTTTCCACGTGTACATCTTGTATGTAATTTGTTAGGCTGAAACCAAAGTACTCCATTTTTTTCTGCTGACACAAATATTTATTGTCTAAAATTTCAAATTCCGATTGTTCATTGCTGGTACACAGGGACAAAATTGACTTTTTTTTTTTTTTTACAGCAATAGACTTTTGTATAACTGTATCCTACAACCTTGCAATTCTCACTTACTAGTTCTAGCAGGGTCTTTTGTTGTTGGTTTCTTGGGATTTTCTACATAGACAATCATGATATCTGCAAACAAAGATAGTTTTGTTTTCTCCTTCCCAATCTGCAAGGCTTTAATTTCCTTTTCTTACTGCATTAGCTAGGACTTCCAGGAGGAAGCTGATTAATAGTAGTGATAAAGAGTATCTTTATAGCATCTATCTTAGGGGGAAAGCATCTAGTTTTTCAGAAGTATGATGTTAGCTGTAGCTTTTTTGTAGATTTTAAAAATCAAATTGATGAAGTTCCCCTCTATTCCTAATCTGCTGGGAATCTTTTTTTTTTTTTTTTTTTGAGATGGAGTTTCGCTCTTGTTGCCCAGGCTAGAGTGCAATGGCACAATCCCAGCTCACCGCGACCTCTGCCTCCCAGGTTTAAGCGATTCTCCTGCCTCAGCCTCCTGAGTAGCTGGGATTACAGGCATGCACCACCATGTCCAGCTAATTTTGTATTTTCAGTAGAGACGGGGTTTCTCCATGTTGGTCAGGCTGGTCTCGAACTCCTGACCTCAGGTGATCCGCCCACCTCAGCCTCCCAAAGTGCTGGAATTACAGGCATGAGCCACCGTACCAGGCTTTTTTTTTTTTTTAAATCATGAATAAGTGTCAAACGATTTTTCTTCATCTACTAAAGCAGTCACATGGTTTTTCTTCTTTAGCCTGTTGATGGATGGATTGCATTAACTGATTTTCGACTGTTGAACCAGCCTTGCATAACTGGAATAAAACCCACTTGGTTGTTTCACTAGTTTCCTAGGGCTGCTGTAACAAAGTACTACGAACTGGGTGGCTCAAAACAACAAAGATTTATTCTCTGATGGTTCCCAAGGTATCAGCAGAGCCACGCTTCCTCTAAAGGCTCTATGAACAAATCTTTGCTAGGGTGCAGTGGTTCATGCCTATAATCCCAGCACTTTGGGAGGGCAAGGCGGGAGAAATGCTTGAATCCGGGAGTTCCAGACCAGCTTGAGCAACATTGTGAGACCCTGTCTTTACAAAAAAATTAAAAAATTAGCCAGAAATGGTGGTGCATTCCTGTAGACCCAGCTACTCAGGAGGCTGAGGTGGGAGAATTGCTTCAGCCTGGGAGGTAGTGAGCTATAATCATGCCACTGCACTCCAGCCTGGGCGACACAGAAAGACTCTGTCCCAGAAAAAAAAGAAATAAAAAGAAAATAAAAAATATTTCCTTGTCTGTTCAAGCTTCTGGTGGTTCAATCCTTGGTGTTTCTGGCTTACAGATACATTCTTCCAATCTCTGCCTCCTTCTTCCTGTTGCCTTCTCCCGTCTGTGTCTGCATCTTCATATGGTGTTCTCCCTATGTCTCTGTGTCCTATCCCTGTCTTCTTACGGTAATACCCGTCACTGGCTTAGGGCCCACTCTAATCTGGTCTTACCTCATCTTAATTTGATTACATCTACAAAGACCCTGCTTCCAAATACGGTCACATTCACAGGTTCCAGGTGGACATAAATCTGGAGAAGCTTTATTTAACGTAGTATGGTCTCAATGCAGAATTCTTTTTATAGGCCAGGTGTGGTGGCTCACGCCTGTAATTCCAGCACTTTGGGAGGTCGGGAGTTCAAGACCAGCCTGACCCATCGTGGAGAAACCCCATCTCTACTAAAAATACAAAAAAAAAAAAAAATTATCCGGGCATGGTGGTGCATGTCTGTAATCCCAGCTACTTGGGAGGCTGAGGCAGGAGAATCACTTGATCCCGGGAGGCGGAGGTTGCGGTGAGCCGAGGTTGCGCCACTGCACTCCAGCCTGGGCAACAAGAGTGAAACTCCATCTCAAAAAAATAAAAAAAAAATTCTTTTTATACAGTTAGGTTCACTCTGCTAATGTTTTGTTGAGGATTTTTGCAGATATGTGCATGACAAACATTGGTCTGTAGTTTTCCTTTCTTGCAATGTCTTTATCTGGTTTTGCTGTGAAGTGGCATCTCATGGTTTTGATTTCCAATTCCCTAATGACAAACGGTATTTAGCTTCTTTTCATGTGCTTACTATTTGTATATACTCTTTGAAGAAATGTCTAGTCAAAATGCCCATTTTAAAACTGGGTTGTGCTTTTCTTGAGTTGTAAGACTTCTTTACATATTCTGGATACTAGAGCCTTTCCATATGTATTGGATGAATGACTTCTCCCATTCTATGCGTTGTCTTTTAACTTTCTTAATAGTGTCTTTTGAAGCACAAAAGATTTTAATTTTGATCAAATCTATTTTTTCTTCGGTTGCTTTTGCTTCCAGTGTCCTATCTAATAAACTTGCCTAATATTAATAGAGATGGTCACAAAGATTTACATCTATGTTGCCGTCTACAGTTTCATAGTTTCTTTTTTTTGAGATGGAGTCTCACTCTGTCGCCAGGCTGGAGTACAGTGGTGTGATCTCGGCTCACCACGACCTCCGATTCCCTGGTTCAAGTGATTCTCCTGCCTCAGCCTCCTGAGTAGCTGAGATTACAGGAATGCGCCACCACGCCCAGCTATTTTGTATTTTTAGTAGAGACGGGGTTTCACCATGTTGGCCAGGATGGTCTCAATCTCCTTACCTCGTGATCCGCCCGCCTCGGCCTCCCAAAGTGCTGGGATTACAGGCATGAGCCACCACGCTTGGCCAGTTTTATAGTTTTAATTCCTACATTTAGGTCTTTGATCCATTTAAAGTTACTTTTTGTATATTGTGTAAAGAACAGCTTCAATGTCATTCTTGTGTATGTGGATATCCAGTAGTCTCAGTACCATTTCTTGAAAACGTTACTCTTTCCCCCACTGAATGGCAAACTTGCTGAAAATCAGTTAACCGGCCATAGGCACATGGGTTTATTTTTGGACTCTCATTTTTACTTCACTGATTTGAGTCTATCTCAATGCTACTGACCACACTGTCTTGTTTATCTCTGTAACAAGTTCGGAAATCAGAAACTGTGAGTCTACTTTGTTCTTCTTTTTAAAGATGTTCTTGACTATTCTGTGTTTTTGCATTTCCATATGAATTTGAGTATCTGCTTATCCACTCCTGCAAAAAAAAAATGTTACTTTTGCAATGGATCTTGTTGCATTTGTAGATTCACATTTGGAGAGTTAAACCCAAAGTACTCCATTGTTTTCTGCTAATACATACATGTTGTTTTTATTTATTTATTTTTGAGATGGAGTCTCGCCATCACCCAGGCTGGAGTGCAGTGATGTGATCTTGGCTCACGGCAACCTCTGCCTCCTGGGTTCAAGCGATTCTCCTGTCTCAGCCTCCCTATTAGCTGGGATTACAGGCACGCACCACCACACCCAGCTGTTTTTTTGCATTTTTAGTAGATGGGGTTTTGCCATGTTGGCCAGGCTGGTCTCAAACTCTTGACCTCAGGTGATCCACCCACCTCGGTCTTCTAAAGTGCTGAGATTACAGGCGTGAGCCACCGCACCTGGCCATTAATGTTTTTAATTTCAAATTCCAATTGTTCATTGCTGGCACACAGGAAAGGAACTGACTTTTAAGCGATTGACTTTTGTGTAATAACTGTGTATCCTGCAACCTTGCAATTCTTGCTTACTAGTTCTAGCAGGTTTTTGTTGTCGTCGTTGTTGTTGGTTCCCTGGGATTTTCTACATAATCACGCAAACTGCACAGATAGTTTTCTTTTCTCCTTCCCAATCTTCTCAATATTGCATCTTTTTTTTTTTTTTGAGACGGAGTCTCGCTCTGCTACCCAGGCTGGAGTGCAGTGGCGCAATCTCGGCTCACTGCAAACTCCGCCTCCCGGGTTCACGCCATTCTCCTGCCTCAGCCTCCTGAGTAGCTGGGACTACAGGCGCCCGCCAACACGCTCGGCTAATTTTTTGTATTTTTAGTAGAGACGGGGTTTCGCCGTGTTAGCCAGGATGGTCTCGATCTCCTGACGTCGTGATCCGCCCGCCTCGGCCTCCCAAAGTGCTGGGATTACAGGCTTGAGTCACCGCACCCGGCCTAATATTGCATCATAACAATATTGTCTTCCAATCCATAAACATGAGATGTCTTTCCTTTTATTTAGATCTTCAATTTCTTTTTTTTTTTGAGATGGAGTCTCGCTCTCGTCACACAGGCTGTAGCAGTGGCATGATCTTGGCTCACTGCAACCTCCATCTCCTGGGTTCAAACAATTCTCCTTCCTCAGCCTCCCGAGTAGCTGGGATTACAGGCATGCACCACCACACCCTGCTAATTCTTGTACTTTTAGTAGAGACGGAGTTTTGCCATGTTGGCAAGGCTGGTCTTGAACTCCAGCCTCAGGTGATCCACCCGCCTCAGCCTCCCAAAGTGCTAGGATTACAGGCGCGAGTCACTGTGCCTGGCCTAGATCTTCAATTTCTTTAACAATGCTCTGTCGTTTCCAGTGTGTCTATTATTATTACTTATTTTATTTATTTATTTTTTGAGACAGAGTTTTGCTCTTATTGCCCAGGCTGGAGTGCAATGGCACGATCTCGGCTTACTGCAACCTCTGCCTCCCAGGTACAAGCTATTCTCCTGTCTCACCTCCCAAGTACCTCTGATTACAGGCATGCACCACCACGCCCAGCTATTTTTTTTTAAAATTTAGTAGAGACAGGGTTTTACCACGTTAGGCTGGTCCAAACTTCTGACCTCAGGTGATCCACCCGCCTCAGCCTCCCAAAGTGCTGGGATTACAGGTGTGTGCCACTGTGCCTGGCCTAGTATCATTTTTGTTAAAAATTTTTCCTACATAGCTTATTTTTATGCTATCATACATTGTTTTCTGAATTCCATTTTTGGATTGATCATTCTAGTGTACAGAAATACAACTGATTATTATATACTGATCTTGTATCTTCAACCTTGCTGCCCTCATTTATTAGCTCTAATTGTGTGTGTGTGTGTACTCTTTAGGATTTTCTAATATAAATTCTTTTCATTGTTCTACTTCTTTTCCAGTCTGGATCCTTCTGCAGTTTTCTTGTGATGGCTTTGTTTGGCTTTAGTATCAGAGTAATATTGACTTCATAGTATAAGCAGGCAAGGGTTCCTCCTATTTTGGGGGAAGTTTGTAAAAACAAAGCAAAACAAAACTGGTTTCTTATTTAAATATATGGTCTAATTCTGAAATTTCAGTATTTTCTGTATTTCCAGGGATGTGTCCATTTAGGGCACCTAATGTGTTGGTATATAGTTGTTCACATTATTCTCTTATAATCCCTGTATTTTTGTTAGGTCAGTGGCAATGTTACCACGCTCATTCCTGATCTTAGTTATCAGATTCTTCTATTTTCCATAAATGGTCTAAGCTAAAGGTTGTCAACTTTATTTCCTCAAAGAACCAACTTTTGGCTTCATTGATTCTATTGTTTTTCTAGTCTCCATTTCATTTATTTTATGCTCTAATCTCTACTAATATTATTTTTAGAGACAGGGTCTCACTATGTTACCCAAGCTGGTCTTGAACTCCTGGGCTCAAGTGATCTCCCACCGTAGCCTCTGGAGTACCTGTAACTACAAGCATGAGCCACTGCACCCAGCTCTCTAATGTCTATTATTTCCTTCCTTCTCCTTGTTTTGGGTTTAGTTTGTTGTTCTTTTCTGGTTCCTTAAGGTGGAAGCTAGTTTGTTTTTAGATTCTTCTTATTTTAAAATACATTTATAATAAATTTTCCTCTAAGTACTGCTTTACTTACATCCATAAATTTTGATTGTTGTGTTTTTGTTTTCAGTCATCTCCCAAGTATTTCCTAATTTCCTTTTTAATTTCTTTTTTTTTTTTTTTTTTGAGACGGAGTCTCGCTCTGTCGCCCAGGCTGGAGTGCAGTGGCGCTGATCTCGGCTCACTGCAAGCTCTGCCTCCCGGGTTCACGCCATTCTCCTGCCTCAGCCTCTCCGAGTAGCTGGGACTACAGGCGCCCGCCACTACACCCGGCTAATTTTTTTGTATTTTTAGTAGAGACAGGGTTTCACCATGGTCTCGATCTCCTGACCTTGTGATCTGCCCGCCTCGGCCTCCCAAAGTGCTGGGATTACAAGCGTGAGGCACCACGCCTGGCCCAAAATTTAAAATTTTCGTACAGCAGAGACCATTATCAAGCAAGTGAAAATCTACAGAATGGGGGGAGATATTTGTAAATCATACATCAGATAAGAATATAGTTTCCAGAATATTTTTAAAACTCCCTACAACTCAACAACAAAAAGACAAATAGCCCAATTTAAATGGGCAAAGGATTTGAATGACACAAATGAGCAACAAGCATATGTTCAACATCACTGGTCATTAAGAAACGCAAGTCAAAACCACAATGAGATACTTCACAACAGTGATGATTCAAGCAGGGTGTGGTGATGCATGCCTGTAATCCTAGCACTTTGGGAGGCCAAGGCAGGCGGATCACCTGAGGTCAGGAGTTTGAGACCAGCCTGACCAACATGGAGAAACCCTGTCTCTACTGAAAATACAAAATTAGCTGGGCGTGGTGGTGCATGCCTGTAATCCCAGCTACTCAGGAGGCTGACGCAGGAGAATCGCTTCAACCCGGGAGGTGAAGGTTGTGGTGAGTCAAGATCGCGCCATTGCACTCCAGCCTGGGCAACAAGAGCAAAACTCCGTCTCAAAAAACAAAAAAAAAAACAAAACCAAAAAACCCCCACAAAAAACAGTGATGATTTAAAAAAACAGAAAAGGCCAGGCGTGGTGCCTCACTTTGGGTGGCCAGCACTTTGGGTGGCTGAGGGGGGCGGATCACCTGAGGTCAGGAGTTCGATACCAGCCTGGCCAACATGGTGAAACCCCACCTCTACTAAAAAAAAAAAAATAACAAAAATTAGCTAGGCGTGGTGGCGTGCACCTGGAATCCCCAGCTACTCAGGACGCTGAGACAAGAGAATCTCTTGAACTTAGGAGGTGGAGGTTGCAGTGAGCGAAGATCGTGCCACTGCACGCCAGCCTGGGTGACAGAGCAAGACTCCGTCTCAAAAAAAAAAAAAAAAAAAAGTAAAAAAACAGAAAATAGTGATTGTTGGCAATGGTTTGGAGAAACTGAAAACTTCTACATTACTGGTAGGAATGTAAAATGATGCTTGGCCACTGTGCAAAACAGCTTGGTGGTTCCTCTAAAAGTTAAACAGAACTACTATATGACCCAGCAATTTCACTCCTAGGTATACATCCAAAAAGAACTGAAAATGGGAACTTAAACAAATACTTGTTCAGGAATGTTTACAGCAGCATTATTCACAATAGTCAAAATGTGAGAACAGCCCAAATGTTTATCAACAGGTGAAATATTATAAAGCCACAAAAAGGAAAAAAGTATTAATATATGCTACAATATAGATAAACCTTGAAAACATGTTCAGTGAAGTAAGCTAAACACAAAAGGTCACACATTTTAAAATTACTCTACAATATAGGTAAAATAGACAAATCAGTAGAGACAAAAAGCAAATTAGATATTACCAGAAATTAAGAGAAGGTGTGAATAAGGAATAATTATTTAATGGGCATGGGGTGTTTTTATGGGGTGATGAAAATGTTTTTAAACTAGAGATCCTCTTACCTCAGCCCCCCAAGTACCTGGGACTACAGGCATGTACCACCACGCCCAGCTAATTTTTCTGTTTTTTATAGAGATGGGGGTTTCACCATGTTGCCCAGGCTGGTCTCATATTCCTGGGCTCAAGCAATCCACCTGCCTTAGCCTCCCGAAGAGCTGCGATTACAGGCACGAGCCACTGCACCTCACCTATTTCACCTCAATTTTTTATTTTTTTAAAGCAAGCAAGTAGGACATGTTGATGGCCAACAGTAAAACCTTCCAGGCTGGGAAGGCGAGTGGAACTCTGGGAGTGGATATCCCAGTGTCCTTGCTTGAGGCAGTCCATCTGGCTCCATGAAATGAGTAGACACTGGAGAAATACAGCAGTGCAGAGATAGGCTGAATCTATTCTACATGTTCCTCTTGAACCCTGAGAAGCACTGTCAACAACAACTGTTCTTTCTGAACAAGAGAGTGCAGATGGCTATGGGGCAGATTCCCCAGCAGTTAAGGCTTTGCACTTGGTTGGCAAGTTGGACTTACTCTGGTAGTCCCAAGAGGCTGTGACAGTGCCTGACATGAGCAGACACTTACTTACTACACACTGGATTTTGCATACCTGCTGGCAGATGCAAACGCCCAAAATACTATGAAAGGACTAAAACAAGGCTGAGTGCGGTGGATCACACCTATAATCCCAGCACTTTGGGAGGCTGAGGCGGGGAGATCACTTGAGGTCAGGAGTTTGAGACCAGCCTGGTCAACATGGTGAAATCCCATCTCTACTAAAAATACAAAAATTAGCTGGGTGTGGTGACGCACACTTGTAATCCCAGCTACTTGGCAGGCTGAGACAGAAGAATCACTTGAACCTGGGAGGTGGAGGTTGCAGCGAATGGAGATCACATCTCTGCACTCCAGCCTGGGTGACAGAATGAGACTGTCTCAAAAAAAAAAAAAAGGACTAAATCAAAAGATAATGCATCAATTTGGACCATGAAGTCACATTTCTTCAAACCAAAGAACACACTTTCATCCTCACAGTAATGGTTTGGTAGAGAATTAGAATGGGCAACTGAAACATCTGTTGTCTAAAGTGGAAGAAAGAAAAACCTGAAGGGCTGGCTTACACACTTTCATGAGTGTGTGCTCACACTCAACAGGGCCAGGGCCTAGGAAACACCTCCACTAGGTAGATTTCTCCCCTTTCTGCTGAATTGAAGGAAGCAGAGTGGGCAGGATGCTGTTGTGACTTTATAATTCTTCCCTGGGGCCAGGATGTGATACAACTATACTTTTTTCTTTCTTTCCCACATGACCTCAACAGTCTTTTTTTCCTACCTGATGTAGTACTCCTACACTGTGACAGAAGCTGGGATGACTTCTGTATTAGTCTGCTAGGGCTATCATACAAAACAAGCTGGCTTAAACAACAGAAACTTATTGTCTCACAGTTCTGGAGGCTGGAAGTTCAAAATCAAGGTGTTTACAGCCCTTCTGAGGGTTGTAAAGAAAAGGATCTGTTCATGCCTCTCTCCTAGCTTCTGGGATTCTCGGGTGTCTGCTGGCTTACAGATAGGTGTTCTCCCTGTGTCTTCAGATTATCTTCCATCTATGTGTGTCTGCCTCATGTCTAAATTTCCTCTCTTCATAAAAACATAGTCATACTGAAGCAGGGCCCATTCTAACGACCTCATTTTAATTTAATCATATGCAAAGACTTTATTTCCAAATAAGGTTACATTCACAAGTACTGGGGATTGGGACTTCATCTTCTTGGGAGCACAAACTCATAACAAGCTCTAAGCAAGAAAACTATACTTTTAAACCTTCATGTTAGAGTTCCTAAAGACCTGATGAGGGTGAACTGTACCTTCATTCCATCTGGCAAAACTGGGGTTCACAGGGAATGCAGTTTTGTTGCCTAGTAGTAGAGAAAACCCACTAGTTCTGTACCTGTGTAACACTGCCCTATATGAATGGGAGTGGACTGAGTGGGAGACGTTTGCTAGGCTAGCATTGCTGCCGGCAGTCTAGATCAGCACAGTGGCCAAACTTAATGTCCCTTTCAAAAGTGGAAAGGTGGGGGTATAAATGGAGAGAAGAATGGTATCTGAGGATTAGGGAAAGAACAAATGGTTATATAGTGAGCAAAATCCAATATTCCTTTTTTTTGAGACGAAGTCTCGTTTTGTCACCCAGACTGGAGCGCAGTGGCGTGATCTCGGCACACTACAACCTTCACCTCCCAGGTTCAAGTGATTCTCCTGCCTCAGCCTCCCAAGTAGCTGAGATTACAGGTGCCCGCCACCACGCCCAGCTAATTTTTGTATTTTTAGTAAAGACGGGGTTTCATCATGTTGGTCAGGCTGGTCTTGAACTCCTAACCTCAAGCCATCCACCCCCCTCAGACTCCCAAAGTGCTGGGATTATAGGCATGAGCCACCAAGCCCAGCCCAAAATCCAATATTCTACTGGTGCCTTGGGAGAGGCTTAGAGCAAGATGTGATATTGTTTGTTAGCTCAACTAAACGGGATGCCTAAAGGGGTAAAGCCATGTTACTGAGAGGACTCCTGCTTTTGAAACCTGACAATGTCAAATGGAAGCCTGCAAACCTAAGTGGCACATATCTGGGAGATACTTTAATCATGCAGTATGATGATAATCTGGACTAATTATTTATAACTGAGTAGGACTCTAGTAATGTGCCAGTATCTTTGACTCTTACATTTCAGGTTATATCTACTATTGTACTATGAGATGAAATAACACTAACATTGTTGGGAAGATTCAACTAACTCATTGTAAACAAGTCTTATGATGATGCTGATATTAATAATCAATTGTATTGGGAAATTAGGTTAAAGACATTCCAAGACGTAATACTGATTAAAAAAAAATGACTGGGCTGGGCGCTGTGGCTCATGCCTATAATCCCAGCACTTTGGGAGGCTGAAGCGGGTGGATCACGAGGTCAAGAGATCAAGACTATCCTGGCCCACATAGCGAAACCTTGTCTCTACTGAATATACAAAAATTAGCTGGGCATGGTGGTGTGTGCCTGTGGTCCCAGCTACTGGGAAGGCTGAGGCAGGAGAACTGCTTGAACCCAGGAGGCGGAAGTTGCAGTGAGCCGAGATCATGCCACTGCACTCCAGCCTGGCAACATTGCAAGACTCCGCCTCAAAAAACAACAACAAAAAAAAACTGGCCTGGGGAAGGTGTCTGGCTCTTGAGATATGACAGTAATCACAATCTGAGATAATTCTAAGAAAATGGCATTCAGCTGGGCATGGTGGCTCACGTCTGTAATCCCAGCACTTTGGGAGGCCAAGGCAGGTGGATCACTTAAGGTCAGGAGTTCCAGACAAGCCTGGCCAACATGGTGAAATCCCGCCTCTACTAAAAATACAAAACTGAGCTGGGTGTGGTGGCATGTGCCTGTACAGGACAGGACAAAAAAGGACAGGACAAGTAAAGGAAAGGAAAGGACAGGACAGGACAGGACAAGATGGGATGGCACGGGACGGGACAGGACAGGACAGGACAGGACAGGGTATTCAGCTGGGCGCAGTGACTCACAGCTATAATCCCAGCACTCTGGGAGGCTGAGGTAGGCGGATAGCTTGAGGCCAGGAGTTTGAGATCAGCCAGAGTTTGAGATCAGCCTGAGTTTGAGACCAGTCTGAGCAATATGGTGACCCTCTGTCTCTACAAAAAATACAAAAATTAGCTGGGTGTGGTGGTATGTGCCTGTAGTCCCAGCTACTTGGGAGGCTGAGGTGGGATGATCCCTTGAGCCCAGGAGGTTGAAGCTGCAGTGAGCTGAGATTGTGACTCTACACTCCAGCCCAGGCAACAGAGCAACCCTGTCTCAAAAAAAAAAAAAGGGAGGGGGGCGTGTATTCATCAAGCAAAAGCCTGCTTACAGAAAAAGGAGAAGAGCAAAATCAACTATTCAAGGAAAAGGATAAGACTATTTGGAAACATTTATGTAACACAGCTAGCAAGGCAAGATGTTAACAATGAGGGAAAACTGGATGAAGGATGTATGGGAACTCTATCCTCTATCCTATTTTCCAACTTTTATTCCAAAATAAAAAGTTTATTTACAAAAAAAAAAACCAAACAATATTTGGAAGCATTTTATTATTGCATGTGAGTCCAGAGGACAAGTGAGAGATTTAGAATGGAGAAAATGGGCTTTGGACTAGCAAGCCCTGATGCAAAATGGGGCTGAACATGTGTAAGGTTGCAACTGTTTGGAGGTGTTGGAACTTCCGGTGGTTACTGCCATTCCTAGGGGAAGATATTAATAAAACTGGGGAGTCCAGAGGTAGTCAGAATCTTAGAACCCCAAAGCAAATTTGTTGAGGCTGCTGAGTCAGGATAAGCTCTGGGAGAGGCATGATCAAAATCGTTTATTTTTTATTTTATTTGTTTTAGAGACAGGCTCTGTCAACCGGGCTGGCATGATCATAGCTCACTGGAGCACTGGACTCCTAGGCTTAAGGGATCCTCCCACCTCAGCCTCCTGAAGAACTGGGACTACAGGTGCATGCCACCAAGCCTGGCTTATTTTTTCAATTTTTTTGTAGAGATGAGGTCTTCATTTTGCAAAACAGTTCAAATACAAAGATTCCTTCCACTAGGTGCAGAACAATTGGGGAAATGGCAAAAGCTGGCATAGGACTAAGCCAATAATGAGGACCTGAATCAAATGAAATCTTTTGGCCAGGCACAGTGGCTCATGCCCATAATCCCAGCACTTTGGGAGGCTGAGGTGGGAGCATCGCTTGAGCCCAGGAGTTCAAGACCAGTCTGGGCAAAATAGCAAGACCTCATTTCTACTAAAAATTTTTAACAATTAGCCAGGCGTAGTGGCACATGCCTGTAGTCCCTGCTACTCTGAAGGCTGAGGCAGAGCAAGAACATGTCTCAAAAAAAAAAAAATTATTTTGATTCAGAAAACATTTATATTTAGATAAGCCAGTTTTATTCTAGATTTAAAAACAGATTTATTTTTTCTTTGACCTGGTTCTATGGAATTTAATAAATACTTAAGTTCATAGTTCAGATAAACAAACAGAGACCAAAACAAACTGTTATTTGACTTAGAATAGAGTTCTGATACTAGAAATTCAATGTAAATCACCAGGAGGAGTGTCAGCTTAGTAGTGTAAGAGATGGAAAAGGAATCAAGACAGCCCCTGTGCTTGTAGCAGACTGCACTTTTACAAAATAGCCACAGTGGCCAGGCACGGTGGCTCACGCCAGTAATCCCAGCACTCTGAGAGGCTGAGGGGGCGTGGATCACCTGAGGTCAGGAGTTTGAGACCAGCCTGGCCAACGTGGCAAAACCCCATCTCTACTAAAAATACAAAAAAATTAGCCAGGTGTGGTGGCGGGCACCTGTAATCCCAGCTACTTGGGAGGCTGAGGCAGGAGAATTGCTTGAACCCGGGAGGCGGAGGCTGCAGTGAGCCCAGATTGTGCCATTGCACTCCAGCCTGGGCAACAAGAGTGAAATTCCATCTCAAAAAAAGAAGAAAAGAAAATAGCCACAGCAGGCCAGGCACGGTGGCTCACGCCTATAATCTCAGCACTGTGAGAGGCTGAGGCGGGCGGATCACTTGAGATTAAGAGTTCGAGACCAGCCCAGCCTGGCCAACATGACAAAACCCCGTCTCTACTAAAAATGCAAAAAAAAAATTAGCTGGGTCTTGTGGCACATGCAGGTAATCCCAGCTACTCGGGAGGCTGAGGCAGGTGAATTGGCTTGAATCCAGGGAGCAGATGGAGGTTGTGGTGAGCCGAGATCGCGCCACTGTACTCCAGCCTGGGTTACAGACTGAGACTCTGTCTCAAAAAAAAAAAAAAAAAAAAAAAAGCCGGGCACAGCGGCTCACACCTGTAACCCTAGCACTTTGGGAGGCTGAGAAGGGTGGATCATGAGGTCAGGAGTTCAAGAACAGCCTGGCCAAGATGCTGAAACCCTGTCTCTACTAAAAACACAAAAATTAGCCAGGTGTGGTGTCACATGCCTATAATCCCAGCTATTCAGAAGGCTGAGGCAGGAGGATCGCTTGAGCCTGGGAGGCAGAGGTTGCAGTTAGCCGAGATCATGCCACTGCACTCCAGCCTGGGCAACCAGAGTGAGACCCTGTCTCAAAAAAAGAAAATAGCCACAGCAATATCTCTGGTGCCACATGTTCTTTCAGACCCTTGCCACCCTTGGATTAGAAGGTGGAATCAGCTGCCCTCCCCTCAAAGCTGGGTGGGACTTTGTGACTCCTCGGACAATTAGAATGCAGCAGAAGTTATACCGTATTACTTCCACAGTTAAGGCATAAAATGCAGCATGACTTCCACCGGCACTCTGTCTTATGGAATGTTCAGGCTTTGAATCCAGCCAGCATGCAAGGAGGAGGCCCAAAGAGCCCATGTGAAAAGACCATACAACAAGGCCCACATGGAGAACTGGAGCCCGCTGCTGTGCCTTGTCCAGTTCCTGATTGTGAACATCAAACTTGCTCATTTCATGCCACTAAGTTTCAGGGTAATTTGTTACATAGCCATCCATAACCAGTGTTCAAGTAATTTACAACCCAGTGGGATGGATAAATAAGGATACAACCCAGTGGGATGGATAAATAACAAATATAAGGCAGCTTAGGGATGGAGCAGTGAGGGAAGAAGGGAAAAGGCTTCACAGATAGGTCTTAGAAGACAGATCAAACTTCGAAGGAAAACAGTTACAACAACAACAACAAAAAGGAAAGTCTGGTAGAACTTGGTGACTCAGTAGCATAACATATGGATCTTGCTGGAGACAGACTTTAAAAAAAATAACCTCTCATAACTGAACAGTATTAAAGTATTTGCAGGATGCTGTAGGAAACATTATTCTATAAAGAGACAAGGTGGAGCCTTAGAGACTGAGTTCAATCATATGAAATTATTACATTTCTTGCTACTTAGCCTCTATGCAAAGGTTAAGGTCTAACCCTGACCCTAAGAAATGAAAGGCACTTATCAGTGCTTCCTTTGATGTACTGGCCAAGGCAGAAATCAGTACCTTGCTTGCTCACTGTTCTAGATCCAGTATCAGCTTAATTATAGCAATCCTCCATGGTTAGCATTCTTTAGAGTTCGAGGGATGATTTATAAGGAGGCATTTGTCTTGAACCAAAATGAAAAGAGCCAGCGCCTAATAAGTTATAAAAAGCTGAGTACACTCATAAGCTGCTTTAATTGCTGAAACTTATCCCCAACTTCCCCAATAAAGGCATGAAGATTAAGTCTAGTGACATCAGGCTGACAACCTGAGAAATAATTATTACTTACTAAACCAAATGAAAGCATTTAGCTCTTTAAGCTGATCTGTACAAGCTGAAGCCTGAAAGGAGGAGCTCTGAGCTGCCTGCTCAGCAGCAGCTGTTTAGGAGACTCACCTTTGATTTGAGATCCCTCTCACCACATCAGACTTCCTGTAAAGTGTTCACATAGGTAATCCTTAAAAACCCAGAAACTTAGCCAGGAGTGGTGACTCACAGCTGTAATCCCAACACTTTGGGAGGCCCAGGCAGGCAGATCACCTGAGGTCAGAAGTTCGAAACCAGCCCGGCCAACATGGTGAAACCCCAACTCTACTAAAAATACAGAAATTAGCTGGGTGTGCTGATGTGTGCCTGTAATCCCAGGTACTTGGGAGGCTGAGGCAGGAGAACCGCTTGAACCCAGGAGGCAGAGGTTGCAGTGAACAGAGATCGCACCACTGCACTCCAGCCTGGGCGACAAGAGTGAGACTCTGTCTCAAAAAATAAAAATAAAACAACAAAAATCCCCAGAAGCCTGAGAATTTCTGTTCTCCTCACCTCATAAAACTTTTTTAAGGAGCCCACGAGGCATAGCTTCAGGCTGTCCACAATCTCCTGATGCGGCATCTGGAACACCACCCGGGAATACCATTTTGTGAGGGTGCTAGGGTCAGGGTGAGCACAGAGACAGAGAAAGGAAGATGAACAAATGCTTGAAGGGGACAGCCTATGGCTTGTGTCAGTAACACAGGTTTCTCTATGAATCAATCCAAAAACAAATACCTAGAAAATGCATCTATGTTATATGTAAGAACAAGTACCGACATGGGGAAAAGATATATTTAAGTCACATGCAGAACATAAAAATGTGTAATTGTGGCTGAGCGCGGTGGCTCATGCCTGTAATCTCACCACTTTCGGAGGCCAAGGCGGACAGATCACAAGGTCAGGAGATCGAGACCATCCTGGCTAACACGGTAAAACCCCGTCTCTACTAAAAATACAAAAAAATTAGCCAGGCATGGTGACAGGCACCTGTAGTCCCAGCTACTTGGGAGTCTGAGGCAGGAGAATGGTGTGAACCCGGGAGGCGGAGCTTGCAGTGAGCTGAGATTGTGCCATTGCATTCCAGCCTGGGAGACAGAGTGAGACTCTGTCTCAAAAATAAATAAATAAATAAATAAAGTGTAATTGTGGATATTTCCTACAAAAAGTGCTCCAACAGAAAACATTTAACAACTTAAGATACCCACCAAGAGAGGATTGGTTAAATAATGATACACAGAATAAATTCTGTGCAGCAGTTGAGTTGGTCGAGATTTATTTGTAATGATACAGGAAAATGTACAGTTTAAGTGCATATTAAGCTAAGGAATAGTATGCCTAGCAATATCCCATTTGTACAAATATATATATATATATGTGTGTGTGTGTTTCAGAGATATATATCAGATGTATGTGTTAATATACGCATAGAAGAGAATCTGAAAGTATATATACATCGAACCTTTGGCAGCTGTTAATATGAATAAAAGCGGGACCCTGAGGAATTCTCACTTTCTAAATTTCTGCAGATATTTGGGATGAGCATGCCTTATTTTTACAGTTGGAACAAACAATCAAAAAAACCTCATTTCTGGGGGAAAAATGCCAACAACAAGGCAGCACAGCCCCAGCCTTGGAGGAGGCCGCTCTTCAGCTGGGAAGCACATTCACATCCGTGCCAAGTTTGTTAAATAAGCTGCAAAGCCAGGTGCGCGCTCATGCCTGTAATCCCAGCACTTTGGGAGACCGAGGCAGGTGGATCACTTGAGCCCAGGAGTTCGAGACCAGCCTGGGCAAAATGGTGAAACCTTGTCTCTACAAAAATTAGCTGGGTATGGCGGCGCATGCTTGTGGTCCCAGCTACTCGGGAGGCTGAGGTGGGAGGATCACCAAAACCCAGGGAAGTTGAGGTTGCAGTGAGCTGTGATCACGCCACTGCACTCCAGTGCAGAGTAAATCCCAGTCTCAAAAAAAAAAAAAAGTTGCATAAACAAATTTCATAGCCGGGCATGATGGCTCATGCCTGTAATCCCAGCACTTTGGGAGGCTGAGGTGGGCGGATCACCTGAGGTTAGGAGTTCAAGACCAGCCTGGCCAATATGGTGAAACGCTGTCTCTACTAAAAATACAAAAATTAGCCTGGCATGGTGGTGCGCACCTGTAATCCCAGCTACTGGGGAGGCTGAGGCAGGAGAATCACTGGAACCCAGAAGATGGAGGTTGCAGTGAGCTGAGATAACACCGCTGCACTCCAGCGTGGGTGACAGAGGGAGACTCCATTTCCAAAAAAAAAAAAAAAAAAAAAAAAAATTTTTACATGAAGATAGAGGAAGAAAATGTTTAGAAATCTTTATACTGTAATACATAATGCTAAAAAGATTTGCTGGATTTATAATAAGATTAGGCACTAAAATGAAATAATCAAACAAGATGGGACTGTGAGCAGTACTTACAGATTGATGCTTGCCACGAAGCCAACCACGGAGCGCATGCCTCTACTGGGGTCATGGTAAACATCCATCCCGATCACCATTAACTGTTTCTAGTTTAGAAAACAAAAACAAAAACCAAACCCCAGACCTGAGCAATGCATTGCTCCATTTTTAATTACTGTATGAATCCCAAAGCAACCTCCCCTTACTGTTTATATGTGAAAGTAAGTTCTGGGAAAGAAAAAAAAAGATAGCAACCAACTTGACATTTTTTAAACACAATAAGCACAGTTAAGATCTAGATCAGGGATCAGCAAAGGACTAAAGGGTGAATAACTTAGACTTTGTGAGACTTATGATTTCTGTAAGAAACCACAGGTTGAGCATTCCCAAATCTGAAAAGCTTTTGAGCACCGACATGACACTCAAAGAGTTTCAGATTTTGGAGTGTTTCAGATTGTAGATTTTTGAATTTGGGATGCAAGCAAATGTCCCCAAACCCCCAGAAATCTAAAATACAAAATGCTTCTGGTCCCAAGTATTTCAGAAAAAGCATTCTTGACCTTTATTTAATTCTGTCTGCTTAACACAAAAGTAGTCATGGACAGTATGAAAAGGAGTATGGCTGTATTCCAGTGAAATTTTATTTAAAGACACTGAAAACTCACTTCATATAATTTTCATGTGTCATGGAATAATCATCTTAGTTTTATTTTTTTCGCCATTTAAAAACATAAAAACCAGGCTGGGCATGGTGGCTCACACCTGTAATCCCAGCATTTTGGAAGGCTGAGGTGGGCAGATCACCAGGTCAGGAGTTTGAGACCAGCCTGGCCAACATGGTGAAATCCCATCTGTACTAAAAATACAAAAATTAGCTGGGTGTATGGTGGCGGGCGCCTGTAATCCCAGCTACTCAGGAGGCTGAGGTAGGAGAATTGCTTGAACCTGGGAGGCGGAGGTTGCAGTGAGCCGAGATCGTGCCATTGCACTCCAGCCTGGGCGACAAGAACAAGAATCCGTCTCAAAAACACAAAAAACAAAAAACAAACATAAAACCCATTCTTAGATAATGGGCTGAAGAGGCAGGGAGCCATTTAGACTATTGAGTAAGTGTTGAGAAGAAGTATAACGAATAAGGAAAAACAGGAAAACAGCTTGGAGGATTCTCTGGAGAGGCAAACTGAACCATCTCGGCATCACTCACCAGAGGAATATCCACTCCCCAGAGCTCACCACCCAATTTACAGTTAATCTGAAGTAAAATCTTCTGGGCCACACTCCGAAGCCTGGTGGGCTGACCAATGGTTCGAACATTGACAACCTATAATGAAGAGACCAAAAGGTGTCAGGAGAAGCAGGTCACTATCAACCTCTCAGAAAATCTGAACTCTGAAGTAAACACTACATTTGTTTAAGAAACTCAAGTTAGAAGATAACACATTTCGCATTAATAATTCTAATTCTAGGGTTTCTAGGCATGCATGCACATGGGCAAAATACAACGCGCGCGACACACACCCACACACAAAACACAAACCCAAAACAAAATAAAACCAACAAATGAAAACTTTCAAAAGGATCTCACACAGAGTGGAATGCTTTTTTAACTCCCATGGGAAAAATAGCTTTCCCCTTTCAGAATGAAGCCTATATTCACTCTCAGAACTCAGTCATATGAAACCACCTGGTGACTCAACCTCGGAACAAGCGAAATTGTTCATTTGGAAGCACGAGGGCAGCTTATGAAGAGCAATCTACTCTTTGCCAGGTTGCTCTAATCAGGAGAACCTTTCACCAGAAGGCTCTGCACATACTGGCTTCTAACATCTACTTTAGTCTTTGTGAACACACATATCCCTCTTTTCAAGCCTCAGGGGAGGCGAGAGGTGCCATCTGTGCCTCCTGCCCCAACACCCACTCACCTGGGAGGGCACTGGGGACTGCACACAGCACAGCTTCTTGATGGCCCCATAGAGATCATCACGTGTGCCCATGATGATGCAAACAACCATCTGTATCTTTCCCTTAAGGAGATAAGGTATATACAAGTCAGGCTGTGGAGCTCTCTGGGGACTTTTACAGGACTCTAGTTTGCAGTATTCTGAGTATGCAAAGCCATAGGACCTTTAAGGAAGACAGGGAACTGAAATAAAGAGGGTGGACATTCCAACCAGAACAAGGTCCTTGGAGCTGAATTAGCATTCTTTGGCTCAGGGCTGTTCTGTATAGTTAGGTAATATGTTACTATTAATTACCCAGAGCTGGCCCTGATTACCAAAAGAGTTATCTATTAGGAGACTCAGATGGCTGGAAAACGACCAGGTTTGAATGCAGGCAAGGTTTACATTACTTGCTGCTTCCAATTCAGTATAACGTTTTTTACTACTCTCTTTGGTTTACTAAACAACTTATTACACTCATACCACAGAACTTTAACCAAGGAAACGGGGAATGCAATACTACAAGAAAGCATTCAGAACTAAATGCAAACTGGAATGAAGCTATTGCCAAATCCATAAGCAGCCACTCCTAACTCTCTGGTGAAGAGACAAAATGATATTGCCCGCAGCACAGCACATGTCGGTATCATCTATTCCTCACTGCTGAAGGGATCCAATATTGAAAAAAGAGGACCTTTCAAAGGCTGAATAAAGAAAAGCAGCATTCAAGTGAAAGAAGGTTGCCAACCCTTTACACCAGAAACTGCTACAAATGGTAAATCAGTGGTACCCCGCTCCAAATTGAGATTGGTGTAATGTTAAGACTGTTCAGAGGACACATTCAGCAATGACACCAAAGCATTTCCAAGGGCATGAGAACAGAGCTGCGCACTGGGAGCCTATGGACTGGACATGGCAAACAGGTGCGTTTTTCTCAGGCCCTACAATGACTTAAAAGTTTTTGTTTGTTTAAATTAACATTTAAACATAGGAAGATACACACATTTGCAATTCCAGGTTTTTGGCCTTTATCAACAAACAAGCACATTAAGAATCATTTTGGCAATCCTGGGTTTGTATCTCCAGTCACAGGAGTTACCCTCTTTAGTTCATTTCACTCCCCTCCTGGCCCACTTCACTCATTTATACTCCTTATCAGGCTCCTGGAGACATATGAGTTTGTGATTCCTCATAGAGATGATAATGGAATGCCTTAAAGACGAACAGAGAGAGAGCAAGGCCGCTATAAGTTGGTTAGCGATATGAATGAAATTCACATCCACGCCACATGAAAACTGTCAGTTGTACCCTCTCAAAAGGGAACATAAGAAGTTGTGAAATGGGGGAGCTGATGTACTGGGCTGGGTTATTCTTTTGAAAGCAGAGCAGAACTTATCTACAATCAGGTCTGAGGGAGGCCATGGTAGAGTATGACAGGCATGGTAGATCAGGATGGAATTACAAAGAGAATGCACAGGCTGGGTGCAGTGGCTCACACCTGTAATCCCAGCACTTTGGGAGGTGGAGGTGGAAGGACTGATTGAGGTTGGGAGTTTGAGATCAGCCTGGGCAACAGAAGGAGACCCCAACTCTACAAAAAATTTAAAAATTAGCCAGGAGTGGTGATGCACGTGTACAGCTGCAGCTACTCAGAAGGCTGAGGCAGGAGGATCCCTTGAGCCCTCAAGTTTGAGGTTACAGTCAGCTATGATCATGCCACTGTACTTTAGCCTGAGCAACAGAGCCAAGACCTTGTGTCTACAAAAAGAGAGAGAGAAACACACCAAAGAAAGAACACCAGTGTGCTGTTGTGAATGATACACCAAGAGTGCCGGATCAAAAACAGAATGCTGCTGGGCATGGTGACTCACGTTTGTAATCTCACTGCTTTGGGAGGTTGAGGAGGCAGAATCATTTGGGGCCAGAAGTTCGAGACCAGCCTGGGCAACATAGTGAAACCCTGTCTCTGTAATTTTTTTTTTCTTTTAATTAGCCAGGTGTGATGGCCCACGCCTGTAGTTCCAGCTACTTGGAAGGCTGAGGCGGGAGGATTGCTTGAGCCCAGGAGTATGAGGCAACAATGAGCTAAGATCGCACCAGTGTACTCCAGCATGGGTGACAGAGTAAAATCCTATCTCTCTAATTTTTTTTTTTTTTTGGAGAAAAGGTCTCACTCTGTTGCCCAAGTTGGAGTAAAGTGGCATGATCATACCTCACTGCAGCCTCAACCTCCCCAGACTCAGGTGATTCTCCCACCTCAGCCTCCTGAGTAGCTGGTACTATAGGTGCATGCCACCACACCCAGCTAATTTTTAGATTTTTTGTAGAGACAGGGTTTTGCCATGTTGCCCAGGCTGGTCTCAAACTCCTAGGCTCAAGCAACCCGCCCACCTCAGCATCCCAACGTGCTGGAATTCCAGGCATGAGCCACTGTGTGCCCAGCTGACCTAATTTCTTAAAAAAAAATTTAAAAAAAGAACTCTATGATGCCAAGATGATTGAATTCTAGGACTGAACTCACCAGAACAATTTACCAGAATCTTCAATTCAAGGGCTAATTACTTCCAAAAGCCTTCCCCTTGCTTTTTTCTCTCCCTGTTCCTCTTGTTCTATTTTATTTACAAACAGATAAGAACTGAAAAGCCTGAATAACTAAGTTGTGAGTGCTATGACCTGGCCAGCTCTAGTGTTCCTGATCAGTCCATCAGGACCCAATCAATGGGCCATCTGCCAAGTTCATCACCAGAGTAATTTTAATCTTGAACCAGGCCAGACTGAGGCAGCTCAGTAATGAATCGTGCAAGATGGCACCTAACCCAAGCTGCTGCTTTCTGAGCACAACATATTCTATAGATAATGAACCACAGTAAAGTCAGCTATTCTCTCAGCCAGCTACATGAGAAAAAGAAGACTAGAGTAAGTGAGGGTGCCAACATAGAGTGAGAGAAACAAAATTAACCAAAGGGCATAAAGAACACTTTTCAATCAGTATTTCATGCGCACATGGGTAAGACAAGTTCTGGAGCATCATCAACAGCAGACTGATAACCATGAAAAATTAAAATTATTTAAGTAATTTAAAATGGATATCCTATAAATTTATCTGAATTACATTTTTACCTCAGCTCCTAACGTGGATTGAATGGTTCTGACATAGGTCTCTATTCGGTCATCCTTTAGTTCAACCCAGGCCGGTGGGCTCATACGCATGCCAATAGGGCCAGATATCTTCTCCAACATGTTGACCAGTTCTCGAGCCTGATCCATTGCTCTCTTTGGGTAAAAAAGTGCCCAGAAATGCATGGGGATCTAGGAACAACCACAAGCTACTTTTAGTATTTCTCACAATTTAAATATCCCAAATTCATACTTAAGATTTCATTCTAGAGAATAAATTACTTTTCACTCTCATTGCTTGAATCCTGTCTTATCTAACTCCTGTATTAACATGAACGTACATGATAAGAAAACTGTGGTATAGTCTCAAAATGGAATGTTATACAGTAATGAGAATGGAAGAGCAACAACCACACCTAACAACAGGATGAAACTCACCAACACAAATTTAAGAAAAGAAGCCAGACACAGAAGAATATATAATCTATGATTCCATGTATACATAAAGTACAGAAA
Source organism: Hylobates moloch (assembly GCF_009828535.3). Classification (NCBI taxonomy): domain Eukaryota; kingdom Metazoa; phylum Chordata; class Mammalia; order Primates; family Hylobatidae; genus Hylobates; species Hylobates moloch. The sequence goes on along the minus strand of NW_026652297.1, from coordinate 27,136,614 downwards.
CTGGTAAAACCAATCTGTGCTGTGAGAAGTCAGGACAGTGGTTATACTGGGTGTGTGAGGGGTAAGGGATAGGCAGTAACTGGGAGAATGGAGGGGGCTTCTGGAGTGCTGGTAAAGTTCTGCGTCTTAACCCTTGGTGTGGATTACACAGGTCTATTTAATTAAAAAAGAAAACTCAACAAGTTATACCTTTGTAAGTGTGCTTTTCATTTATATTTCAATAAAACATTTAAAAACATGCATTTTATATATCTGTTTTTATATATCTGGCCATGAAGTCCATGTTGGTCAAAAACACTGAGAAGTAATTATACACCATTTTGTACTTTGATACAAATAGCTAGTGTATTATTAGTTCCCTAGGTGAGGTACTGTTTTAATCTAATTTAACTTTTTTCACGGATACAAATACCCTCTAGAGACTCCCAGGGAAAAAGAGCGGGAAAAGAGAAAGAAAGAAGGGAGAGTGGGTAACAGGTTGGCACTATGTGAATTACCATAGCAATTTATTTCCTTTTCCTAAGTCTATGGTCAGGCAAAGGGCTTACCTCTAACAACTCATCAACTGCTCTGTTTGAAGGATCCCTGGTTAGTAGGTAATTCAGAATGGGGATTCAATTGGTACTTTCCCTCAAAAAAGAGGACTCTAGATCATTCCTGCTTCCTAATTTCCACACTTTGGGGAATACTGGTCCTCTATCACTTCAAAAATCACTTACAGTCAAGATGGACGGGTCTCTGGTTACTTCCTTAACCCAGTTTAGTTCCTGAGATGTGATAAACGAAGTATTTTTTAAGTTAATTCTTTCCATTGGTAGAACACGTCCTTCAATCTAAACAGAAAATAAACCATCTATGACATGAGTCTTTTCAAACACTATTTAGAAAAACATTGCTACTGCTCTATGAGGCCTGCTCAGCTCCACCATAGACACTTGTCCCTGTTAGAACTTTTGAGACTAGCAGAATAATAAAGCTTCTAGCAGTGAAAGTCCCTGTCAATAAAAACCTACATTTATATGGGTAAAATTATTATAGGTACTAGTCTTTCATTATTGAAGCTTCCACATGGTATCCTAAGAAAGGGATTTGAAAACATTGTCTATTTAGAACCACTGAATAAAGGAAAACAATCTTTAAAAAATATTTTAAAGGGGCCGGGCACCATGGCTCACGCGTGTAATCCCAGCACTTAGGGAGACCGAGGAGGGCAGATTACTTGAGGTCAGGAGTTTGACATCAGCCTGGCCAACATGGTGAAACCCTGTCTCTACTAAAAATACAAAAATTAGCTGGGTGTGGTGGCACATGCCTGTAGTCCACAGCTACTTGGGAGGCTGAGGCAGGAGATTTACTTGAATCCGGGAGGAGGTTGCAGTGAGTTGAGATCACGCCACTGCACTCCAGCCTGGGTGACAGGGCAAGACTGTCTCAAAAAAATTTTTTTTAATAAATAAATAAAAGTATTAAAAACATAAATGTCCCTAAATTATTTTACCTTCACAAATTGGACTTAAGAAAATAAACAAGGGGAGGCCGGGTGCGGTGGCTCACGCCTGTAATCCCAGCACTTTGGGAGGCCAAGGCGGGTGGAGCACAAGCTCAGCAGATCGAGACCATCCTGGCTAATATGGTGAAACCCCGCCTCTACTAAAAATATAAAAAATTAGCCGGGCGTGGTGGCGGGTGCTTGTAGTCCCAGCTACTCGGGAGGCTGAGGCAGGAGAATGGCATGATCCTGGGAGGCGGAACTTGCAGTGAGCCAAGATTGTGCCACTGCACTCCAGCCTGGGTAACAGAGCAAGACTCCGTCTCAAAAAAAAAAAGAAAATAAACAAGGGGGCCGGGTGCGGTGGCCAATGCCTGTAATCACAGCACTTTGGGAGGCCGAGGCAGGTGGATCACGAGGTCAGGAGTTCAAGACCAGCCTGGCCAAGATGGTGAAACCCCGTCTCTACTAAAAATACAAAAATTAGCCGGAGTGGTGGCATGTGCTTGTAATCCCAGCTACTTGGGAAGCTGAGGCAGGAGAATCACTTGAACCTGGGAGGTGGAGGTTGCAGTGAGCCAAGACTGCGCCATTACACTCCAGCCTGGCCAACAAGAATGAAACCCTGTCTTAAAAAAACAGAAAAAAGAAAATAAACAAGGGCTAGCATGGTGGCTCACACCTGTAATCCTAACACTTTGGGAGGCTGAGGTAGGCGGATCACTTGAGGTCAGGAGCTCGAGAGACGAGCCATGGCAACATGGTGAAACTCTGTCTCTACTAAAAATACAAAAATTAGCCAGGCATGGTGGTGTGCGCCTGTAAATCCAGCTACTCGGGAGGCTGAGACAGGAGAATCACTTGGAATCCGTTTCAAAAAAAAATAACACATACGAAGATTCAGTTATAAGGATGTACACTGCATCGTTATTTTTTTAAATTAGTTAATTTTTTTTGAGATGGATTCTCCCTCTGTCTCCCAGGCTAGAGTGCAGTGGCCCCATCTTGGCTCACTGCAACCTCCACCTCCCGGGTTCAAGTGATTCTCCTACCTCAGCCTCCCAAGTAGCTGGTATTACAGGCTCGTGCCTCCACACCCAGCTAATTTTTGTATTTTTAGTAGAGATGGGGTTTTACCATGTTGGCCAGGCTCTTCTCGAACTCCTGACCTAAGGTGATCCACCTGCCTCAGCCTCCCAAAGTGCTGGGATTATAGGCGTGAGCCACCACGCCTGCCCTGCATCACTATTTATAATAGAAAAATACTAAATTCAATTTGAATGTAAAAGGATAGAAAACCGTTAATAAAAAGTATCAGGCAGCCATTAGAAATACTTAGAAAAATATGACCAGGCACAAAGGTTCACACCTGTAATCCCAGTAAGACTCTATCTCAAAAAAAAAAAAAAAAAACTTAGAAAAATATTAAATGACATGGACATTCAAAATATACTGACAACAAAAGGAAAGTCACATAACTATTGCACACGTGTGTCTGTACATGTGCATACACCATCACATTTTCTGGTTTACCTTATGTACATCCTTTTGCAGACGAAGCCCCCAACGCATCAGTTCATTGGTGGCTGCCTCGTTCTTTGCAATTCTCTGCAGCAAGCATTCCAAAGCACTATGGTGTTGCTTGGGGCTCAGATTGATTTGCTGGGCCAAATCCTAAACAGAATTAACATAAAGATAACTTATAAAGATAACTTCACCAGTATGAAGTTAAATAAACCCCAGTAGGTCTAAAATGTTTCTCTTTCCCATTGAAATCAGCAGAAATTTTCAAATACCTTCAAGGACTTATTAAATATATGTCTTAAGAATGTGAATGTGATATAAGGTTAAAAATTGATTGGGAGGATGAGGTGGGTGGATTGCTTGAGCCCAGGTGTTTGAGACCAACATGGGCAACATGGGCAAGACTCTGTCTCTATAAAAAACTTTAAAAAATTAGCCAGGTAAGGTGGTGCGTGCCCTGTACTCCTAGCTACTCAGGAGGCTGAGGCAGAAGGATCACTTGAGCCCAAGGGATTGAGGCTGCAGTGAGCCATGATTGTGCCACTGCGCTCCAGCCTGGGCAACAGAGCAAGATATTGTCTCCAAAAAAAAAAAAAAAAAAAATTGAATAATAAAAGAATTTTAAATGTCATTGACTCTTTCTCTTTCATGATGTATGGATCTTATTTCTTTCTCAAAGCATGTTTTGACTTTAAAATTCCTATAAGAGCCTATGAAACAGGAAAAAAGGGGCTTGATTACACCTACTTAAAATGTGGGGCCTGGCACAGTGGCTCATGCCTGTAATCCCAGCACTCTGGGAGGCCAAGACAGGCAGATCACTTGAGCCCAGGAATTTGAGACCAGCCTGGGCAACATAGCTAGACCCCATCTGTATAATAAAACAAATATTAAAAAAGAAATAAAATTTGGGAAAAAATGTGGAAAAAATGCCACATGCGAGGCATCCAGCCAAACAAAATAGAAAACCATATTCAGTCTAACACTATATGCCATAGTATACTAGGCATTTGACGTTACCATAAGTCACTTTTTTGCCCAGAACTTGTCATGGTGTTTTGACTCATTTATAGGTGCTTGCTAAATACTGTTAAGTAAAATCTAACAGGTAGGCAGGAAGATTCTGAATCACATAAGTGAGTTCTTTATTCTTCTGAGATGAATGAATTGCACAGCTGTTATTCCCTCTGAGGTAGTCATTAGGGTCAGTAAGTCTACAGGGGTATATAGATACAGCTCGGTGATCATAAAGTCATCAGGTAACTGGGAGTTGTAAGGAAAAGGCCCTGACCTACAAGGTAGGTGAAAGTAGAAGAACTGGAAGGTAAACATAAAAGAAATCTCTCACAGGAATTTGGAGCTTCACTTCAAGCTCTTTATGATGCCACATAAAAACTGTATGTGGCATATGGGTCTAAGACAGACAAGGACTGGAAAGTGAGGCAGCAGAGAGGAGTTCAAGCACGGACAGCCCCAGACAGAGTGTGGCGGGCCGGCTCTCGGGGTCTGGACTCATGTCACCTAGGTGCTAGGTGCTGTACCCATCTCTGCTACTCAGCCCTGCCCACAGGAGCTGAGCCCAACACCCCCAGGACACTCAGGGCCCCACAAGATAAACTTCTATCCTCATCTCCCGACTTATTTGCTTTTTGCCTCATTATCTTCTCCATGCCTTCAAATAAACTGAAGGCTTTAGAAATGTTACAATAACTCAGTGCTCTCAAAGAACCTCACCCATGGTCATATGACCAGTTTACAATTATCCACCTGAATGGTGAGGATGAAGACAGAGTTGTTTGCTTCTTATTTTATAATGCAGTCCCTCTACTGTTCTAATGACCTTCAAAAGGAAGTTCTGATATGCTTTTTCACATCGTGTGTGGGAAGGGACAAGGATCATGTTTTACAGAGGAGAAAACTGGAGCCTGGAAGAATGGACAGGCCCAGGTTACAATGCAAGCCAACATCAGAGTTGGAACGTGACTCGGTTCTAACTCAAACTGTTAACCAAAAGGCTGCCTCACAAAGTGGGCATTTCTGGCTGAAAACACAGGACTCCAACCTTCATGGCTCTGAAGTCCTTCTTCATCTTCTCTGGGATTCCGGTCATAAAAGAAAGCTCGGGCAGCAGCAGGATTTCTCCTTTTAGCAGCTTTGAAGAGAGAACGAAGAGGGAAAATAAGGCAGTACAAGAGGCTCATGTTCCCGACCATACAGGACATGCCATGGCCAGGGCTGCTCCCGCAGTGATATACCTTGCACACTAAGGAGTACAAAATCCTGGAGGAGAGAGCAGTGAAATACTAGAAGTATTTTATCCTTTCTCCCTCAGTCACTATACATACAGCCTGTTGTATTAGGTCAAAGGAAAAATATTGAAACGGTCAAACGAGAGTAAAAACTAGAAAAAAAAAATCTGTCCCTCTTGGGCCTCAAGACAATGGTAAGACAATGCATCCCATCGTTAAGCAGTGTGCCTCAGTCTCACCATAACCTACTGGTCTTCAGTCTTCACATTTAAGACAGAGGAGTCAGGTAACAAAGCACCTTCCTTAAGCCTCTGGCCCTGTTAAAATAAATGTCTAGGCCAGGCGCAGTGGCTCACGCCTGTAATCCCAGCACTTTAGGAGGCCGAGGCGGGCAAATCACAAGGTCAGGAGATCGAGACCATCCTGGCTAACATGGTGAAACCCCATCTCTATTAAAAATACAAAAAATTAGCCGGGCGTGGTGGCAGGCTCCTGTAGTCCCAGCTACTCAGGAGGCTGAGGCAGGAGAATGACGTGACCCAGGAGGCGGAGCTTGCAGTGAGCCGAGATTGTGCCGCTGCACTCCAGCCTGGGTGACAGAGCCAGACTCCGTCAACTAACTAACTAACTAACTAATTAACTAAATAAATAAATAAATAAATAAATAAATAAATGTCTACACCTTTCCTCATGGATTCAGAGTTTTAATCTTCCTTCACTGGAAATTCTCCTTAACTCTTTAACCTAATAGCTTATGTGGATATTTAGCTCCGCCTCGTGGGGACTTCCAAAGCAGATCTTACCAGTATGAGTGGTGCCTCTGACTGGATGAGACAGACAAACACTTGCACAGCTTTCTGCAACCACACTAGGATCGCTACTCCATAGCTCCCACAAAGCCATGAGGACGGCTAAAAGCAGCTGACAAGATGAAGAACTTAAGCTGTAATTGTAAGCCTGACAGCCCTACTCACCATCCCATGATTATTCTGTCTCTCACTGGGCCTGTGAATCAGCAGTGGCTGGTCCTCTTCCTTAATTGTGATCCCGTAATTTTTGCTAGAACAGAGTACAGGCAGGAAAAAATTTCAGAAGCAGCATCAATACTCTTAGAGCACCACAGTCTGAGTCTCTTAACCAGGACTGAGGTACATAATTTGCATAATACTCTTGTCAAGGAGCCACTGGAAACCGATCATAATATATTTATAACCAGAAAAAGCAGGCTCAAATTATGTTGCAATTAAATATAGGAGAAATAAGGCTAAACGTTCAAGAAAGACTTTGTTCAAAACATGAGGTTAAAGGGCTCAGGCAATAGAAACATGAAATGACAGTCAAATGATTAATGACTTGAATTTAATCTCTCCAGACTTCTAATAAAATCAGAAAAAGAAATACAATTCAAAGCCCTGAGATTAATTTATATAGTAACTTCCAAATTACTAAAATAATTGAAGCCATAATGGTAGCATACTCAGGTCAAATCCCACAAACAAGCTCATTCAGTCTTAGACACATTACCAATTCAATTATTTTCAAAGTGTCAAGTGGTATGCTATTGCAGAACTCAGTATCTGCTGGAGAACGTGGACTACATCCAACCCCCACCCTGAGGCCCAAACCCAGTCTCTTCTCGCTACCTGTAGTATTCCAAGAATGTGATCTCTTTCCCATCAGACATCGTGAAGCTATCCTTCGGAGTCTTATTCCAATCCACATCATCAATACGATAGGTACGATTGTTATATCGGGTGATAACAATATTGCCAACCAGAAGCTTAGTACACTCATCCTGGAAGTGTTCTTTATTCTGCTGATAAATGGCATGCCTTTGGAAAGAGACAAAAGACTTTTGGATCACAGTGTATATCCAGAACAGTATGAAAGGGATAGGGGATCAAGTAATTGGGAATCTAATCACAGCTATATAGCACCAGAAGGCTCCAGTTCTGTTAAAAGATGGGACTCTTGGCCAGATGCAGTGGCTCACGCTTGTAATCCCAGCATTTTAGGAGGCAGAGGCAGGAGGACTGCTTGAACCCAGAAGTTGGAGACCAGCCTGGGCAACATAGTGATACCTTATTTCCTTGGTGGGGGGGAAAAAAAGGAAAAAGCTTAAGAGGGCCTGAACTGCAGGAAATAGAGAATATAGGCCTACCAGGGATGATGGCTCACAGTTGTAGTCTCAGCTATTTGAGAGGCTAAGGTGGGAGGATTGCTTGAGCTCAGGATATTGAGATCAGCCTGGGCAACATGGCAAGACCCCATCTCTAAAAAAATTAAAAAAATTAGCCAGGTGTAGTGGCATACCTTGTAGTCCCAGATACTCCAGAGACTGAGTGAGATGGGAAGATGGCTTGAACCCAGGAGTTTGAGGCTACAGTGAGCTATGACAGCATCACTGCACTCCATCCTGGGTGACAAAGTAAGGCCCTGTCCCTAAATTAATTAAAATTAATTGTTTAAAATTTCGTACTTTGAAATACTCATCAAATCACAGAAAGTTGCAAAATCTGGACATAGAGTCTCATGTACAAAACTGCCATTGCTATAGTATCATTAACTAGACTACAGATCTTACTCCATTTTCATTGTTATTTACATATGCTGGTGTGTTTGTATGTGTATACAGTTTTCTCTCATTTATAGGTTACCACAATCAGATACCAAACTGTTGCATGTCACCACCAAGGGACTATTTCCTGCTGCCCTTTTTATTCACACTCCCCCTCCTTCCCTAGATCTGGTAACTACCAGTCTATTCTCTAGCTTTGTCATTTTGAGACTGCTATAGAAATGGAACCAAAAAGTGTGCCATCTTTTGAGATAGAGAAAACTTAATCTAGGGGTAGGGATAGGAACCCATGGCAAGCCAACTACAAGTGGCAAAGGAGAAAAGCAAAGTTCTGTTAGCCTAGATTTGTCGTCTAAGTTGGGGTGAGCAGTGCATCAACCAGAAATTTAAGGGCTAAATACTGGCAATCAGAAAGCCATAGAAGGCCACACATCCTTGGCTGACTGGGAAACCATCTATGCTTAGAAGAGAGCCAAGAAATCTCAGCTGAAAGTTAAAACCCAAAAAACATGGGAGAAGTACCTGTAATTTTGAATGCATTATTCAATCTACACACAAATCCATTAGTAGAGATGGAAGCCTTATGGGGTCACGAGGTTTGAGTATAACTCCTCTCCAAATCATTATCCGAATGACTACGCTCTACAGACAAGGGGGTGATCACTAGGAAGCCAGGTCAAAATATGATAATAAGGAAAAACTGAGCAAAGACATCAGCAGCTGAACGCCACAGAAATAACAGAGTCTTTAGTCTCAATATGGATAGGTTAATTTAAAAAAAGAAATCAGAAAAATAGGCTGGGTGCAGTGGCTCACACCTGTAATCCCAGCACTTTGGGAGGCCGAGGTGGGCGGATCAGAATGTCAAGAGATCGAGACCATCCTGGACAACATGATGAAACCCGTCTCTACTAAAAATACAAAAATTAGCTGGGCGTGGGGGTGCACGCCTGTAGTCCCAGCTACTCAGAAGGCTGAGACAGGAGAATCACTTGAACCCGGGAGGCAGTGATTGCAGTGAGCCAAGATCGTGCCACTGCACTCTAGCCTGGCGACAGAGCAAGACCCTGTCTCAAAAAAAAAAAAAAAAATCAGAAAAATAAACGATCCAGACGTGCCAAAATATATTAAACAGAAAGAAAAATAAGAAATCTCCAAATATTTGAAAATTATAATACACTCTAAATAACCCACAGATCAAAGAAGAAAGCACAAGTGAAATGAGAAAATATCTTGAACTGAAGGAAAATGAAAAATCAGACAATAAAAAAATCAGGAGCTGTAGCTAATGCAGTGCTCAGAGGGACATTTGTGCCTTAAATTACATGAGAATGAAACACAGAACCTACACATTTATGATCAAATAATAACTGACAAAGGTGTCAAGGTAAATCAGCAGAGAAGGACAATCTTTTCAAGAAATAGTGCTGTGATAATTAAACATGTAACAAAAGGCACTCAGACCATTACCTGACATCACCTGTAAAAGTTAACTCAAAATGGATCGCAGATCTAAATATGAGTTAAAACCATAAACCTAAAAAAAAAACAGAAAATCTTTGTGACCTCGAGTTAGGCAATGATTTCTTGGATATGACACCAAAACCAAAACCTATGAAAGAAAAAGTATAAATTCGACTTCATCAGAATTAAAAATGTCTACTCCTTAAAAGGGACCACTGGGCTGGGCATGGTGGCTCATGCCTGTAATCCCAGCACTTTGGGAGGCTGAGGTGGGTGGATCACTTGAGCTCAGGATTTCGAGACAAGCCTGGGCAACATGATGAAACCCCATCTCTACTAAAAGTACAAAACAGCCAGGTGTGGTGGCGCATGCCTGTAGTCCCAGATACTCAGGAGGCCAAGGCATGAGAATCGGCCCGGAGGGCAGAGGCTGCAGTGAGCTGAGATGGTGCCACTGCACTCCATCCTGGGTGAAAGAGCGATACCCTGTCTCAAAAAAATAAAATAGATAAAAAGGAATAAAAAACAAACAAAAGGGACCACTGGCCGGGTGTGATGGCTCACACCTGTAATCCCAGCACTTTAGGAGGATCACTTGAGCCCAAGTGTTCAAGAACAGCCTGGGCAATGTGGTGAAACTCTATCTCTACAAAAAAAAATTTTTTTAATTAGCTGGGCATGGTGGTGCATGCCTGTAGTCACAGCTACTCAGGAGGGTGAGGTGGGAGGATTGCTTGAGCCCTAGAGGCCAAGGCTGCAGTGAGCTGTGATTGCACCCCTGCACTCCAGCCAACAGAGCAAGACTCTGTCTCAAAAAAAAGTCACCTTTAAGAAAAATGCAAAGACAAGCTACAAAATGGAAGAAAATATGCGTAAATCATGTGATACGTGCATATCATTCACCTGATAAAGGATTTGTACTTCTTATATGTAATGAATTACTGCACAACTCAGTAAAAACAACAACCCAAATATTTAAAAACAGGCAAAAGATACGAACGGATACTTCACCAAAGCAGACAAACGAATGGGAAGTACACACAGGAAAAGATGCTCTACATCATTATTCACTAGGAAAGTGTAAATCAAAACCACAATTGGATACCACTGTACACTGGTGAAAATTTCTAAAATTAAGACTGACTAAACCAAGTATTGGTGAGAATGTGGAACAACCTGAATTCTCAGGCACTGCTAGTGGGAATGTAAAACAGTACAGACACTTTGGGAAAGACTTTCCTATAAAATTAAACACACACCTACCATATGACTTGCCATTCCGCTCCCAGGTATCTACTAACCCAAAGAAATGAAAGTATATGTCCACACAAAGACTTGTACACTAATATTTATAGCAACTTATTTGTAACAGCCAAAAGCTGGAAAGAATCTGGAAACAATGGGTGAATAAATTGTGGTAGAGCCACAAGATGGAACACTACCCAGCAATTAAAAGGAATGAACATTTGCAACATACAACAACGTGAATGATTTCAAAACAACGCTGAGTGAAAGAAGCCAACCGAAAAACAATAGCAGGCAGGCAGGTGGGTGGGTGGGCTGTTGGGTGGGTCTTCTTCCTCGCCCCACTTATGCCTATAATCCCAGCGCTTTGGGAAGCTGAGGCGAGGTAGGAGAACTGCTTGGGCCCAGGAGTTCGAGACCGGCCTGGGCAACATAGTGAGGCCCCACCTCTATTAAAAAAATGTTTTTATATAGCTGGGCGTGGTGGCAGGCACCTGTAATCCCAGCTACACGGGAGAATCGCCTGAACCCGGGAGGTGGAGGTTGCAGTGAGCTGAGATCGCACCATTGCACTCCAGCCTGGGTGACAGGGAGAGATTCTGTCTCAAAAAATAAAAATAAAAATAAAAAATAAAATAAATACAATAAAAAAGAACAAGAACATAGTGATTCCATTTATATAAAATTCTAGAAAATGCAGAATAATCTCTAGTGACAGAAAGCTGACCAGCATTTGCTGCCCATGGCGTGCAGAGGAGGAACAGAAGTGGGAAGAGGCTTCAGAGAGACTTGAGTACATTTTGGGGCAATGGCCATGTCTATTTTCTTCACTGTAACATTTCACAGGTGAAATATATCAAATATATATACATATATGAAAACTCATCAAACTGTATACTTTAAACGTGTGTGGGTTTTTTATGGATGTCAATTGTACCTTTACACATCTGAAAAAAGAAATTAATGGAACAGAATAAAAGATCCGGAAATAGACTCAAACAGATTAATACTGAGTGTAGAATAAGGTGGTATTTCAAATTTGTAAGAAAAAAGATCATTGACCGGGTGCAGTGGCTCACGCCTGCAATCCCAGCACTTTGGGAAGCCGAGGCGGGTGGATCACCTGACGTCATGAGTTCAAGACCAGTCTGACCAACATGGAGAAACCCTGTCTCTACTGAAAATACAAAGTTAGCCGGGTGTGGTGGCACATGCCTGTAATCCCAGCTACTCGGGAGGCTGAGGCAGGAGAATCGCTTGAACCCAGGAGGCAGAGGTTGCAGTGAGCCGAGATCACGCCATTGCACTCCAGCCTGGGCAACAAGAGCGAAATTCCATCTCAAAAAATAAAAAAGAAAAAAGATCATTAAAAAAACAGGTTAGCTTGCTAGCCAATTTTAGAAAATTCTTTATGAATTTAAGATTAATATCTAAGAAACTAAACAATAAAACTAAATGAAAACAAATATTCATATACTCCTGAGAATAAAATAAAATTCCCACAAACTGGAAAAGATGGATTACTCTGTCACCATAGTAACAAGTAGCCATAAGAATGGGTTTTAAGCCTGTTGAATCAATCTACATCAATTTATTTCAGCAAACACACTTTTGCAAGCAAACTAATCAATGTAATCCCCTTGTTTCTATAAGCCAGCCAATCACGGATGACTTAATCCAATACGCATACCTGTGAGGGCAAATCAATCCACAAGAGTCTCGCCTGCCTGAACTATACTCTTCTCAAATATTCTATAGAAGACCAATAGTCTCTAACTGCAGTAAGCAAGAAATTCAGCTTTCTTTTTATTTCCGATAGAACAGAGGTCTCACTATCCTCTGACAATTCTGGAGGTCCAACCAAGATAATTTTGAAAACTTCCCAGGCAACATTCCAGAGATTCTCAGACCAACAATCCACTCACTGGGCCCTTGTGCTTAACTCTTTGTTCTTCAGATCTGCTGTCAAGTGAGTCAATCCCAACAACCATCTGAGGTGTGACTAGTTTCATTAAGCTCTAGTTGCTGAATCCCAATATTTATAACCAAACAGGCCTTTGTCATTAGCCTTAGGTCTTTATGTAAGCCAATTAGCCTTACTTCCTTACATAAATAGACCTTTTGGTTTAGAAGTACAGCCTCCAGCATATAATCAGACCTAGATCTTTGTGTGAGGTCATTAGCCTTTTTGTTTTGAAAGTATATCATTTGAAAATATTTTTGCCATTAGCTTTTTTTTTTTTAAATAGGGTCTCACTCCATTGGCCAGGTTGGGGTGCAGTGGTGCGATTATGGCTCACACTCACTGCAGCCTTGACATTCCAGCTCAGGTGATTCTCCCATCTCAGCCTTCCGAGTAGCTGGGATGACAGATGCGTGCCGCCATGCCCAGCTAATTTTTGTATTTTTTGTAGAGACAGGATTTTGCCATGTTGCCCAGGCTGGTTTCGAACTCTTGGGCTCAACCAATCCACCCTCCTCAGCCCTCCAAAATGCTGGGATTACTGGCATGAGTCACTGCACCCAGTCAGTTCTGTTTTTCATTTGCTTGCTTTGCTTTTACTGTTGTCTATACATATAAGGCATTTTTATTTGTTCTGGACTGTCTTTTCTGCTCAACATAAAGAAGAGTACTCTTTAGAAGAAGCCAGATGAGGCTTCATACCAATTCAGGCCATTCCTGAGAGCTTATGGTTGGAAGCCCATTAGACCAGCAACCCAACTGTAAAAATTTGGTGAAACCCCGACCCCAAATGGTTCCTATCAGCAATTTTTCATCCACTGACCCCGATCCTTCTCCTAGACTATAAATTCCCACTTTTCCTTGCTGTATTCTGAGTTGAGCCCAATCTCTCTCCCATACTGTAAATCCCCATTGCAGGGGTCCTTGTGCCCATTGCACTGGTTCTGAATAAAGTCTGCCTTATCATTCTTTAACAAGTGCCACGAATATTTTTTTCTTTTAACAGAAATCACAACTAGATGCATTACAGTAAAACTTTGAAAGCCAAAGACAAAAATAAAAAAAAATTAAAAAGATAACAGTATTATTGGTGATTGATTTGTCAACAGGAACAATGTTGAGAAACCACGGGCCAGGTGCAATAGCTTACACCTGTAATCCTAGCACTTTAGGGGGCCGAGGTAGAAGGGAGGATAACTTGAGGCCAGGATTTCGAGGTCAGCCTTGGCAACACAGTCAAACTGCATCTCTACAAAAATAAAAATAAAATAGGCTGGGCACAGTGCCTCATACCAGCACTTTGGGACGCTGAGGTAGGAGAATCACTTGAGCCCAAGAGTTCGAGACCAGCCTTGGCAACACAGTGAGACCCTGACTCTATGAAAAAATGAAAACATTAGCCAGGTGTGATGGTGCATCCCTGCAGTCCCAGCTACTTCGGAGACTGAGGTGGGAGGATTGCTTGAGCCCAGGAGTTTGAGGCTGCAGTGAATTGTGATCGTGCCACTGTACTCCAACTGGGGTAACCAAGTGAGATTCCATCAAAAAAAAAAAAAAAAAGCGAAGAATGTAAGCCAGATAATATTTCTCAAAGGGTGAAAAGAAAGTAACTGCCAAACCCAGAATTTTAAGTTAAAGGCAGGATGGAAAACATTTTTAGATAAAAATTAAAAGAATTTGTCACCAGCAGAGTCCACACTAAAGGACATATTACAAGCAGTTCTTCAGGCAAAGGGAAAGTAATCCCATATAGAATCCTGAGAGATGCAGGAAGGAATAAAGAACAAATAAAATTTCAGAAGACAACAGTAAAGAAAAACTCCCAAAGCTCCCAAAGGGGCAGGACAGGCTGAGGAGAGACATACAAAGATTCTGGAATCAGAAATTAAAACGGCTTTAGATCTTTCAACAGTAAATCTAAAAGCAAGGATGATGGAGTAGTGCCTTCAAAATTCTCAGGGTAAAGTATCTCCAAACTAGATTTATAACCTAGAGTTATATACCCAATCAAACTAGACAACTACTTTGTAAGCTAAAGACATTTTTCAAACATGTAAGGTCTCAAAATAATTTCCTCCAATGCACACTTCTGGATAATACTGGAGTATATATGTTACACCAAAACAAGGAAATAAATCAAGAAAGCAGCAGTTATGAAATCTGACATACAGGAGATTCCCCATAAGAAGGGAAGAGGGGGCCAGGCGCAGTGGCTCACGCCTGTAATCTCAGCACTTTGGGAGACTGAGGTAGGTGGATCACAAGGTGAAGAGATCGAGACCATCCTGATCAACATGGTGAGACCCCGTCTCTACTAAAAATACAAAAATTAGCTGGGCGTGGTGGTGCGCGCCTGTAGTCCCAGCTACTCAGGAGGCTGAGGCAGGAGAATCACTTGAACCTGGGAGGCGGAAGTTGCAGTGAGCTGAGATCGCACCACTGCACTCCAGCCTGGGCAACAGAGCAAGACTCCATCTCAACAAAAAAAAAAGAAGGGAAGAGGAACCCCAAGACAGTGATGGTTCAGCCAGCCTGGAGAGCAACCGGCTGAACTGAAGCCGATCAGGTTCTAACAGACATTTCTAAGATGGTATTAAATTCAGTAGGAATGGGTCATTAAATGAATTGAGAACTTACCAGTGACATAAGAAAGTAACCTTATTTTGTAAACCTTAGTTGACTTACTACCTTTTAGAAGTATGCAAACCATTCCTGGGTGATGAGAAGAAAAGCTGCTACATTTTTAAACACCGAGCTCTTCTCACCTCCAGGAAAATAAATGCTCTTTTGTGGTTTCCAGTGATCCATAAGAACAGGGAACGAAGGTGGTAGAACACCAAGCCAGTAACAGCTGCAGGGGACAAGGGAGGACAGCCTGCAGAGCTCCCTGACAGACATGGACATGCTCTCGGGGCTGAGCAGCTACACTGAGAGGGTCCATGTGTGACATAACGGGGTAATGCCTGACACAGGCCTTCTCACTATCTTGGAGAAGAGGTTCTCAAAGCTAGATCTAAAGTGGTCTAGATCACCCCAAAAATGTGGTATTTGGACAGGAGGGGAATGAAACTGACAAAATACCTAGTGTTTCAATGTATAGTAAAGGGATTACACAACTGGATGTGAATTTGAGCTTAAATTAGTGGTAAGCACATATAAAATTATGTACTTAGAAAAAAAAAGCTGAGCATAGTGGCACAAGCCTGTAGCCCCAGTTACTCAGGAAGCTGAGGCAGAAAGATCACTTGAGCCCAAAAATTCAAGGCTGCAGTGAGCTATGATCATGCCTGTGAATAGCCACTGCACTTCAGTCTGGGCCATGAAATGAGACCTTGTCTCGAAGAAAGGAGGAAAGAAGGAAAGGAAGGAAGGAAAGGAATGAATTTTTTTAGCAAAAAAAATCCAAGATAAATAACTGTGGAGAAAATAAAAATAATTTTTTTTTCCCCAGACGAAGTCTTGCTCTGTTGCCCAGGCTAGAGTGCACTGGCACAATCTCGGCTCACTGCAACCTCCACCTCCCAGGTTCAAGCGATTCTCCTGCCTCAGCCTCCGGAGTAGCTGGGACTACAGCCCTGCGCCACCACGCCCCGCTAATTTTTTGTATTTTTAGTAGAGACAGGGTTTCACCATATTGGCCAGGATGGTCTCGATCACCTGACTTCGTGATCTGCCCGCCTCGGCCTCCCAAAGTGTTGGGATTACAGGCGTGAGCTACTGCGCCCGAATTTTTTTTTTTTTTAAGACAGTCTCACTCCGTCACCCAGGCTGGAGTGCAATGGCATGATCTTGGCTCACTGCAACCTCTGCCTCCCAGGTTCCTGGGTTCAAGCGATTCTCGTGCCTCAGCCTCCCAAGTAGCTGGAATTACAGGCGTGTGCCACCTCGCCTGGCTAATTTTTGTATTTTTAGCAGAGACAGGGTTTCAACATGTTGGCCAGGCTGGTCTTGAACTGCTGACCTCAACTGATCCGCCTGCCTCGGCCTCCCAAAATGTCAGGATTACAGAGGTGAGCCACCACGTCTGGCCAAAACAAATTTCAATAAATGGAAAGACATGCCATATTTTTCAATAGGAAGACTAAGTGAACATTCTCCCTAGTCAATGCCCATCAAAATGCTAAACAACTTTTTTCTTATTTTCACTAAATTGTTCAAAGGATCAAATCAAAGATTATGTGGGCGACATTCACCATGAAAATTCTGAAAATAAAATTCTGACAAATATAAAAAACCAAAAAAGTACAGTATTTTAGACAGAATCACATTAGTTTGGACCAATAGCTCAAACTGAAAGTTCAGAAATAAATCCAGGTATTTTAGCATATAAGGCAGTGATTTGCATCTGTGGAAAAAAAGAATGTTTTTCAATAAATTGTATAATAGTACAGAGACAACCAGGATAATCCCAACTTCATATCAAGGTAAATCCATAGGGTTTGAAACACTGAAAATAGGCCTGGTGTGGTGGTTCACGCCTGTAATCCCAGCACTTTGGGAAGCTGAGGCAGGTGGATTACCTGAGGTCAGGAGTTCAAGACCACCCTGGCCAACATGGCGAAACTCTGTCTCTACTAAAAATACAAAAATTAGCCAGGTGTGGTGGCAACTACTCAGAAGGCCTGAGGCAGAAGAATCACTTGAACCCGGGAGGTGGAGGATGCAGTGAGCCAACATCATGCCATTGCACTCCAGCCTGGGCAACAGGAGTGAAACTCCATCTCAAAAAAGAAAAAAAAAAAGGAAAATAAAAGCTAGTTCTGTTTTTTGGAAGACAGAGTCTCACTTGCCTAGGCTGGAGTACAGTAGCACTATCATAGCACATTGCAGCCTTGAACCCCTGGCCTCAAGCAATCTTCCCACCTTGGCCTCCCAAAGTGCTGGGATTATAGGCATGAACCAGACCATCCCTGGCCAAGTAGACCTTTCTAAGAAGAAAAGCAAAGGCATTCACTGAAAGTACATGCAAGAAAAATAAATACATAAAAGCAAAGGCAGAAACTGCAAAAAAAGAAATAGCGGATTTGAAGACATATACTTTTATTTAATAAATATTCTTGAACATTTACTGTGTACAATTAAATCAAACTTACAGGAGGCTATTGGCTTGGACTGGGCTCCTGCACTAGGCCCAACAGAGCAAACCAAAATGGAGTTACTCATGCTGAAGTTCCATGCCACCAAATAGAAACTAAGATCTTTATCTGACTTTCTGAGAAATCAGGAGAGAGAGATAATAGCCAAATCCCCAAACAGGCCAGTTTTAGTATGATAAAGATGTCCCCTCTGCTTTAACCTTTACAAGGAAAGCAACAAACGACCAATCTCCTTTTTGTTCTGTTTCTGATTCTCTGGCCCTTTTCTGTCTATAAAGCCAATCTCCGCTGCTCAGCTCATCAGAACCCTCAAGGTGTTACCCAATTCATGAACTTCAAATAAAAGCCAGTAATTGCATCTTTTGACAGTGCTAAGCCCTATATTAGGTCTAAGTGTACAGGGTGAGCAAAAAAGACACGGCCTCTGCCAGAGGAGCTGACAGTCTAGGAGATAAAGAATAATTTTAAAAAAGTTCAAGACATCTTCAGCTTCTCTTTCTCTTATCCCACATGCACTCAGGAAATCCACTTAAGTGCTACTTTCAAAATACAGATGTCCAGAATCTGACTCCTTACCACCTCCATCGCTACCATCCTCATGGCTCCACTGGATTACCACAGCCTCTTGACTGGTGTTCCCACTTCCATCCTCAGTCAACCAAGTCTATTCTTCACACAACAACAACAGGGATCCTTTCACAATCCAAGTTGGATCTTGCCAGTGCACTGCTCAAAGTCCTGCATTTCACTCAGAGTGAAAGTTAAAACCCTCACAAAAGCCCTACAAAGCCCTATGTAATCAGCTCCTCCATTTGCTCTGCCCCTCCACCACCCTGCTTGCTCACTCGGCTCTAGCCACCCTGCATGCGCCTGCACCAGGCCTGTTTCTGTCTTAAGGTCTGTGCCTGAGCTGTCCACATGCCAAAAGCTTCTTCTCCCTTCACCTGGCTAATCTCTTACCTCTTTCAAGCATTTGCTCAAATGAGCTTGACCACTGCACTTAAAACTGCAATTCTCCACCCCCTGCCATACTACTTCTGATTGCCCTGACCGTGTGCTCTTTTTCTTTTTTTCCATGGCTCTTATCACTTTTAATGCACTATACAATTTATTATATTTATTATTTACTGTTCATCTCCCCTGCCAACAACAGAGGCTCCGTGAGGGGAGGGATCTTTGTTTTGCTATCTGATAGGTCCTAAGACTCTGGTTCATAACTGGAGCTCAGTAAGTATACACTGAAGCAATGAATGAAACGGTCAAAGAAGCAAAGATTTACAAGCCCGATAACACCCAGTGGTTGTACATAGCTGGTGGGAAAAGAAACTGAATAAATCTTCTACAGGGTAATTTGTCAAGACATAGTTAACTATTGTATTATTATAGATAGATATTAAAAGGCTTTAGAATGTTCAGCCCTCCCATTAAGTAATTCTACTTCTGAGTACACGGCCTAAAAAAATCAGATGTACAGAGACTTATGTGTAAGATGACATTTCATGCAACCACTAAAAATTATACACATCTGGCTGGGCACGGTGGCTTATGCCTGTAATCCCAGCACTTTGGGAGGCTGAGGCGGGCAGATCTCCTGAGCTCGGGAGTTCAAGACGAGCCTGGGAAACATGGTGAAACCCTGTCTCTACTAAAATACAAAAAATTAGCCAGACGTGGCAGCATGCACCTGTAGTCCTAGCTACTTGGGAGGCTGAAGCAAGAGAATTGTTTCAACACAGGAGGCAGGGGTTGCAGTGAGTTGAGATCGCACTACTGCACTTCAGCCTAAGCAACAGAGAGAGACTCTGTCTCCAAAAAAAAAAAAAGAAAAGAAAAGAAAAGAAAAAAAAATTAGTTGGGCATGGTGGCAGGCGCCTATAATTCCAGCTACTCGGGAGGCTGAGGCAGGAGAATCACTTGAACCCAAGAGGTGGAAGGTGCAGTAAGCCAAGATTGCACCACTGCACTCCAGCCTGGGTGATAGAGTGAGACTCTGTCTCAATTAAAAAAAAAAAAAAAAAAAAAAATATATATATATATATATATATATATATACACATCTGTATTTACTACAGTAACACATACATTGTATATTATTATATGCAAACTCAGCATGTGCATATATCAAACCAAGTTCTCCTAACCACAGATTTAAATAAAACTCCTTCTCAAAGCACAGCAGATGTCTATTCAGAAGCGTATCTCAGGAGGACCAGGGACAAGGGCACATATATTCAGTTCAGTTATTCTACAACTAAAAATCTAAACAGGGCTGGGTGCCACTTTGAGAGGCTGAGGTAGGAGGATCTCTTGAAGCCAGGAAACACAGCAGCCTGGGAAACATAGCAAGACCCTGTCTCTACAAAAAAAAAAAAAAAAAAATTAAAAATTAGCTGGGCATGGTAGCACACCCGTAGCCCTGGTTACTCAGAAGGCTGAGGTGGTAGTATCACTTGAACCCAGGAGTTCAGGGTTACGGCGAGCTATGATCAAACCACCGTACTCCAGCCAGGGTGACAAAACAAGACCCTGTCTCTGGGGGAAAAAACAAACAAACAGAACAATGTCTAATGTGTATTACTACCAGGTGTTACTGAACTTTTCAGAAAATCATCAGCATGTTGAAGACAGACCCCACCATTCACTCACATGACATCCAGCACAGAGTCATTCCGAATGACCTTATGGGAGACATCAGCTAGCAGGAAGAGCCCTCCATCTGTCCTTCGGATGCTAGCTGCATAGCCCGGCCAGATCTGCAATCTGGAGAGAGAGGTGGTCTTAATTGTAGGATTTTCAAAGAACACATACTTCCATGCCCTCATGTGAACAATACTTTGAGGTGATACTGCCCTTCCCCAATAGTAATGAGAAAGCCTCAGGAAACTAAGTTAATTGACATTATTGCAAACTTACTGAAAAACCAAACTAAGGAAGAGATTTAATTGATAAGCTGTATTCACTACCATAAACTACTGCTGAGATTATACTACTAAATACAATGGTTGTAATGGAAAATTTCTTTCCAGAACATTCAAAAGTGAGGAAAGGGAAAAAAGTACCA
The DNA here is from genome assembly GCF_009828535.3 of Hylobates moloch. Taxonomy (NCBI): domain Eukaryota; kingdom Metazoa; phylum Chordata; class Mammalia; order Primates; family Hylobatidae; genus Hylobates; species Hylobates moloch. The sequence goes on along the minus strand of NW_026652297.1, from coordinate 27,115,945 downwards.
ACCTGTGTTGCTGTAGTACCATAGCACTTGTAGGGTCATAAAAGTTTCTCCCCACAAGCTTCATATCTAAAAGTTTCATTACCCTGAAATAAAAAGCAAGTATGAGTTTTCTAATAGAAGAGTAAAAAAATTATGTTCCATTATTCTTAGCTACATTTGCCTTTGGAAGTCTGAAAGGTTAGAAATGTTTGTGCTCTTTGCAGAAGACAGCTTTTATATTGAGAACAATCTTGTTAAAAGAAAACCAAAAACTGCCAAAGCATTTGACTGAAAAAGCAAAGCAAAACGACAGTAGTCTTTTCCACTACTAGCTGACCAAACACTGAGTTGATTTCCCAGGTTTGATTACATTACTTTTCACCATTAACTACGAAGAATGCGAGAGCCCATTGCTAAGTGTGTGAATAACAGCGTGGCAAAGGGAGTTACGTTTATTCCTGGCAGTTCGACTTACTAGGTAGAAATTAGGTTCTATGGGCCGGGCGCGGTGGCTTACGCCTCTAATCCCAGCACTTTGGGAGGCTGAGGTAGGCAGATCACAAGGTCAGGAGATTGAGACCATCCTGGCCAACAAGATGAAACATCATCTCTATTAAAAATACAAAAATTAGCCAGGTGTGGCGGCACATGCCTGTAATCCCAGCTACTCAGGAGACTGAGGCAGGAAAATTGCTTGAACCAGGGAGTCTGAGGTTGCAGTGAGCTGAGATTGCGCCACTGCACTACAGCCTGGCGATAGAGCGAGACTCCGTCTCAAAAAAAAAAAAAAAAAGAAAAGAAATTAGGTCCTGTGTTTCATTAAATAAGAGAATAGCGGCTGTATGAAAATTAGGATGTTTCAAAAGAAGTTAAACAATTATGAGCTGTCTGTAATCCAAAAATTCAAGACCCTGAAAAAAAATCCTTCCAGCAAATATTTTTACACACAACCTCTTTAAGTAGCCCCCTTGTTACCACCACCATCAAATATGCACTATAAACAGCCGCCTTCAAAGTTCCTGAACACACCTGGAGGAACCCATTCCCCTATCCAGCTACCTCCAAACCTAATTTCATATATTCAAATCTGGTCTACCACTTGTGAGATAATTTTTGAGTAAGTTAGCCTCAATACCATCCATTTATTCATTAAATGCTTCCAAACCCATCTAGAATATACTGTCATGTATTTCCATCCAAGTATCTTGAAGAACATTACTGTAAATACAAGACTGAAGTTAAAGGACAATAGAACTTCGGCTGTTTTCTTACCGACGGAAAACAACATTGTAGAAGGGAATGCACAGGTCAGAGGAGGGCTCCAAGATTTTTGTCATCTGAATCTTAATGCTGATTTCAGCACTGTCTGTTTTCCTTTGACTTTTTAACTCAAGAACCTAACAAATAAATACACACAGGTAAAACAAAATGACAAAACTAAGAACTAATGACCAAGTCCTAATCTAATTCAACTGTGATCTTAAGAACACTAAAGTATCTTAAAACATTTTTCTACTTTGCCCCTCACTTTGTTGCCCACACTGGCAAAAGCACAGCATGACGACCACGATTCAGAAAAATTATTTGGTAAGAGATTTCCAACCAAGTTTACATTTGCAATTTTTTTTTTTTTTTTTTTGAGACAGAGTCTCGCTCTGTCACCCAGGCTGGAGTGCAGTGGTGTGATCTCAGCTCACTGCAAGCTCCGCCTCCTGGGTTGACGCCATTCTCCTGCCTCAGCCTCCTGAGTAGCTGGGACTACAGGCGCCTGCCACCATGCCCGGCTAATTTTTTTTATTTTTAGTAGAGACGGGGTTTCACCGTGTTAGCCAGGATGGTCTCGATCTCCTGACCTCGTGATCCACCTGACTCGGCCTCCCAAAGTACTAGGATTACAGGTGTGAGCCACCACACCCAGTCTACATTTGCAATTTTAAGTTACTCTTTATCACTGAGGTCACAGACTTCCAACCATTCCTTTCATGTGAGAAGGTGCTTCTTGAGGAATTCAAACTTGAAATGTGCTGTTATGTCCTGCAGAAATCTGTCTTCCCCTCTATGAACAGAAAAGTACAACTCAAACGTACAGGAATTCTATGGTTTCCTACCCCTCAAAACACCAGTCCTGGGCCAGGTGAAGTGGCTCACGCCTGTAGTCCCAGGACTTTGGAAATTCGAGACCAGTCTGGGCAACATAGCAAGACCCAATCTCTTAAAAGCAAAACCAAACAAAAAACACCAGAGCACTCTTAGGGTTCATCTGAAAGTCCATTTCCTGTTTGGTCTCACTTGTTGAAGCTTAACAGGGAGATAGAGAATAGATCCATCAAACGCAGTGACGTTGCCGGTGACAGCTTGATGGTCCTTCAACATGCTGAACCTCATGCTTTTGCACTCCACACTGGGGCTGGAAAATAATGAAGAGGATTTTCCTTCAACTTGACTCAAACAGCAATCTTTATCACAGCTGCGCAACAGGTGCTAGTTACCCAGTAACTACTGCTCCATCTAGCGGCCATATTAAAAATTATCTATCTGACTAGAACTGACTCAAGATGACCTGCTCACAGCTGAAACATCAGGAACCATAGGTTAAAAAAAAATAAAAACCACCAAATTCTACCACCAAAGGACACCTGCCTTCGCATATCAGTGTATATTCTTTCATATACACATATTTGTTTTTGAGATGGAGTCTCACTCTGCCGCCCAGGCTGGAGTGCAGTGGCGCAATCTCGGCTCACTGCAATCTCCACCTCCCAGGTTCAAGTGACTCTCCTTTTGTTTCTTTAACATTTGTCAATCCATTTTAAGAGGAAGGGTTCTCCCCACCTCCCCCCCCTTTTTTTTTTTTTGAGATAGGGTCTTGCTCTGTCACCCAGGCTGAAGTACAGTAGCATGATCATAGCTCACTGCCATCTCAAACTCCTGGGCTCAAGTGATCCTTCTGCCTCAGTCCCCCAAGTAACTGGGACTATAAGGATACCACCACACCTGGCTAATTAAAAAAAAATTTTTTTTTGCTCTGGCTCGGTGGTTTATGCCTGTAATCCCAGCACTTTGGGAGGCCGAGGTGGGTGATCACTTGAGGCCAGGAGTTCAAGATCACTCTGGACATCATGGTGAAACCTGTTCTACAAAAAATCCAAAAAAAATTAGTGGGGTGTGGTGGCATGTGGTTGTAATCCAGCTACTCGGGAGGCTGAGGCATGAGAATCATTTCAGCCTGGGAGATGGAGGTAGCACTGAGGCGAGACTGTGCCACTGCACTCCGGCCTGGGCAACAGAGTGAGACTCTATCTCAAAAAATAAATAAATAAATAAAATTTTTTGTTGTTGTTACCTCAGATAGTCTTGAACTCCTAGCCTCAAGCAACTCTCCCTCCTTGGCCTCCCTAAGTGCTGAGATTACAGACGTGAGCCACTGCATGCAGCCCTCTCCCCTCTCTTTAATGCTCACCTCTTTGCTGTATGTTTCGCAACAAGCCTGCTTCCTGGGATCCAATTTCCCCCCCTTTTCTGGCTACTTCCCTCTACCTGTTGTATGTGCTAAGCTCCGCTTTCTTACCTCATAGAAACTATTAACAGCAATCCTGTTGCCTTCTATAATTATTCCATTTCTCATTCCTCTTACAAACTTTTTAAATGAGTGGCCAAGTCACTGGCTACTTCTCATGGCCTATGCCCTCCTTTGTGCTTTTCATCTTTCCTTTTTTTTTCCCTACAACTGTAACAAAACTAGTAGAAGATCACAACACCCTCAACAAGCAAATTCAGTTGCTTTTTTTCCTGTGGCCAAAGTCAACCACCTTCTCATTACCTTCATTCAAATGAGTCCTTCCTTTGGTCTTTATAACATACCTTCAGAATATTTTCTCCTTAACTGTTCCTTTCTTCTCTCTTTCACTCCACTTCTTCCTCTTGTGTCATCAACTAGCAGCTGCCCTTCACAAATTCAGCCTTCCTAGTATAGCTACCTTTAGAAATAGTATGGAAGTTTCTGGCCAGGCATGGTGGCTCATGCCGGTAATCTCAGCACTTTGGGAGGCCAAGGCAGGTGGATTACTTGAGGTCAGGAGTTTGAGACCGGCCTGGTCGACATGGCAAAACCCTGACTCTACTAAAAAAAATACAAAAATTAGCCAGGCATGGGGCGCTTGCCTATAATCCCAGCAACTAGGGAGGCTGAGGCAAGAGAATTGCTTCAACCTGGGAGGCAGATGTTGCAGTGAGCTGAGATTGCATCACTGTACTCCAGCCTGGGTGACAGATTGAGACCCTGTCTCAAAAAAAAAAAAAGAAAAAAAAAAAGAAATAGTATGGAAGTTTCCTAAAAAAACTAAAAATAGTACTAATATGATCTAACAATCCCACTTCTTGGTATTTATCCAAAGGAATTGAAATCAGTGTGTCAAAGAGATATATGTGCACTCCCATGTTCACTGCAGCACTATTCACAACAGGCAAGACGTGGAATCAATCTAAGTGTCCACTGAATGGATAAAGTGGTATACATACACAATGGAATACTACATAGCCTTTAAAAAGAAGTACATCCTGTCATTTGTGACAGTATGAAAGGATCTGGAGAGTATTATGCTAAGTGAAATAAGATAGGCACAGAAAGACAAATACCATCTGATCTCACTCATATATGGAATCTAAAAAGGTTGAACTCATTGTGAACAGAGAGTAGGAAGGTGGCTACCAGAGGCTGAGGGTTGAGGGGTATGGAGAAATGGCAGATGTTGGTTAAAAGGTACAAAGTTTCAGATAGACAGGTAGAGTAAGTTTTAGTGATCTATGGTAACCATAGTTAACAACAGAGTGTATTTCAAAATTCCTAAAAGAGATTTTAAATGTTTTCACCACAAAAAAAACAGTAAGTAGGTGAGGTGACACATATGTCAATTAGCCTGACTTAATCTTTCTACAATGTATACATACACCAAAACATCATCTTATACTCATACATATACACAATTATTTTTCAATTAAAAAAACCTGAGACTTCATCTTCTCATTTTCTTCACAGGTATTTCAAAACACTCATTTTCACAATTCCAGCTAAGAACTTCCAGCTAATGACTCCTCTAAGATATTAAAAGAGAACACAAACTAATATAAACTATTTTTAAATAGTAATCCTAAAATTATTGATATAAAACTGAAGTTATCTTCTTTCATTTTTCTCACCCCTAAATTTAACCCTAGACTGTCACTAGAGAGACGTCAGATGTTGGTATGATGGCTCACGCAGGGAAGGATCCAGGTTTCATAGGGCATGGATTTCACACCACTGATGGGGGTGGGGGGAGGGTTCTTTAAGAAAAAGAATACAAAATTACACATACAAAATAAGTTAAAAGATCATGGAAGACACCTAATGCAAGTTTTAAAAGGCCCTGAACTTAAGCTTCATTAATTTCACATTAACTTCTAGCCTCATGTATAAATCTACACCCTATGAAGTTAAAATCGAGATTGGTAATATAGCCAAATCATACACAAAGCCTAAGATTAACCTTAAACTTCCTGTAAGGATGTGAGTAAATGCATTATCACACTGAGATGTCCACCAGGAACTGTCCAGGACAATATTCAGTTATTCCAGGGGAACTATTTTTTTACTGCCCTTTAAGAAGTGAACAATACAAAGGAAAGCTGTGAATACCTGAAAGTCACATGATATTGATAAACTGCTTCATTATGACATTGTATTTTGACGAGGTTCAGTCCCAAAGACTGAGGTGTTCCTTTTGATCCTTGCTTCACAATAAGCTCTCTAGAAAATAAAAACAAAAAGCAACTGTATATATCAAAAACAAAAAAACAAAATAACTAACCAACCCACACAACCAACAACAAAAAGATTGCGGGAAGTAACATTTTTTCACATTTTGCTAGAGGTACACAAATCAAGAGGCAACACTTACAAAAGCAAGCTCTGAAGGCTAGAAGGCAAATCATTAGCAAGCCCTAATTAGATAAGCAAGGTCACCCTACCTTTCCTAGTAACATTACCAAATAAACTAGGCCCATTAACTAAGAACACAAGAATGAGTTCTATGGAGAAAGATTAAGTGTCATGATATTCTTCCTAAATTATTTCCTTATCTTCAACATAACAAAGAATTGTCTCAATTGGGAAGGAAATGAAAGGCCGTGAGTCCACTCTTTTGTTGCATGCTATATGTCCACTGTCAACCACATTTAACTTCAGAAATTGTCCCACCTTGGCCGGACACGGTGGCTCACACCTGTAATCCCAGCACCTTGGGAGGCTGAGACGAGTGGATCACGGGGTCAGGAGTTCAAGACCAGCCTGGCCAAGATGGTGAGACCCCATCTCTACTAAAAATACAAAAAAATTAGGTGGGGGTGATGGCGGGCACCTATAATCCCAACTACTTGGGAGGCTGAGGCAGGGGAATTGCTTGACCCACAAGGTGGAGGTCACAATGAGCCGAGAATGCACCACTGCACTGCAGCCTGGGTGACAGAATGAGACTCCGTCTCAAAAAGAAAAAAAAAATTGTCCCATCTCTTTGTCAATCTCCCACTGGCAAAAAACAAAACACCCCGCAGTATTATTACACAGGGAGGACCCAACAAAAACAGATTTTACAATACTACGCACCAGCCAAAATGCAGAATTTTCACGATCATTACTAAGTAGATAAGGCAGTGCTCCTGACTTACTTTTCCTTGTGCTCCACAGTCAGGACCAAAGGGCGATCTGGAGAGTGCAGGGGAGACTGGGGCAGAGCCGGTGGCGATGACAGCTGCGGGGGACCCCGGGAAGGTGTGCTGAAGGCACAGGGAGGCTTGTCCACTCCTCTGCCGATACCACCTGCTGCTCTTCCCAGTGGTAATAAAGAAGCATCCGAAATCCCTCTTCCAAGCATCCTGAAATGCGGAGAGAGAGGCAAATCAGGGCTTTTTGTAATAGCTATGTCCTATCCAGATTATTCCCCCAACTCCACAATCTCTTCCTGGAGGAGTCAGCAGAAGGGATCCAAGTTTCAAATTCTCTCAAGCTACATATGCCAAGGCCAGGCACAGTGGCTCACGCGTGTAATCCTAGCACTTTGGGAAGCCGAGGTGGGCAGACTGCTTGAGCCCAAGAGTTCAAGACCAGCCTAAACAATACAGTGAGACCCCGAACTAAAAAAAATACAAAAATTAGCCAGGTATGGTGGCTCATAACTGTAGTCCCAGCTACTCGGGTGGCTGAGGTGGGAGGACCACTTCAGCGTGGGAGGTCGAGGCTGCAGTGAGCTGAGATCACATCACTGCACTAAAGCCTGGGCAACAGAGACAGAACCAATTTCAAAAAAAAAAAAAACACAACATATGCCACCATGACTCGTTCACCAACTGCTATTAATATTGACTGTCAAAGCCATCTTCCATAGCAGAATAGAGGAGAAAGTTTGACTCAACATTATTAAAGAATCACCACGGCTGCGTGCAGGGGCTCATGCCTGTAATCCCAGCACTTTGGGAAGCCAAGGCGGGAGGACTGCCTGACGTCAGGAGTTTGAGACCAACCTGGCTAATATAGTGAAACCCCGTCTCTACTAAAAATACAAAAATTAGCTGGGTGTGAGGCGGAGGTTGCAGTGAGCTAAGATCGCACCACTGCACTCCAGCCTGGCGACAGAGCGAGACTATCTCAAAAAAAAAAAAAAAAAAGTAGCTGGGTGTGGTGGCGCACACCCGTAGTCCCAGCTACTTGGCACGCTGAGGAGAATCACTTGAACCTGGGAGGTGGAGGTTGCAGTGAGCCAAGATTGCCCCACTGCATTCCAGCCCAGGCAACACAGCGAGACTCCATCTCAAAAAAAAAAAAAAAAAAAAAAAAAAAAAAAAAAAAAAAAAAAAAAAAAAAAAGTCCAGGCACAGTGGCTCATGCCTGTGATCTCAGCACTTTGGGTGGCCGAGGTGGGTGGACTGCCTGAGGTCAGGAGTTCAAGACCAGCTTGGCTAACATGGTGAAACCTTGTCTCTACTAAAAATACAAAAAATTAGCTGGGTGTGGTGGCACATGCCTGTAGTCCCAGATACTTGGGAAGCTGAGGCAGAAGAATTGCTTGAACCTGGGAGGGGGAGGTTGCAGTGAGCCAAGATCGAGGCACTGCACTCTTAGGCGACAGTGCAAAACTCCATCTCAAAAAAAAAAAAAAAAAAAAAAAAAAAAAATCACCACGATCAGGGTAATTTTTTAAGAGGACAAATGAATTTCTGAACAGCCCAGTGGAGAACTACTTCTTACCCTTTTCCAATGCCTAGCTGTGTTAACAGCTGCTGATTACTCTTGGGAAATGCGCATTCTTTAATATAAAACCAGACATTGATTATGAGATGACATAACCCTTCTTAGAGTTGCTCTCTGAACTTACAGAGATATTCCATCTGAATTTGATAGTTACCTGAGAGGGTAACTTTACCCACCTACTCCAACCAACGGGGGCGTCTGCCATCTTGCTGTCCCCAGCTGCCAACACTTTTGGATCCCAAAAAGTGGGAGAGAGTTCCTCCCTGTCCTTGCGTACCAGATTAGCAGACAAGCCTCGACCTAAAATGCCTCTACCTGAAAGAAAGAACCAAACCCCAGCAATGACTATGAGTTAAACGCGTTTTAAAGTATTGTTTTTTTGTTTTTTTTTTTTTTTTCAAAAAAAGCACAGTTATGTTTCTGAAAATAAACCATTTGGATTTTAGAAGAAACCAATCCTACATACCACTGAATTTCTCGAGTTAGTTTTCCACATACCTGATGGAAGCATTTCCCGTTTCAGAGGGGTCTTAGAAACTGTTTCAATGCCCAGGCCTCGGAACATGGAGACCAAACCCACAGACTCCTGTGGAAAGTCAGAGAATAAGCTTCTAAGAGGTAGTTTAAAACCCCAGAAACAAGGGCTTTCTTAGTCTTGGTATATAATAAAAATCATCTTCAAATTCTATACATGTTATAAGAATAAAGGGAAACATTTTATAAACTTTAAAAAATACTTGTAACTACGTGATATTAGGTTTTAAAGCACAGTTACAGTTATGGCCCATGATTTGATGTGTACAGTGTAACAAAATGCAACAGAATAGAATTGACTTTTCCATTTTGATTTGATAAACAGTATAAAAAATGCAACAGAACAGTTAATTTTTCCATTTTGATTTGATAAACAGTATAACAAAATGCAACAGAACAGAATTAACTTTTCCATTTTTCTATTTTCTGCATATTAAAGGCAAGAGAGAACAAGTGTACTGGTTAATAAATTTCAAAAAAGCTGGATCATTTATGAGTATCAGAGGTTTGGGTAACCTGCTACTGTTTTCCTGTGGCAGTCTTGAATGTCTACTACTGTTATACCAGTTGGATCTGACATGAATAAAAGCTACATATAGACTCAAGCAATTCATTTGAGTCAACACGTAAGATTACTTTCATAAACTTTTCTCCCTACAAAAATAATACATTTGACAAATGTAAACTCTACTTAAAATAATCATAACTTCATTATTAGGTTCTTCCTATATTTGCTAACTCTCTTTGACATATTAATTATAGACAAACATTATTCTTAAAATTACTTTATAATTAAAAGTTTAAGAACATACACACGTTAACTGTTCACACAGCAGCAGCAATAATTGAAGATCCTTTAAGATTTGGGCAATGGGCCTTCCAAAATGAACAAAAGTATTATTACCTCAGAGGCAGAAATTGCTGCTAGTATCACACAGCCAAAACCAGGGTGAAAATCTAAATATTTAGAAAACAAGAGGTTGTACCTTTAGACCTAACAATTACAGATTGAGGGATGGAGGGATGATTGGAAGCTAGAGGACCTATGGTACTTACCAAGTCCATCTAGTGTTCATTATGAGGTACTTTTTCATACCTCTAGAAACTCTAGATTTGAAATATTTGCCCAGATGTATCTACTTGTTAAAGAAAAAAAAAAAGACAACCTTGTTTCTGTTTAGGGCTTCCCAGTTTTGCAAGCACTCTGTTGTTGTTGTTGTTTGAGGTGGAGTCTCGCTCTGTCGCCCAGGTTGGAGTGCAGTGGCGAGATCTCAGCTCACTGCAACCTCTGCCTCCACGGTTCAAGCAATTATCCTGCTTTAGCTTCCCGAGTCGCTGGGATTACAGGCACCCGCCACCATGCCTGGCTAATTTTTGTATTTTCAGTAGAGACGGGGTTTCACCATGTTGGCCAGGCTGGTCTTGAACTCCTGACTTCAGATGATCCACCTGCCTCGGCCTCCCAAAGTGCTAGGATTACAGGCATGAGCCACCGTGCCCAGCCCTGCAAGCACTTTGAAATCCATTACTTTCTCTGACGGCACACAGGTAAGCTGTATGCCACCCACTCCTATGCATCCAGAAGTGGTCTTACCCTTTGTGCTGGCCCCCTCTGTGTGCTTGGTTCCTCTGGCTTTCCAAATACATGGCCTCTGCCTGCAGGTGCTCCCCTGCCCAGAGATGGGTCCAAAGGTTTAGAAGCTTGTGGCCAACAGCCTGGCATCCGTACAGCCTGGCATTGGGATGGGTGGACAGGAGACTGGCCCCTGAACGATGGTCGGAAAGTATCCATGGAAAGGCTGTAGAGAACACGTGTGTCGATCCTGTTCTGGTTAATTACCTGCCAGCATTTTCAAAAGATTAAGGTTCCCAATTGTTTTCCTTTTCCTTCAAGACACACTCACAAAGCATTAAAATAGTATTTTGACCCAGTCCAGTAACACACCTAGCCTTCTACAACATAGTCACTTCAAAGGCTTCTATTTGATCTGTAATATCCTAAACACCCTTCATTAACAATCCCTTAGAGCAGTGGTCCCCCAGCTTTTTGGCACCAGAGACTGGTTTCCTGGAAGATAATTTTTCCATGGACCCAGGGGTGGGGGGATGGTTTCAGAGTGACTCAAATGCACTACATTTATTGTGCACTTTATTTCTATTATTACATTATAATAGATAATAAAATATAATAATTATACAATTCACCATAATGTAGAATCAGTGGGAGCCCTGATCTTGTTTTCCTGCAACTAGATGTTCCCATCTGTGGGTGATGGGAGACAGTGACAGATCATCAGGCATTAGATTCTCATAAGGAGCATGCAACCTAGATCCCTCGAATGCGAAGTTCACAAGAGGGTTTGCACAATGAGCATCTAATGGCACCAGTGATCCGACATGAGGCAGAGCTCAGGTGATACTACAAGCCATGGGGAGCAGCTGTCAATACAGATGAAGCTTTGCTCATTCGCCAACCTCTCACCTCCTGCTGTGCAGCCCAGTTCTTAACAGGCCCCCCAACCAGTCTGTGGCCTGGGGGTTGGGAACCCCTCCCTTAGAGGCCCATGTCCTCCTTGAACTTACTTATATTTTCTACCCAAACAGCCTCTCACAAAACTCAGTCCTGTAAGTTAACTAGCTGTTGTATAAGGAAGCAGTTTTTTAGGAGGGTCTCCCTCTGTCGCCCAGGCTGGAGTGCAGTGGCATGATCATGGCTCACTGCAGCCTCGACCTCCTGGGCTCAAGTGACCCTCACATCTCAGTCTCCTGAGTAGCTGGGACTACAGGCATGCACCACAACACCCAGCTAATTTGTATATTTTTGTAGAGATGAGGTCTTGCCATGTTGCCAAGGCTGGTCTCAAACACCTGGGCTCAAGTGATCTGCTGCCTCAGCATCCCAAAATGCTGGGATAACAGGCGTGAGCCACTGCACCTGGCTAAGGCAGTTTTTATGTATGAGGATGACTTTGGTTTATAAACAATTTTTTTTCCTTTTTTTTTTTTTTTGAGACGGAGTTTCACTCTTGTTACCCAGGCCAGAGTGCAATGGCACAATCTTGGCTCACCGCAACCTGTGCCTCCTGGGTTCAAGTGATTCTCCTGCCTCAGCCTCCTGAGTAGCTGGGATTACAGGCATGCAGCACTATGATCGGCTAATTTTGTATTTTTAGTAGAGACGGGGTTTCTCTATGTTGGTCAGGCTGGTCTCAAACTCCCGACCTCAGGCGATCAGCCCACCTGGGCCTCCCAAAGTGCTGGGATTATGCGCCTGGCCTATAAACAATTTCATAGTTAACATAGCCATATCATAAAATTACTGTCAATAAATATTTATGGGTTTTTGCTTTGTTTTTGGCCTCTCTTTCCTACATGAGAGTCCTAACATTTTTCCAGTCTATGATTGCACTAAACTCTTTTCCTTTATCTGTTTAGTTGCTTCTCCGAATCTCTATCCAATTCTTTTTTACAAAATTCTTCCTTCAGGCTGAGCACACACATACAGTGGTTCATGCCTGTAATCCTAGCACTCTGGGAGGCCTAGGTGGGAGGACCGCTTGAGGCCAGGAGTTTGAGGCCAGCCTTAGGAACACAACGAGACCCTGTCTCTACAAAGAATTAAAAAATAGAAAAAAAAAATTCTAAAAAACTCTCTTCTTTCAAACTCCATCAGAAGTCTCCAGAGTACACAGTCTTTCTGCTTTGAGCCTACAATACTTGCTCAGTCTCACAGGTTGCATTTAACACCCTTCTCTCTCCCAGGTTACCAGGGGTGAGGCTCTCCCTGGCTTCCCTACCAAATCTAAAGCCCATCAGGTCTCTTCAAAATCACTTCATAACCTGTAGGTTGGGCGTGCTGGCCCATGCCTGTAATCACAGCACTTTAGGAGGCTGAGGCGGGTGCATCACTTGAGGTCAGAAGCTCAAGACCAGTGTGGCCAACATGGTGAAACCCTGTCTTTACTAAAAATACAAAAATTAGTCAGGCGTGGTGGTGCATGCCTGTAATCCCCCCTTCTCAGGAGTCTGAGGCACAAGAATGGCTTGAATCCAGGAGGTAGAGGTTGCCGTGAGTCAAGATCGTGGCACTCCAGCCTGGGTGACAGAGCAAGATTCTGTCTCAAAAAAATTTAAAAATCACTTTATAACCTAGAGATTTCAAGACTCCCTCTTTAAGGGGTTCCTCTCATTGTCCTGACTTGCCCCTGATTCCTGAAAAATATTTCTTAAAGGAAAAGAATTTTTTTTTTAAGAGACAGGGTCTTGTTCTGTCATCCAGGCTACAGGGAAGTGGTGGCATCTTAGCTCACTGCAGTCTCAACCTCCTGTGCTCAAGCAGTCCTCTTGTCTCAGCCTCCCAAGTAGCTAGGACTTCAGGCACCTGCCACCATACCCAGCTAATTTAAAAAAAAAATTTGTAGAGACGGGATCTTGCCATGTTGCCCAGGCTGGTCTCAAACTGCTGACCTCAAGTGATCCTCCCACCTCAGCCTCCCCAAATGCTGGGAGAAGCCTCTTCTTAACTTTCAAAAAGCTGTCTTGACCGGGCATGGTGGCTCATGCCTGTAATCCCAGCACTTTGGGAGGCCGAGGTGGGTACATCACAAGGTCAGGGGTTTGAGACCAGCCTGACCAAAATGGTGAAACCCCATCTCTACTAGAAATACAAAAATTAGCCGGGCATGGTGGCGTGCGCCTGTAATCCCAGCTACTCGGGAAGCAGAGGCAGGAGAACCGCTTGAACCTGGGAGGCGGAGGTTGCAGTGGGCAGAGATCACGCCACTGCACTCCAGCCTGGGCAACTGAGCAAGATTCCGTCTCAAAACAAACAAAAATAAAAAAGCTGTCTTAAGTATTAGCTACAGAGAAATCATACATTTCAAGAAAAGATTAACACACAATTCATAAGTCCACAGCATAAGTGCACACAGTTCAAGAACTTGCAAAATTTATTGAACTAAACTATCCTCTTTCACACTCTAAAATGCAGGATATGACTCCCTTTCTTGAAGGCTATATTTAACTGCTAACACCCCTTTTCGGTGAGCCAGGACTCTGCTCACACCTCCCCAACACCACCCAAAGAATCCCAAGCAATCAGTATGCTAACAACTACATACTCAGAAGCGCTGGACAACCTCCCTTAAGGGACATTTGGAATCTTCCTCTTTGTCCACGCTTCCCTCAACCTCCAGCATCACTTCTATAGATTCAGGTAGCTCCCCACAGGGCCCTCTCCCAGTGTGGGTTTTCCCCTGGGATCGGAAAGCAGATACTTGGCTGACCGAAAGGTTCAATGGGGAGGGAACCCAGGACAGTCTGGGCCTGCCTCCCTCGCATCCCTCAGTGCGTGCTCCGCGCTGAGGCCTCGCGACTCGGGCCTAACCAGAAGCAAGGCCCCCGAAGGCGAGTCCCATCCCCTTTCCACCCCGAGAAAAGCACCTTTCCCCAAAGCCACAGCCCTGCCAGGAGTTCTATCTCCTCTCTCAGGCCAAATAAGTGGTCCACTTTGGCCTCCCGCGGGCCTCCCCTGCCGCCCCCACCTGAGCACCTACTCTGGGGCCGTGGCGCCGGGCCTCGAATAACGACTTCCCGCCCCCGCCCGACCCGCAACCCTCAGCACCTCCCCGAAGGGGGAGGGCCCGGGAGGGCGGCTCACCCCACATGCTTGAGCAAAAGCCCACCCTGCCCGCCCCCGAGCGACCTTGGCCTGCCTGGCCTGCCGCAACCGGGGCCAATCCTCACCCGGGCGCGAGTCCTGGCCCCACTGGCCCAGCTCCATGCGGCCGCCGGAGAAGACGGGGCTCAATCCACGCCCCAGGACCCACATGCTCCAGGGCCAATTTCCGCTCTTCGAGGCCTCCGGGGATGAGCCCATTGGCCACTTGACCTGTCGTTCACAAGAGCAAGCTATCTCATTGGCCCATCTGCAAGAGAGGCTCGTCCTTTCCAGCAGGTTCGCTGTGCACGGGAGGTTCGTGCGGAAGGAGCGCTGGAAGTTATGTGAACCTCAGCGTTAAAATGTGTTAACGGTTTGGAGATCCTGACTCCCTTTCTGGGGGCAACTCCTATAAACAGATTTAGCGTAAGACTCGCGGGTTGAAATTGACTTGCCCCATTCCTGCCATTTAAGAGGATTAGCGATACAGGTGGTGAAAAAGAAACGGTAAGCTCGAGTGCGCATTCAAACACCTACTTCATATGATTTCTGCACATCACTTTCCTTATACGTAAAACAGAGATAAAAACTAAAAACATCCATTCATAGGGTTGAATGGAAATGTGCACACATAATAACATAAGTATTTTACATAATATGTAAAATACTTAGCACAAGGAGAAGACGACCCTCGATAAATGTTGCCTATTTTTATTGATGCCTAAATCTGTGTGAGCCAAGAAGAAATTTCTAGGAAGCAGATTAAATTATTAGTGGTTACTTCAGCAACTACAGAATGATTTTACCCAAAGAAAGATTTCTGCCCCTCTCCCAACCATTTTGTCAAATAACTGCATCTGTCTCCCACACCCAGGTTTTACAGGGTGGTTGAGGTCAAGCTTCTGAAGGCTTTGGCGGATGCTATAGAGACATCCAAAGGCTCTGCATGGAATACGCCTAAAGAAGGGTTAACCTTATCTTTTCCAGGCCTCAGATATCCCATGGCTTATTTTAATCCACACATGCAAGGGCCCTCCCTATCCTTCCCGAATGAGGATAGTCTGAAAATTATTGGAGCAGGATGATTTTCAACTCAGGAATCCAGTTGGCACGATGCCCCTTCACTGTTCCTAGATAGTATTTGCTTACCATGATCTAACATTTTCACTTCCTTTACCACACAACCTTCTTAACTTGCAGCTGTTGCAATGTTATGTTGTAAGCAATTCTCCTGCCTGTGCAAATACTTAATGGTAGCAAGTGCAGTCAAAAACAGTTATACAAACTGTTTTGTAACCTTCATGTGAAGATCCAACTCCCTGTTCTTTTAGGAACTCCGACCAAACTTTGCATGACATACTTATTCTATACACATGAAACTATTTTGGGGGCAGGATTCAGCAAATCTTCTAGTTGAAGTAAGGGAATAATAATTCTCAGATAATTTCTTGAACACGTCTTCTATTTGGGAACCTAAACCAAAAGCACTATTACAAAGGGTATGCACATTGAGTTTCCTAGATTTCTATATCCTGTCCATCCATGCAAGTGTAGGTGGCCTTTGTACAGTATTTCTAGCTAATCCAGACATCATTAACACTACTTATTTAACCAAAGGAAAATCCATATAGTCTTGCTGTTGATTGGACATAAAAATGGTTGAAGCTTTCTGAAACGTGGACATCTATTTAGGACATTTCAAACGCTAATCAACCTCTCTTGGAGTTTCTATTCCCTAACAGAGTACTGTAATTGTTAATTAGCCATCCCTAGGGTATTGATAAAAAAGGACACACATAATCTCATCACAAAAAGATGAGTATGTGAGGTGATGGATATGTTAATTTGGTTTAATCATTCCACAATGTAAATAAATATCAGAATATCATACCATACCACATAACCATATGTAATTGCTATTTGTTAATTAAAAATGAAAGGGGCAAAAAGAGCACATATATCACTCTAAGAGATAGTATTTTGAGATAAATCACAGATTTTTTTTTTAACTCAAAAAAGTCATAACACCAAATTCTGTCCACCTGGCCCTGCCAGTCTCTAAAATTCAGAGTGAAAATGGCCCCGTAACTATACATAATCTGAATTTTCCTAGGCAGTCATGACTCCAAATACCCTGGGCACTTGGTGCCCATAAATATTTCTGTTCCAACCATGTATTCTGGTTTGTTGTTGTTGTTGTTGTTGTCGTTGTTTTTGCTGCTGTTCAGAAAGTAAGATCACCAGAGTCACAGCAAGATTAAGGGCAGAAAATTACATTACTAGTGGGGCCTAAAACCTATAGGAAGGATTTCATTTAAAGTAGACCTATGTAGTATGTCTGGGTTCCTGGCAGAGATAACTAGAAATCCTTTCAGGAGAAATACACCAGGCTCCCAAAACTCCCGTGTAAAAGGTATCAATAAATATGAGCTCACAAAACACATCAGGCTGAATAACAGGAGGACACACAATCTAATTTAAAAAATGGGCAAAAGGCATGGTGGCTCACACCTGTAATCCCAGTACTTTAGGAGAACGAGGTGGGCAGATGGCCTGAGGTCAGGAGTTTGAGACCAGCCTGGCCAACGTGGTGAAACCCTGTCTCTACTAAAAACACAAAAATTAGCCAGGCATGCTGGTGCATGCCTGTAATCCCAGCTACTTGGGAGGCTGAGGCAGGAGAATCGCTTGAACCCGGGGGGCAGAGGTTGCAGTGAGCTGAGATCACACCACTGCACTCCAGTCTGGGCAACGAGTGCAAAATTCTGTCTCAAAAAAAAAAAAAAAAAAAAAAAAAAAAGGCGAGGAAGGGCGAGCAAAATATGTGAGTGGACCTGTGTCAATCCATTAGTCCCTTTAGTGTTACTATAAAGGAATACCTGAGGCTGGCTAATTTATAAAGAAAAGAGGTTTATTGAGCTCATGGTTATGATGGCTGGAAGGTTCAAGACTGGACACCTGGTGAGGACCTCAGGGTGCTTCCACTCATGGCAGAAGGCAAAGAGACCCGGCCTGTGCAGAGATTACATGGAGAGAGAGGAAGCAAGAAAGAGAGGGGAGGGAGGTGCTAGGTTCTTTTTAACAACCAGCTCTTGTTGGAACTAATAAGTCCTTTAGTAGAGACAGGGTTTCACCATATTGCCCAGGTTGGTCTTGAACTCAGTGGCTTATGGGTGTGAGCCACCACCCCTGACTGGAGCCATAAAATTTAATGGAATTTGTCCTTCAGTATCTGCTGAGTATTGGTTTTTAGGACCTCCCTCCATGGATACCAAAATTCACAGATGCTCAAGTCTCTTATATAAAATGGTGTATTTTATATTTCCATATAACCTATGCACATTTCCCTGTATACTTTAAATCATCTCTAGATGAATTATAATACCAAATACAGTGTAAATGCTACATAAATAGTTGTTACACTGTATTGTTTAGGGAATAATTACAAGAAAAAAGTCTGCACCTGTTCAGTACTGATGCAACCGTCCTTTTTGTTTTTTCCAAATATTTTTGATCTGTGGTTGGTTTAATCCATGGATGCAGAACCCGTGGATAGGGAGAGCCTATTGTATTTAGATGAGACCTTAGACTTGTAATTGATACTGAAATGGTATAAGACTTTGGGGGCTGTTAGGATGGGGCGAATGTGTTGCATGTCTGAAGAACATGAATTTGGGGGGGACAGAGGGAGGAATGTTAGGGAGTGAATTGTGTCCTCCTTGCAAAACCTATGTTGAAGCCCTAATCCCCTGTATTTGGAGATAGAGTATGTAGGGAGATAATTAACATAAATGAGGTAAGGAGGAGCTCTAATCTGATAGGATTTGTGTCCTTATCAGAAGAGAAAGAGACATGAGATCTCTATCTCTATCCCTCTCTCTTCATGGAAGCACAGAGACAAGGCCATGTGAGGACACAGCAAGATGGTGGCCATCTATAAGCTAGGGAGACGGTACTCACCAGAAATCAAATTTGCCAGCACCTTGATCATAGAATCGTAGCCTCCAGAGCTGTGAGAAAACAAATGTGTGTTGCTGAGGCCACCCAGTCTGTGGTAATTTGTTATGGCAGGCCTGTCTAACTAGTAGAATAACAGATGTCAGCAAGGATGTGGTGGAACAGGAACCCTCATACATTGCCAGTGGGAATGTAAAATGATGCAGCCTCTTTGGGAAACATTTGGCAGTTTCTCAAAAAGTTAAGCAAAAAAATTACTGTAGGAACCAAAATTTCACCTCTTGGTAGCTACCTAAGAAAAATGAAAACATGTCCACACAAAACTTTCATGCAAATGTTCATAGCAGCATTATTGATAATTGCCAAAAACTTCACCTAAATGTCCATCAACTGGTAAATGAATAAACAGAAATTTGTATGCTTAACAATGGGGATGCGTTAAAAAAAAAAAAAGGAGGCCGGGCGCAGTGGCTCATACCTGTAATCCCGGCCAGGTGCGGTGGCTCATGCCTGTAATCCCTGCACTTTGGGAGGCCCAGGCAGGTGGATCACCTGAGGTCAGGAGTTCGAAACCAGCCTGGCCAACATGATGAAACCCCATCTCTACTAAAAATACAAAAAATTAGCTGGGTGTGGTGGCAGGCGCCTGTAATCCCAGCTACTCAGGAGGCTGAGGTAGGAGAATCGCTTGAACCCGGGGGGCAGAGGTTGCAGTGAGCCAAGATTGCACCACTGCACTCCAGCCTGGACAACAAGAGCAAAACTCTGTCTCAAAAAAAAAAAAAAAGGAATAAAGATGTGGTATATATTCACACAATGGATGGATTCATCAGTAAGAAGGAACAAACTGCTATGGCATGGATGAACCCCAAAAAATACGTTAAATAAAAGAAACCAGACATAAGACACCACATATTGTATGATTCCATTTATGTGAAATGTCTAGAAAAGATAAATCTATAGAGACAGAATGTAAACTAATGGTTGCCTGGGGCAGGGGGTGGGAATTAGGATGAACTGTAAATGTGCATGAGAGCTTTTATTAGGGTGACAAAAATGTTCAAAAACTGATTTATGGCAATGTTTGCACCACTCATTAAATTTACCAAAAATTATTGAATAGGATAAATTATATGATACGTAAAATATATCTTTTTTTTTTTTTTTTGAGACAGAGTCTAGTTCCATCACCCAGCCTGGAGTACAATGGTGTGATCTTGGCTCACTGCAACCTCTGCCTCCCGGGTTCAAGCAATTCTCCTGCCTCAACCTCCTGAGTACCTGGGATTACAGGCTCCCGCCACGACGCCCAGCTAATTTTTGTATTTTTAGTAGAGACGGGGTTTCACTGTGTTGGCCAGGCTGGTCTCGAACTCCTGACCTCATGATCCACCCGCCTGGGCCTCCCAAAGTGCTGGGATTAAAGCGTGAGCCACCACGCCCATCCTAAAATATATCTTAATAGAGGCATTTTTTTAAAAACGCACATTAAAAAACAAGCAGAGCACTTTGGAAGGCCACAGTGGGTAGATCTCTTGAGGTCAGGAGTTCGAGACCAGCCTGGCCAACATGGTGAAACCCCCATCTCTACTAAAAATACAAAAATTAGCCAGGCACGGTGGCACACGCCTGTAATCCCAGCTACTCGGGAGGCTGAGGCAAGAGAATCGCTTGAACCTGGGAGGCGGAGGTTGTAGTGAGCTGAGATCATGCCACTGTACTCCAGCCTGCACGACAGAATGAGACTCTGTCTCAAAAAAACCAAACCAACAAATGAAAAGCAACACCACAAAATAACATACAGAAACTACAGTGAACAGAACCAGATCCAGAAATATTTCAAAAAATAGTGTCACTGAACACGGAATATAAATAAATAGCACATTTCATAAATATGAAACAATATGTTTCAAGAAATAAAGGTGGTAATTGCAACAATGAGTAAAGAGCAAAGGCAGGCCAGGTGCAGTGGTTCACACCTGTAACCCCAGCACTTTGGGAGGCTGAGGCGGGCAGATCGCTTTAGCTCAGGAGTTTGAGACAAGCCTGGGCAACATGGCAAAACCCTGTCTCTACAAAAGATAGTAATAAAAAAAAAAAATTGGCGAGGAATGGTGGTGCATGCCTGTACTTCCAGTTACTTGGGTGGCTGAGGTAGGAGGATCAGTTGAGCCTGGGAGGTCGAGGCTGCAGTGAGCTCTGATTGCACCACTGCACTCTAGCCTGGGCAACAGAATGAGATCCTGTCTCAAAAAAAAAAAAAAAAAAAAAAAAAAAAGCAAAGGTAACCAAAATTGATGAGGCAAGTTTGGAAAAGAACCAAAATACAACTTCTAAAAATGAATAAAGTAATAGAAATTAAACACTTAAAGGAAAATTACACAAGAGAATATACACATTAAAGAGAGACATCATGAATTAGAAGTTCAGCTGAAATATTTACCTAGAATGTAGCACAGAGACAAAGAGATGGAAACATGAGAGGCTAAGAGACACAGAGAACAGAGTTAAAAGGCCCAATAAAGTTTGAGATGGAGATAACACAGAAAAAAAAAGGAAAGGCAATATTCAACAATTTAATGGGTATGAACTTTTTAGATTTGATGAAAGATACAAATCTTTAGCTTCAAGAAGACCAGTGACTCTGAAACAGAGAAGTAAAAAGAAATCTACACTCAGCATATCATCATTGTAATGGAGAATACCAAAGGCAAAGAGAAGATCTAAAAAAGCAGTCATAAAGAAAAAAACACATTATCTATAAATGAGTGAAAAGTGGACTCAGTAACAGTAATATTAATAGAAAAATCCTGGAAGACAGTGGTATAATATATCCACAGGCCTGAGAGGTTAAGGGAAAAAAAACCTGTCAACCTAGAAATCGTATAGCCAGTGAAATTTTCTTTCCAAAACAAGGGTAAAATAAAGCATTTTCAGAGAAACAGAAACTGACAGATTTACCTTCAACAAACCCTCTCTAAAGAAATTTCTAAACATGAAGATAAAGAAAAAATGGGCCAGGTGAGGTGGCTCACCCTGTAATCCCAGCACTTTGGGAGGCCTAGGAAGGCAGATCAGTTGATGCCAGGAGTACGAGACCGGCCTGGGCAACATGATGAACCCCCGTCTCTACTAAAAATACAAAAATTAGCCAGGCATGGTGGAGCATGCTTGTAATCCCAGCTACTTGGGAGGCTGAGGCATGAGAATCGCTTGAACTCGGGAGGTGGAGTTTGCAGTGAGTCAAGATCATGCCTTTGTGTTCCAGCCTGGGCAATAGAACAAGACTCTGTTAAAAAAAAAAAAAAGAAAAAATGCCCCCCAGAAGGAAAGTCTGGGAAGAAAAAGGGAATCATGAGTGTAGTAAGTGACTGAATAAAGGGGTAATAATAGTGTCCAATAGATGGATGACTTAGCCTAGATCCTCAGAAGGCAGGGCCTAAGACAAAGATTTAGTGCAAGTATTTTGCTGCAGAGTGTGATCCCAGGGACTAGGAGTGAGGGACAGGGGAATGATGCAGGGAGGGAGGGAGAGCTTACTCAAAGATGCATTAGGAAGTTGGCCACTGCTACAATGATCTGGTTGCTCTATCCGTCAGGACCATTTGAGAAGCCATATAAAGTCCATGTCAAGACCACCTATCCTACAGGAGTGAGGAGGATGCTTGTACCATTGACTCTCTCCTTTCCTTTGGTCAAAGACATGCCTCAAGGAGTGTTAAACCCCGGTACTTTGTAGTTGCACCATGGTGTTCCCATCCTGTTCCATGCCTTGTCATCAACACGAAAGTCTCAGGGAAGAAGGGAGAAGATGCACAGAGCAAGCCTGAGGTTAAGTACTATCAGGTTGAATCTGTGTAGACCTAGTGGGTATCCACAGAGAACTGGTCAACACAGTGCTGGCTAAATAAAGAGAGAGGTAAGACTGAGAAGATGTGCAAAGGGTCATAGAGATGTCCAATACAATGAAGTTTTTAAAAAGCCAAAAAAAAAAAAATGATAGAGCCAAGAAGTTAAGAAAAAGAGGCGGGCCGGGCGCGGTGGCTCAAGCCTGTAATCCCAGCACTTTGGGAGGCCGAGGCAGGCGGATCACGAGGTCGGGAGATCGAGACCATCCTGGCTAACACGGTGAGACCCCATCTCTACT